>NC_056522.1:130327525-130407086 GCF_019175285.1 Sceloporus undulatus | reverse complement strand
CTGTTATTAGAGTTCATGGAGCCCATCCTATCAGCTGACCTTCCTGGGTTATTTGCCAGCAGCCTACCCAATAAAGAAATGGTCAGGCCAGGCCTTAGAGAGACTTTAATGCCCCCACATTACCTGGGGCCCTCTGCTGCAATGCCAGGCAGCTGTTTACATGCACATCTTTAGGTACTGCCTTACATCGCTATCACCGCTATGAATTGCTTGTTCTGAAAATGAGGCACCCAGAATCAATCACGTTGCTAGGCTGTGTAAATTTGCAGCACTCTTTAAATAAAACTTAATAAATAATAATAATAATAATAATAATAATAATAATAATAAACAACCTCATTTTGAGCTTAGAATGATCAACTAGTCATGGCAGCAATTGTACCAGGTAGCCCAGTGAGACACCTTGTAAACAGCTGTCCAGTGTCACAATGGAGGGCTCCAGGGCTTCCAGGAAGATCCGGAGCAAAAGCTAGGTTTTAAAAACTGTTTGGTGCGAGGAGGGATGGCAAGTTCAGTGCTGAATGGGCTGTATCTTGTCCAGACTGTTTGTACCAGAACTGGGTCTTGGGCCCTGTATCATCCAGACTCCCTGCTGAGACAATGGGGCGAGGACATTTTATTTGGCCCATGTGGACAACCCCTGTGAGTTCTTTTTGGTCCATTGTTCTAGCCAGTGACAACAAAAATAACAAAGATTTACATCCCAAACAAGGACTGGCATATGATCACCCATATAGTACCATGGCTGTGTATGGATCTTACCCAGATTTCCCCATTCCCTGCTAGTATCCCCTGCTTGATATATGGGTGAGATACATCCTAATACTGTACAGGTTTATTTCAAAGCTACACTTAGCCTTTTTCACCAGTGCTTCCAAAAGTGGGCATTCATCATTTTTTATTTTGTATTACTGCTGTTTCCCAAAAATACATTTTTACACACACACACACAGCTGCAGTCTTGCAAAACATACCACAACTGTTAAAAAAATGGTCCTCTCTAACCCCATCACTTGTTAGTGTTGTATGTTTTTTAAAAAAGATATTACCAATGACACCGTTGAAGACATAGAAAAGAGGAAACAAATTATACACAAGGACAGCCAAGCTTTCGGTTGCTCATGGTCATTTTCTCAGCTTTTGTCTACATTTATAATCTTTTCTTCCCTTCAGTGTACTACTCTAACAGACTGAATTGAATCAGTTCTTCTTGATAATACCCCCTCACTCTCAGCAGGCTCCAAGAAACATAAAGTATGATATCACTCCTGCATTACAAATAATAGAACAGTCACTCAGCCGAAGCTTGTGAAGATAACCTGCAGGTTGAGCAATTCTGCAGGATCCATTCATTGTGTGGTTGTATATTCACCCCTTTTGTTCTGACTTTTCACTAGAGTAGCCAGCAAACAGAGCTGTTTGTTTACAGTACAGTTTATTTCAGTACTACCATTTAACAACCTCCTACTCTTAGGTTATTATTTTGAAGATCCAAGGCTATAGGAACAGGAGCACTAATCCTTGCTATATTGAAGAACACAAATCCTCTCTTTCTCCAGAAAATATATATGGCAAAAAGGGTGCAATTCAGTACAGATTGCTAAAACAAACAAACAAA
Source organism: Sceloporus undulatus (assembly GCF_019175285.1). Taxonomy (NCBI): domain Eukaryota; kingdom Metazoa; phylum Chordata; class Lepidosauria; order Squamata; family Phrynosomatidae; genus Sceloporus; species Sceloporus undulatus. The sequence goes on along the minus strand of NC_056522.1, from coordinate 130,405,468 downwards.
CAAACAAACAAACCCATCATTTGGATGAATTAACTGGACTCAACATTCTCTGTTTAAATAGAATTGTCCTCCTTCCCAAGAGGAGAAAATGCACACATTTCCTGAAGAACAGGCACTTTTATGAGGCTTATAGGGTGACGTTTGGTCAACTTTGGCAGATTTTTTTTAGCAGGAATTATAATAGCATTTCTAATTATCATAACAGCATTTAATAATTATCACCATTACATTTATAATGGAATAAAACCCAGAGCTTTCCATTCATTTGTTCTCTCTTGCCAAGAAATTTTATTAGAGGTTATTTTATGATAAATTTCTGAAGTGTTTTTTTTTTCATGGATCCCCTGAAGAAGGCCTTAAAATATTAACAACCTGAAACACATCAGGCTTATTAATAATACAACATAGTTTCTGTTTGGATCTTATGTATTGGTTGCTGCTATTTGTATTCTTCCCAGCCACAACTTTATTGCTGAGACTGGATGTGTGACCACACACGTGTGAGGGCACATCTTTCCCTCAACAGCAGCCATGCCACCCACCACACCAGTTGGCAAAGTAGAGTGGCTATGTAGATATGAACAACTTAAAATGGATCTAGAGTGGCTCTTTGCGTTATAGAAGCCAAGAGCCCGTTTAATTACTACTTTAAAGATGTCACTAGATGCTACATCATTTCTTTTAAAACTTTGTTCAAAGTTAAATATTCTTTTTTTTAAAAAAAAAATCATTCACCATCCAAGTGGGAATGGATGGTTTACTACTTCTAATTAATTTCTTGTGCCAAAACACCCATGATCCCTTAGCTAGAATGGGCAGAAGCCATATTGGTTTGGCCATTCTGCAATATGTAGCCCAATTAAGTATCTGTCCATGCTACCATTGGAATCCAGTGGACATGAGAGTGCAATTTCCCTTTATGTTGCAGCCCCCTGAGCATCCCAAAAACATTGGCTGGGAAGGTGCACAGAGAATACTGTCAGAAAGGGCTATAGGGGCGAGTGCCATGTTTAATTTGGGCAAAATTTTCACATTTGCAGATTAGGTTCTTTTCATTCGCTGGAATTAGCTCCTTCTGGGTAATTTGAAACAATAAAAGCCAAGTGGATTTATCCCCATGTGTCTTTTTATGTACCATTTGTTGCATCAGTACTATAAACATGGACGGCAACTGAAACCAAAGTGATACTACAGTATAAACTCACTCATTAATTTATCACCATTAATTTTCCTGATATCAGGTGAGAAGCTATTTGCACTTTGTTGCTCAGAGCTTTTTTTAAAATTTTATTAAAATTTTAATACAAACATATAAAACATATAAGACAAATCTATTAACATACATCACATCACTCATCACTTTCTCTCTTTCTATGCATCTTCTAACACTTAACAAAGACATGACTTCCTTCAGTAAAACCTTTTTCTGTTTCATTTTCCCAATCCTTCTGCTTATCTTATATCATTCTATGTAATATTTCTATTTAGTTTTGTGTTCTTCACTATTTTCCTATTTCCTCATCTTATTTTCCATATTATCCACACATATTCTTAACTACTAATAATTCCCTTCTTTTTTCCAATTCTTTCTTACTTTTTAAAGTATCTTTTAAATTATATTTTGTATGTTAGGCCATTTTTCCCTTATGAAATCATAAAATTTCTCCCAATTTTTTGTACCCATATTTTCTCTTCCTCTCGTTTTGGACTTTCTTTTGTATTATCTGTCAGTCTTTTTGTAATTATGTCAATTTCCATCATTTCTAACAATTTATGTATCCATTTATCAATTTTCTTTATTTTCCAATTGCTCAGAGCTTTTAAACTGAAATATACAAAATGCCAGTTACTCTCAAAATTCACTTGCACAACTGACAAAGATGAAAGCATTTAATGATGGGATGAACACATTAATGGCCTCTGAAAGTGTATTACATTTCCCTAGTGGATCCAAAGATTGAGGCTAGAGGAAAATTTTATTGTGCTTTGTTTTTAATAAGAATTGAGTATTAAAAAGAGTAAGTAATAATCAACTTCCAATCCATATGAGTTGAGATTGAAATCCTCATGTTAGCCTAGTGTTGCACATGTGATGCTGTGCCAGTGTAACACACACACACACATACACCCTGAAGCTTCCATTACAATCCAAAATTGACTCTACAGAGTTTCATAGACTTCTGGAGCAATTTTTGAGTCTTGTAGTGAGTATGGACTCTGCCAATAGACAAATGGGCTGTAGAGGCCTTGTCAGTGTCACATCCAAGTGACAATAGCTGTCCAGTGGCATTGGCATGTTTATTTTGTCTTTAATAGGCAGTGCTAGGTAGTGTCATTTTGCCTGGCAGTTTAAGGCTGGGAACAGATTTGTGTATGGAAACAATTAAACTTGACTTTGAACAACCTGTTTATACAGTCTCATAACTATTCATATAGAATAGTATAGGATTTTGAAAGTCATATCCATTTGCTCACCAAAAGTTGCCAAAAAAGCTTCTACTTTTAATTTTGCCACTGGGAGATATGAGTGGATTAGTTTTTTTTCCCCTACTTTGTCCACGGTACATACAATCTTGTGTTTGGAGCTCCAGGGGCAGTTAAATTTCAGAGCCGAACTGTGATTTATGATACGTTACATACCTTTGTTCTCAATTACAATTCATTCTGTATCGTCGGGTGTATATGGAAGATTGCATTTCAAACATATTCGATGGTAGATTCCACCCATGGCTGAGATTCCTTTCTAAATGTGTTTATTAAGCCTGTGATTCTTCAGTAATACAGCCTCAGTGGGAGCTTTGCATGAATACGAATGGTTGGATCAAACAATATTATAAAGGGTTTCTGAACACAATTTATATAGGTGCATTAATGGATGCACTTCATACATTACATCATAGGTTCTCAAATATTGACGGTTTTGCCAGGATTAAGAAATTCTTTCTGGTACAAGCTCCTTAGTTCATTGCTATGCACATTATTGCAAATGGGCATATTGCTTCCCCACCCTACATTTTCTATTTATTTTTACCAATTTTATCTAAAGCTGGAGTGCACTTTATTCAGGGAAAACTTATTGCAACTTTGATTCCAACTATTTTAAAAGTTGCAACAGACATGAACTGATTCCCTTGGTCTGTACCATTATAGCAAAGAAAGGCTACATAGAAGAGCAGAAATAAAAATGAAGAAAATCTTCCTCTCTTTTTGATCTGCTTGGGGCACTTGGACAGCTGGTTGTCTTTGAGGCATTGGGCCACTACAGCTACACATTATTCAAGCTTCCATTATCCCTGCTTTGTTCAGAAACCATATCCCCCAATCCCACTACAAGGCAAATAATTAATAATTAATCCTCACTGCTGAGAGAAGGAGAAATGTAGGCTTAAGCATATGTAAATTAACTGAAGAAAATTCCTCATTTCTTCCTCATTTACCCATCTCCATTTCCCTTCTTTCCTTTTCCTTCCTTATGTCATATTTTAAATTCTTTGTGCTCTCCCATGCAACCCTATTTTTAAACCTACACTGCTTGGAAAAAACATTATTGATGTTTGGATTGATTTCCCTATTTTATGTATTGCAAAAAAGTGCCAAATATTATTTATTCACAAAAATACATCTATTTATAAAATGTCCCATGTCATCCTTGCTGGTGTATGTGTGTGTGTGTGTGTGTGTGTGTGTGACAAATGAGCAGCGCAATACTATGTATACCTAATGAGAATTAAAGCTCATTGGTTTAAGTGGGACTTAATTCCAAACACATATCAGAGATGTAAATCTTGGTTTATCCCACAGTCTCTCAAATAAGATCAAATAATCTAAAAGTTTTCCATTTTTCTTCACTTTATGGCAACAGTATTATTATTATTATTATTATTATTATTATTATTAAAAATTAATTTTTCTGCACCTTGGATACACTTTAGAAAGAGTAACAATTAGCCTCAGACCATAACAGCAGAAGAAAAACACGGATAATAAGAATTTTGGAATAATCAGTAGTTTCTTCCTTCATCTAGGCCTACATCTAGAGAATGTTGGCTGCATTCAGATTTCATGGAAATCAATAAGATATGTGACCTGCAGTTAGTTTTGTGGCCAGCAGCCTGGAGTCTGTGTTTAAGCTATGAGCTAGTACTGCTTGCTCAGAATTGTCTTCTGTTCTCCTGCACTGTATTCTACATTATGAATTGCTTTCCGGGGAAATCTGATATTTCCTCTCTTTCCACATGATTTACTATCATGTTTATTTCCATCTATTTCTAATCGTGCACTCATAATCCCTGTTCTAAAATTCATGAGAAAAAATATTCTGACATATATTAGAGTTCATTGGGGGGCAGGAAGAAATAAAGAATGAAAGTTAATTTAAAAGAATGTGAAGCTCTTATAATTTACCATTTCCCCCCATTCTTGTTCATTGCAGTCTTCAAGCACTTTGCTTACTAGTTCCATTTAGCTTACAGTGAGGGAAAAAAAAATCCTATTAGCATATTTTAAAATATAGCATCAAATCAAATGACGTCAACATAGTACCAAATGACTTCAATAGGCTTAACTTGAGGTCCATTTTAATGAATTATATTCTAGTTACAATAGGTGCAATACATATCTAATTGAAATCAATAGAAAAAATCCTGTTTATATTACTGTATTTTTCTTGTATTTACTAGCTGTCCTGACTAGTTAACTGAGTAGAAACAGAATTCTAATTGCTGATTACCACCCAAATTTTCCTTGCTGTTGTTGTTATTGTTGTTGTTGTGTACCTTCAAGTTGTTTCCAACTTATGGCAACCCTAATGCAAAACTATCATGTTTTTTTTCTTGGCAAGATTTGTTCAGAAGAGGTTTGCCATTGCCTTCCCCTGAGACAGAGAGCATGTAGACACACACAGCACTGGACTGCAGTCTTACCAAGTTCAGTTGATGTCAGTGGGAATAAGTGTATTTCATTATGCAAAGGATCATAATAAATGTATGCAAATATTCTTGGAAATAAGTCCCACTGTATTTTATTTCAAATAAATAGTCATAGCACTGTGCTGTAATTATGGAGATTATTGCACCTTCAAGTCCTGCTGGGATAGACCTGGCGTTTAAAAGTCAAAACTAGGTGTTATCACATGCAACTCAGGCCAGGCATGTGCAACCCGTCTGCAACCCAGACCCCAGCCATAATTATCCAGCAGCTTTTCAAAAATGGCAAGCTCTAGTTTTTGGAAATCAGCTGGATAAGCATGGCTTGGATCCAAGCTGCAGACGGGTTGCACTCACCTGGCCTCGGCTGCATGTGATAACACCCATTTTTTTATTTTTGAGTCCTGTGTCTATCCCAGGAGAATTTGCAGATGCATCAATCTCCTATAACAAATTATTGGTAACAATATAAACTAATTGATGAGATAAATAGCTTATTGCTATGGTTGGGGTAATGTTATGATTCAGTTTTGGAAAATTCAAAGTAATAATTGGATGTAATGAAGTATATTATAGTGTAGAAAGGGCAGTTCTGAAGTCTTCACAGAACAATACCTTTAAAAATCATTAGAAGGAAGCTATCATTGCTTCAATTACAAGACAAAAGTCCAAAACACACTGCAGAAACAATCCAGTTTGAAACCATCTTAACTGTCCTGGCTCAATGCTAGGGAATTCTGGGAACCGTAGTTTTGTGAAACATTTAGCCTTTTCTGTCAGAGAGCACTGGTGCCATGAGAAACTACAATTCCCAGGATTTACTAACACTGAGCCAGGGCAGCTAAAATGGTCTCAAACTGGATTATTTCTGCAGTGTGTTTTGGACCAGAATGGGCCATTGTCTTATGTTTCAGTGCAGACTAATGATTATTAGACCAATCCCCAAAAAAGCTCACAAATCTATGCAAACTTTCAAGACCTTCAAGTTGCTTTGCTAGCTGAGGATATTACAAAAAGACAGGCAGGAGGAAGGTAGGAGTAGAGGAGATAATTACTTGATCTTTAAAGTTCTATAGCATTGAGATGACAAAGGCTTAGAGATGTGAAACAAAGGAGTTTATCAGACAAGGGAAGTATAATCCAATGGCAATCTGAATGCAATCATGGGGTTTAACGTTATTGCATGATAACCCACTACATGCAAATTCAGGCAATGGGAAGTCAGTCCGAACGCAATCATGTGGTTTCATGTTATTGTGTGATAGACTGCCACACGCAAATTTGGGCAATGGCATGCTATTTTCAAGCAATGGGAAGCCAGTTCGAACGCAATGCACATTCACGTAATTGCACTAAGCTAGTGACTTTAAGTGAATGTGTTCTGGCTCCACTTTCTTTTCATTCGAATTTAAGAGAAATTCTTCTCGTTTGAAAAAAAACTCCTTTGCCAATTTTCTTCTTGAAGGAATCAATGATGTTGCCATAAACACTCTGAAAACTGCATATTTCAAAGAATATCCATATTTCATGACTTCTGTTTTTTTAAAAAAATTGTATGTTGTTATGTTTTTTGCAGAGAAAACAACATTTTTCTGTTCAGATATCAGCATTTTCTTAACTGAAAATTATTCTTATGTATGTTGTACACAGAAAATACTGTTTCCTGCAGAGAAATTGCACAAAAGAACAATGTGCAAATCTTGCACAGAGTATGTTTGCAACTAAAATATTTTCTGCACAGGTAAGAGTATTTTATGTACAGAAAGTACTATGTGTGTGGATATTATCATCTCTGTTGTTGCTGTTATTGTCCAAGATTTTTCTCATCAGCATGTCTCAACAATTGAGAAGCCAAATTTTTGATCATTTTCCCACAAAACCTTCACATATTTTTCCATCCTGGCATGGGAAGAGGGGAATGCGGATTTTCAAACAGGACTCCTGTGGTTCAGCTGAATAGCTGCGCCTTACATTCTATGGAGTTTGTCACTTGGAGGGCAAATTGGTAAATCTCATACAGAAACAGGATTTTAAAATCCAGGTATTGTTTGTGAGAAGCGTTGGTATGAAAGAGAAATAATGCGAAAATAATCTGAATGGAAAGCTCCTTTGTACTTTCGGAATTTAGTGAAAGTAAAAAGGAGCTGGTTTTGACAAATTTGCATTCAGGTTATTTTCGCATTATTTCTCTTTTACGCAAATGTTGTCTGAAAAACATCCTTCAAATGCAGATTTTTTAGATTGTTTTGTTTGGGGTTAACCCCAAATGTTTAGTTTCTGCATGGGATTTGTCCCACATGATAAACTCCTAAGACATTTGTATTAAAAATGAGGCTAACATAGTGCTATTCACTTGTTATATGCGTTGAATCTAAATTTTAAAAGGGGATTGTGTGGGGCCCATCCCTCCACCTCCAGTTCAGTTTCTCTCCTCTTATGGCCCAATTCTTTGGAAATAGAAAGCAATTTTATCCTATAATGGGGACTTTTCTAAAAAGGAATCGAAGAATTCTCCATTCCGCACAATATTGTCCAATCAGACAGGCAATATTCCTTGGGGATCATAGGCAAAAATAAGTCTTTCCCACTCTCTTTTTTCCTTTCAACAGAAGCTTTCCTCCAAAATTAGAAGGGGACTATAATTCTCCTCTCTCAAGTAAGCTGAAATATTGGAGCATTTCTTTTAGGGCAGGGGTGGGAATTAAAAGGTCAGTGGACCACATAAGCCTCTCAGTTTAATAGCCCAGAGTGAGGGAGAGAGGGAGAGAGAATTGTATATCTAGATAGTATACCCCCCCCCCAACATTTACTTCTTCAAAAATTTCCATTAAAGACTTACAAGTATTTTGGTGATGGTTTTTTTTTTTTTTTTTCCACCAGAACAGAATTTCTGGTCCCTTCCTGTTCCATTCTAAGGAGATGGTGACTGACACTCCAGAAGACAGAGCTACCATACACAAGCTTCTCAAATCCAGGCATCTAATTTGAATGTCATGTAAATTACTATGATTGTGGAGAGTTTCATTGGTAATTTAATTTAATTATGAAAAATCAAGATCCATAAAGATATTATAGCAGGCTGTCCAAAGTGACTGCCATCTGGTTCCCAGGGGCAAATGTGGAAGAAATTAAGGATGAATTTACAGCTTATACCTACTTTCCTTCCATTTTGGCTCATCTTGAAAGTACTTTTCCTGCTCCTTGCACTCTATCACCTTCCCTTCTTTCTCTCTTTTGCGCCACGTGTCCTTCCCTTACTCCACTGCTGCACTTCTCTCCTTTCTTTGCCTCAACTTGCTCCTTTGCCATGCTCCTCTCCCTTGCTTCTTCCACCTGTCCATCTTCTTTCCCTTCTCTTGTCTTATTCCACCATCTTCCATTTTTCCTTTCTCTCATCTTGTGCCACCACTACTCTCACTCATACACTTTTCAACAACTTATGACTACTTCTCTTGTTTATCATAGCCTACTATTACAACCTTGCTATCTCTTCTCTACTCAAGTTGTGGATGGTTGAATCTATGGATGCTGAGTCCATGGATATGAATGGCTGACAATGAAAGACTCCTGTTGGAAACACAGAGGCTTTTGGCCACCATCTCTTAACATGATATTGAAAATGTTATGTCTTTTGTTTTGTTTTCAGGATGTGCTTTTTATGCCTAAAGAATGGCCATAGAATAAATAAGAACAATCCTTTCTCTTTATATCTCTCATTTCCCATTTATGTTTATGAGAGGTGAGGGTAAATTGTCAGTCACTTAAGTATAACAAGAATTATAATGTTTTCCCTGGCACATTATTGCATTTAGGAATGGTTGCTTACACTTTATTTAAGCATTTAAAAAGACATTACTGAAATGAATAAAGGTCAGATTATGTAATTTAACCTTTATGTACTGTACTATGTAAGAGTCTAACTATTTTATAAAAATGAGCTCACCAAACATGGAATATGACACAAGGCATGATTTGTTAAAATGTGTGTTTATTGCAAAAACACCTATCATAATTTTGTTGCATTAATAAAGGTCACATAAAAGTAGATCTATGTAGAGAGCCAGTGCAGTGTAGTGGTTTGAGTGTTTGACTAGGACACTGGGAAATCAGGCTTTGAATCCCCTCTCAGCCATGGAAACCTACCAGATGACACACTTTCTCTTTCAGAGCAAGACAAGGGAAAAACCCCTCTGAATAAATTCTGCCAATAAACTCCTATGATAGGTTTGCCTTAAAAGCACTATAAATCAGAAATGACTTGAAGGCACACAACAAGTAGGACATAATTGGCTGTATACATTTAAAACCATGAAGACAAAGGCAAAAATGGAAAATAGTGCAGGATGAATAGGTCTGTTTGATTTCATAAGAAATTGCCTTTAATTATATGTGAACCTGCATGCGTGTTCTTCCCCCAGGTTATTTATTTTTCTAATAGCTTGATAAGTCCGCTAATATAATTTTCAAAGGTCCTGGAAAACAAATGTCCTTTCTGCACCATAATAAAAAGCATTCAGCTTAGAAGAAATAGAACCTTTTGGGTATCATCATTATTGCTGTAGATCCAAATACGTTTCAAATTAATTTGTCACCTTTGCTCCATCTAGAAAGAGCCAGTGCAGATGAGATACTAAAGATGTGGCAGGTGTTTAAGTCCTTTCTAGCTTTAAAGAGGCATATTCCACTTCAGAGGCCACATCATAATCGAAATTTGTCTCCACCAGAATAATCCAGCTGCAGATAGAAACAGTTAGAAAAGAAAAAAAATCAATAAATAATCTGATGGGGGAAATAGAAAATAAATTATCTCAATATATCTATAAAATGTGAATATATTTTCTGTTTTTCCTTCAGAATATTTATGGATTTTTCTTCTTTTCTAGCAGCCAAAGAGCTGCTATATATCTGCTGTCAGATTATTGTGGTGTGGCCAAACAGTGGAGCCACATATGTTGTTCAATTATGTTAATTAACATTTAGAAATCAAAACTCCCGAGGTCCAGCATTTCTAAAATATGAATGCTGACCACCCCAGCTGAATTGTATAAAGCTTCATAATGTGTGACTGTATGAGGGAGGAAGGATGCTGGCTGATCATGTTAAGAAGTCTAAATTATGGTATTTGCTGAGTTTTTGGATATTCACCAATAGCCTATGTGATTTTCACCTTTAGGGTTTACCATTCTTCCATGATACTAATTTATATCATGTATAGGTGCCTGTCTTTACAAACAGTACCTCTACATATGTACTGCAAGACCCAAGCCTATCAGCAGCTCCACTCAACCCTACTTGCTCTGAGGATGCTGTTAGTCTGAGTTTTGCCACTGTTATTGTTCCTGAAGAAGCACAGTGCAGTGTGAATAACATTTGAGGAATATAACAGTGCTTTTCACTGCCACTGACACTACAGCACTATGCCCAGTATGGTATTTAAGGTAGCTGTGACTTTTATGTAACAGGATTGATTACAATCTATTAAGCCTGTCAGGCAAGCCTACCTCCCTGGCTAATGTTGTGATATCAGCATGTCTCCTGACCACTATTTCTGCCAACTTCCCTTTCTAAAGATGACAAGAACCTTCAGCTGGGCATCATGTTCATTTTTCAGCATGGCTGATGCAGTTCCAAATCTGCTGTTCGGCTAAGTGTCAGATCCTGGTTATCAGAGTCCAGACTAGTGTGTCACTGACAGCATCAGCCACTTACAGCACAATTTGCTGCATTTGGAAATGCATGGTGAATTTGTATTCATTAGCAGAGGAGGGAAAAAGGCTCCACAGAGCAGCCAAAACAAATTCAACTGGTTGGCTGGTCACACAGTTAAATCATACAAGTATGGCAGTTGCTTGCTGTTATCTTTCACTTCTGTCCACTACTTGTGCATAAGGTTGCATATTTGCTATCTAATTGATTGGAGGCATCATAGTTTTGAACCATTAGCTGAGCATGTCATGTCACTCCGCGTTATTGCTTCTGCCAAATTAATGGAATATAATGTGGTGCAATAATATATGTCAGACACATTCCATAAAACACAATTTGAATATGTTCTATTGCTATGAACAGCCAGCTTCTGGTCCAAAACACTTGGCAGGTAAAAGAGTGTGAATTATTCATGATGAATTTTAAAGTTATAGATCATTTATTATCTGTATTGTGCAACTTTTAAGGTTTTTGTTCCCCCCTAGAGACTGTAATATATTCTCCTGAACAAGGCTTCAAATGACACTGCAGTCCCTTAAAAAAAAAAAGGGGGTCTCTCTGTAGTTGAATGGCAAGGCCAAAAATCCTCTTTTCTCAGCAACCCACTCAGCAGAATGGTGTGTTTTTTTTAAATAGTGTAGAACTTGTCATTCCATTCCTATTTTGTGCTTACCTTGTTAAAGGAAAATGTTATAAAAGTAAAGCTAAAAGTCATTACTGCACCAATTACATAAGGGCACAAAGAGTGAAGTGGAGATAGAATGTGGTTAAAAGCAGTTTTGCTATTCCCTTTATTGTTTAGATCTCTTACAAGAAAATTGGATAGGAATTTTGCTAAGACTGTTAGAGGCAGATGACTACCATAATAAATAATTATACAGGCATTCATCTACCTATTGATGTGAGTGGATGACAAAGGAACAACTGTGGTATTAGGCTGTGTCTACCACAGTATATGTTTTGAGCACTTAAGACTAGCTTAAATGGGAGGCTTGTTGAGCCACACAGCCAATGTTTCACATGAGTGGTGCTTATGTTTGGTCTGGTGTATGTGTCTGTCAAAAAGGAAGAGAAAGAGATCACTACTATAGCACACTGCATAGAATATTTATCTAAGACAAATGATTGTTTTATGAAAACCAAACAATACCCTTCTCCACCAGCAACCTACCTGCTACATGAATAGAAAATAGACAAAGTAAGGCTCAGTACACAGTGCCAACAAGCAGCGTACAGGTGCCGATACTAGGATTAGGGACCGTGCGACAACCGCACGGTCCCTAACCCTATTACACATTGGCGGTGTAACATGGCAGCGCCCTGTCCATATGGGTGCCACCATTGTGATGTAAACACCGTGCTGCATCCGCATGTCACTTACGCCGCTTACATCATGAGTGCGCCACTGGTGCACCTGTGATGTCATTGTGGCACCAAAAAAACCCCTGGAAATACCAGGTTCTTTTTCCTTCTCAGTGATGGCATGCCGTTTGAGGGCTGCACCGTTCCTGGGGAGGAAAATAGGCCACTGGCAGGCCGTCCTTTTGAGGTGGTCTGTCCCAGGCCTAAGACAAGTTATTTAAAACTGATCAAGACTGGGTCCAAGAAATTAGAGACCTACTAATATAGTTCACACAATATTCTTTCATTTGAACTTCTCCAGGTTTTCAGATCTTGAGGGCACACACTTTGCTTCACCCCATCATCTTCACAGGTATTTGGCCATGGGAAAGGTCCTTCTCTGTAGCTGCTTTCAGGAATTTCCTTTTGTCACCGCTAAATTCCTTCCTTCTTTCCTTATTCTTCAGTTGTTGACAAGTGCGGACTTTTTTCATCATCATTTTGGCAGGATTTGAGAAATGGGTGGTTTATGAAGAAAGGCTTTTAACAGTGTGTGGCATTGTTTTAATTTTTGTAATGTGGACCATGTGATAGTGTTGAGATGCTATTCCTTCTCCAAGTATCTTAACAGAACCAAATGAATCACAGTTTCCTTCTAGCTTTAAGGGAAAAAGCTATGGTCATACATATTTAGATGAACATAAATGACATCACTTGATATTTAAATATATATTGGAAAGAGGGCACTTATCTCATCAAATAGGAACAGTGTTCCTCTGTTTAACTGCATTTTTGGTTAGGAAACAACCATTCATTTTTATTTCATTTAATTTTTCATAAATTGTAAATGTAGATAAAGATTTCAGGATTGTTGTTTTGTTTTGTTTTAACTGTGGATATCTGTTCTGCTTTGTTTCCTATCATTTAGTTTTCAGTAGTCTTATGATATACCAGAGTCAGACGTCAGACAAAACTAAGAACTGAGGGAGACTGGGTGGCAGGTGTTCAGTAGACTCCTGATATTGCTTCTTTGGAGGGCTGCTAGACATATGTATTCATCAAACACTCTATTACAAAGCTACAAAGAGCTGTATGAATGTGGAAAGAAGGAAGGAGAAGGAAATAGGTAAGTTGTGATTTTATTGCATCCCATATGTCTTGATCAGGTCCTATCTTGGCTGTAGATGTAACAGAAATGATTGAATGTAAATTGTGTTTTAGTGTCTGTACTTCTTGAAATAAGAGCTTGAGCGCAACAATTTATTGCCATATATTACACTGTCCTGGGCATGTTAATCTGATCATTAAAATATGGAGGTTTCCCAAGGCCTTTTTGTAAGGCATCTCCTCTTCTGCTCTCAGCAATTTGGAAATGGCATTCAGGAGAAGTAATCAACAACCAGAAGAGATGTTTTCCTTCTTTAAAGATGCTCATGTCAGACTGGTTTTGAATAGAGCCTTTTTATCTTTCCAGCAGCACAAATTTTTTTATTTTAAAGATTGCCAATTTTGTCCCTTAAAAACATAGATATCTTCTCCCAGCTATAGAAGTCCTCCTTGGAATAAACATGGGACTCTACAAGGCAAAGTGGCTTGTCCTATAATTTCATTGCATGGATAAATAAATCTTCTAGGGCTTGCTTCACAATATGCTAATTTCCTCTTATTTTCTAGGTTTACTTTTCTTGTGCTGAACATTAGGGTTTTTAGTTCATTCTTCCACATCCTAGTGAGAAGTCTGACTCACTGTGGCTGAAGATGGCATTCCAAACTGGTGATGATCTCTATAGATGTAAGATCTGTTGGCGATCTGAAGCTCTCTTTCTGATATGGAGTTAAAAAGCAGAATATGGCTGTAATGAGGCAGAGAGAGGTCCCCTACTGCTAAGAAAATACTCTAGAGAAAACTAAAGATGCCTGTATCTTGTCGATAGTAGTAACACAGCTCATACAGGAGAAAAAGGTGTTTGTAGTACACGTGATTAAGCAGAAGAGTCTGAGGCTAATTTGATTTCCAGAGTACTCTGTAACCCATCTGTCCTCTTGTGTTTTCTGCTTTGATAAATCAAAATGTTATAAAATAGTTGAACAGAGAAAGTGTATGGATGTTGACTCAGATGTCCCCTGGTGTTCAGTGGGATTTTTTCTCAAGCAAGCCTGCATAGAAAGGTTGTCTTCAGCATTCTATATTAGGCATCAGTAATTTCACTGAATATAGAAATGTGCTTTCATTTGGACACAATTCAATTTTATTAACTATATTTTCCTGTCATCCTTCTGTCAATCAACAGAAGATGTAAAATAATGATATGAAGTCTAGCAGAGATGATACAATAAGGAAAAGGAACATGCAGAGGGAAAGAAAATATGCAAATCCAGATCTCATGCTTGCTCTGGGAAAGGGAGGAGAAAAACCTCTTTTCCTAACTAGCCTGCTATAAGAAGCCGCACAGTGTCACCTTGCCACATGCGGAAACCAAGTAGAAACAGCTGTGTGGCATCTTATAAACACATGGATTTCAGGGAAACTATCCTGTAGGAATGCAAAAAATCTCTTCATTCTGCAGTTTTCTTTTGCATTAAAAACAAACAAACAAAAAACAAAACAAAAAAACAAAACTCATATGCTTTGACAACAAGATTTGTGAATTGTGCAAATTCTTCAAAAATGAACAGAAATGAAATTTTCCCAATCAAATTCAGGAGAGAGACAGAGTAGATGCCAACTTAATTCACCTCCAACAGGGGTAAATACACAAAACTCAAACCAAGATTATTTTTGGGTGGGAGAGGAATTGTGCATTAAAACCAAAGGACCAGACAGTTTAAAATAATAGTGTTGGCTTCTGCATTACATTTTTAAAAACAGACAGTACTCTTCTCATCCCAGTTATAAAGACACTAGTGAAATTTGGTAAAAATGATAATGTTGGTTCCTTCTTCTTTTTTTTGGGGGGGGGGACATAAAAAAACTGAAATGAATTTGTCAGCCATCCCTGCCACCCTGTTCCTTTCATCAAAGAACAGAACATTCTGATGGATTTCTTGCCATGCATGCATTACAACCAGTTCTCCAATCCATGGAAAGGCATTAGAGGTGCTGAATGGCGGTTAACTGTCTGCACAATGTGAAAATGTCTACAGGTCAAAAATACATATATATCATTAAAAAGAGATCTATTAATACTAATTATGCTCATTAACAGAAGGATTCTGAATACAGAGATGCCGATATAGCTCAAACATCTTTTTGACTGTGTTCTGAAGGGATGTTACACCCAATGCAATATATTTTTAAAAAGAGGCTCAAGCTCTGTCTTGTCTACCATTGCTAGGAGCCAAAAGACAGCCATTTCTCTTTTTCACTGTCCCAATATTTTGCTGAAAGCACCTCCTGTGTGTCCTTAAGGCCAGGTTCCTTCTTTGGTCCATATGGCCAATTCCTTGTTTTTCTTTTGATTTGTTTCATCTCATGTTGATGATGAAAAAATGCTACCAAGCCATCTGCTTTGGCTTTACCCTTCACTGCATAGATAGGAGCTTTTAAAAAGTTCCTTTTTGAAAAGATTAGAGATCCTTGCTGTGACAAAGTTTTGAGAAGTCCTAGTTTAATTAAATGAAGCTGTTTCCTGAAATACTTATTTTCCATCGCATAACAGTGCTAACCCAGCAAGTACAGGGATTCATTTTTATGTTCTCTACTTCAAATATTCAAGGGTTGCAATTGTACTTCTCTTTGATTGTATTGTAATGGTGAAAAGATTCGACATGTGAACACTCCACATTGAGGAGAGTTAGATTTTTCCATTGCTTGGGTACATAAGCCAAATGTTCTGTTGACTTACACACCATGTTACTTCTCTGTAGTCAGTGTGAAGCCATTATTAGACAGTTTTCAAGAAAGATCTGAATCACATTACCACAGTAATTTCTCTTTCAATAAAAGGGAGCTATCTTTTTTGTACAGCATTTTAATGACAGCACCTAGGGTAGTCCAACATTGTGTTAAGATCACTCAAAGGCAAACAGCTGAGACACATAGGTACAGAACCATCCTCCTGAAAATACATGGTTTGAGATTAGATATTGCTTGTAGGAATGTCTACACTTTAAGGGTTGAGTGGATGTTTCATTCTCCTTTCTACTACTACTGTGATGCATCATTTTTGTAGTATCAATATTGCCCATGGTTCAAAATGTGAGATGCACTGTTTTACAATCAATGGAAAAGACAGGAATGAGCCAAGAATTGGCTCATTGATGGGCCAACTGTTAAGCTGGAAAGGAGAACCATAAAATGAAATCCCAGTAGTCAAGGTATGTAGGCACACCATTATCACATTAACTGGAAGCATTTGTTGTGATTACTTTTAGAACATTCTAGAGGGAAAAGAGAAGAAATTCCTTGAGCACACGCAGGCATAAAATACACACACAAATCAATTTAGGAACTTGGGCTGAGGACTACTTAAAGGTTATATATTTCATTGTGCAACATTTTCCTGTTCAGAATTCTGTAGATCTGAAAGTGATAATGATGTCTATGGTGAATGTGTCACATATATGAAGGCGGTGGTACTAATGAAAACATGATATGGAAGAGCTAAAGTAGATAGATGTGGAGATAGTATAGCATAGGAGACTAGACAACCCCCATCCTACAGGAAGCATCTTTCCTATCATGCCCCCTCTTTATGACCTCCATCAACTTTGATCTTCATGCCACTGTTTGTAGAGAAAGAGAAGACCCAGCCAGGAATATTTCTCCCTCTGTGTTTCTGCTGTTGCCCTCTAACTCTTCATGCCATTACAGTTAACAGAATAAAACGAATAGACCAAAATGGCCAATAGGCATGTTGCACATGCAACACAACCACTAATTGTAGTGACACTTATAGCAGCTCTATTCAGATGGGAGCTCTACTGTTCTAGCCCTCACACACTAGAGTTGAGTCACATACCTGCCTACTGTCTGGTTCTGTTTTCCCCCTCAAATGAAAGCATCATGAAAACCTGGTGGGGATTGTGGGACTGTATAGAAGAAGGCAATGCTGCCTCCTGGTTCTTTTCATTTGATTGTGGTAGCAGTGGCAACATGAAAATCTGAGGGCTCACAAAAGGCAGATTCTGTCCTGAAAGGAGTATAAGGTGGTGGTGTGGAGATGTGTTGTCATAGCAGAGATGAAAGAAAAATGCCAAAGTGTTCCAATTTCAAGGTCCTCACTGAATTTAGAGCAAGAGAAGGAAAATTGATCAAATTATGGAGAATAGTGTCCACGTGAATGAAAAGGCAGGAACAGAACAGTGTTTGAAATCATTGCTGAAATGGACAGGAACTGAGACTGACAAGAGAGAATGAAGAACAACATAGTAATTGATGGATAGAAAGACAAATGGATGGGTAATGGATGAATTAGGACAATGTGTTCGAGTATGTCAGGGGTGAGAATTAAGAAGGAATGACTGAAAGAAAGACAGAAACAATGTTCCTATAGACAATTCTACGTGGTCCATCCCACCTATTGATTTGGCACTGGACACTAACAGTGTGCCATCCTCTACCATTTTCTTACAAACGGATGAAGCCTTCAGATTTGAAAATGTTAGCCACCATTGTACTAAACAGATCAGGGAGATCCAGATGGAAATTTCATATTCACCTTCAGTTTCAAAGTCAAGCCTTGGACAAGTCAATATGTCTCAGACTAATTCACCTCACAGAACTTTATGGGATACATTTTTATCTCACAATATGTTCTATATCCTCCCTTTGATTTTTTCCCCCCTGGATCTGGCAGATCTTCTGATGTCTAAGCTGGCGTAACCGTTGGCCTGTAAAGCCCAGTTTATGTGCATTAATTAATTTTCCAGGAAGTGGGGCTTGCAGAGCCTTTTTGTGTGGTCTACCAGTGTTTTTATTGTGCTCCTTTTTTGTCCTGGGTGGGATTTTTGTGTAAGTATCTGTCTGTGTGTGTCAGTTTTCTGTATACTCTGGGACCCAATAGTTGGTTAGGTTTGGACCAAGACATCCAAGAATGGTAATGTTTCTTCCTTCTCCTTTTCCATAGTGAATTGGATGTTCAGGTGGATGTTGTTCAGATGGTTCAAGAACTCAGTCAGATCTCTTTCTCTGTGGCCCCAAATGGTGAACATGTCATCCACATATCAAAACCATGTATTAGGCTTTTTGGTGCTATTTCTAGGCCTGCTTTTCAAAGTGTTTCATGGAAAAATTTGCTAGCATGGGGTTCAGAGAGCTTTCCATGGCTAGCCCATTTCTGCTCATAGAGTTCATTTTCCCACTAGAAGTAGGTTTTGGTGATGCAATCTTTGAACAGGGCTGTGAGGTCTTTCTGAAAGAATTTTTGGATGAGTGCAATAGTGTCCATTATGGGGACTTTAGTGAACAAGGAGACCACATCAAAGCTGATCAGTTTTTTCCTGGGTTTGAGTTCGAGATGAAAAACACCAAAATCAAGACTCAACACTCACGGGGTTTCCCACATGGATTAACAATGGATTACCAATTAAATAAACACATTACCCCCCCCACACACACACACACACAACACACCACTAGGCTTTGCCATTCAGCACAGTACAACACACAAATGAACTCCACCATTAACACGTAAACCACTTCCTCCTAAACAAGTGTCCCACAGCTATTCATATTCCACATACTTCCATGCCATCACCCTTTGAAGATGCCAGCCACAGATGCAGGCAAAACATCCTTTCAGAACACAACCACATAGACCCCCCTCCAGCCATGCCCAGCCATAAAAGTCTTTGACTTCTCATGCAGAGTTCAGTTTTTTCAAGGTGATTTGTTTTGCTCAGCTTTTTAAGGACTTTGATATCGCACATAGAGAACCAAACAAGATAAAACTTCTTTATTGGGAATATGACAATTGATATATTGAATAAATATTTAAAAAAACTAATTTCATTTCAGTAAGTTGTTGGTGTTACTATTTTTTTCTAAATACAAAATAATGCATGTTGGCATCACCACTTCACATCTTTTCTTAATTACTACCAGATGCACTGCCTGAGTTCTCTTAAAGAAAACCCAGTGGCTATGAAGTTCACAACATTTATACTAAATAATAAAACATAGTACTATTTTAAAAAGAAATTACTGTAAATTTTTTTATTGTTTAATCTAGTTTTAAATTTGTGTCTTGTGGATTTTTAATATTATTTTTTAAATGTAGTAAGCTGTATTAAGTCCCAAACTGGGATAGAATTACTACTACTACTGTACTACTACTATTATTATTGGTGCTGCAATTGGCCTAAATATTTAGGGTAGTTAGAGTAAAAATAGATTGCAAGGAACTTAAAAAAGATTTCTCCAAATGGAGTGGGGGAGAGAGACCTTAAAATAGCAAATGAAATTCAATTTAAGCAAGTGTAAAATAAAATAATGTAAAATAAAATAATGCAAAATAATGCATAGTAGGGAACAATAATTTCAACTTCATAGACATTAACAGAATCTGAGTTGGCAACAATTTAGCAAAAATGGGAAGATAGATAGATAGATAGATAGATAGATAGATAGATAGATAGCTTGATGAAAATGTTGAAAATGTATGGTGGCATTATTTATTTATTTATTTATTACAATGAAAGAGGGATGAAAGAGGGATGGAGAAATACAGACTTTTGTTATCAGGTTTCAGCAGCATGCTGCAATAACCCATACAATAAACAAGCCTTGAGCTGAGAAAGAACAGGATTCTATTCTAGCTGATCCTAACATAGGGCCCGAACAGATGGTCCGGGCAGCTTCAGAGCACGGCATTTTGACACCATATGTCATGAAGTCGCACTCAGGTGGCTGCCCAGATGTGGGCAACTTCATGATGCTCTGGTGGTATAGCATTTACATGGGGCCATGTTGGGGCCAGCAAAGCCAGATTTTCCCCAGCCAAAAAAGGAGTGGATCTTTTCCAGATGGACTGGAGTTAGACTGGGGCTGTGTCATGTATTTGCCGCAGCCCCAATCTGTCTTTGGAAGGAGCAGCTTCATGCCGCCCCTTCTTGCCATTGTTGAGTATGCCTGCATCCAACAAGTAAAATAAGCAGTATGCTCCTCAAAAATCCCTTGCTGAGCAGAAACAGCAAAACAGAGAAAGGACGAGCACAGAAATGCCTGCTCACCAGTTGCCCCAAACATTTATTTTAAAAAGAATAGCTCTGTTAGTTTGGTCACCCAATTTGAAAACTGGAAGAAAAGTGGAAGCTAGTGAAAGAAATAAGTCATCTCTGGATACACTTCAGAAGAAGCCTTTAAGAAGTCTTCAGAAGATTCCAAATGTTTTTATTTATTCAAGCAAGTCTTATCTGACCTGGTTGTTTCACTTCGTATGCATGTTATGCTACTTTTTAATAATAATAATAATAATAATAATAATAATAATAATAAGTTTGCTGAAATATGTTGAATTGCTCTTCTTTTTGGGGGGTGGAGGAAGCTCCTCCTACACTTTTCATGTCATCTCTGCCTCTGGTACCAGAGTTTCTGTTAAAGAGGGTAATACCCAAGAACACATCTACTTTGTTAGCTGAGATAGATCTGTATGCCTCCGTGAAATGGAACACAGACAAGAGAATTCAGTAGCACCTATGGCCTGCCTGTCAGCTTTCTGTGGGCAATGCTGCTGTGTGAACAGAATGCTGGACTAGATGATCCTTTAGATTTATCCAACATTGCTCTTGTTTATCTGCTAAGGTACCACTTTCAGCTTGGGCAATATCATCCTGGCTAGCTGTGTGCTGCAGGAGGTAGGAGAGACTTTGAACTCCAAGGTCTATGAAAAATGCTTGGTAAATTAACCTGCTTGTGTCTGAAAAAATGTTTTTCTGCTTATTGGTTGAAAAATAATGTCTTCCCAGTGCAGATCATTTGAGCACTTCCGAACGCTTTCTGTGAAAAGAGACAGTCAGAAAGCACCTGCTGCTTATTTATATGATTATACCAAATTGCCAAAAATTACACTCTATTCCTGGTCTTCACTCTCTGCTTTTAGAGGTACTTTCAGGTTATTTATTTATTGCTGTTTCTTGTATCCTTCATATGAGTTTTGAAATGAACATTGTTGAATTTTCTGGGTGTAATCCAATTGTTTGCTCATTTACTATCCAGGTTGCAACTGTATAAATTCATAGAGGAGAACTGGTAAATCACTGGAACAATATGGACATCACCCATAGATTTTCCTATCTAACAGCCAACCTGACAATGTTAACAAGAAAAAAAATCACTAGCACTGTATAGCTACTAGACATGTCTTAACAGTGGAGTAGTTTTCCAAACTAAAAATACAGGAACTAAAAGGTTTGGAAACAAACATAAGCTAAGGATTTTTATAGAACAAATGGTTCCTGCCCAAGATTCGTTATACAGCCACTTGACCCTGATAAACATTCTATAGAACAGGCCTGTACAATACATGGCCCACTAGAGTATTTTCAGCAGCCCTCGATGATGTGGGGCAACATCCCCAAGCCTCCTCTGCAGCCTGGCCTTTACTCACAAGTAGAGGCCAGGACACAGGGGAGGAGGAAGAGGCAATGCTCCCCCACAAGCTGCCTCTGCACCCTGGCCTCCACCCCAAGCATTCATCCACCCCCCCTCCTCCACAGCCCAGCCTTATGTACTGGACAAAGCAGGGCTGTGGAGCAGGGACATCACAGGTTGGTGTCAGTTGTTGGGGGGACAGTGAACTGCATTGCAGTCCCCCATGCCCCATGATGTGGCAGCCTCACAGGGGTTGGGGACACCACTTCAACCCCCCTTAATACACTCTTAGCCCCATGACATGGTAGCTAAGAGGGCACCATCTCAACCCTGCCATGTCCTCCCAGTCCCATGAGGCTGGGAGGGCACCACCTCAAGCACACCTTCCAAGTCATGTGAGGCAGCTGCCATGTGGAGCTTTGAGGGCACCCCTCCAATGCCCTCTGCATCCTTTCCCAAATCTCTCTGAGGCCTGCAAGGTGGCTGCCCCACAGTGCTCAGAGGGCATCCCCAAAATGCACCTCTGCCCCTCCCCATGCACTACCTCACCTCACAGGCCCCCCAACTCCCATGATGCTGTTGAGGCATGGGGCTCGAAAGACATCCCTCCACAACTTATCTGCGGCCCTTAGAACAATATGAAATTCTCTGTAGGAGAAGGAAATATTCACCCAAACTGGTGACTGGGCTGTGTCTTATCTAACTGTGTCCACAGGAGGAAAGTCACTTGTCCTGTCCTCTCTTCAGTAGACTTCTTTATCTCATAGAACATAGTTCAGTCTTCTAGAGAACCTTTTGCTGTTGGATAAAAGGGAATGGGGATTTTCCCTTTCTATACTTAGGGCCAAAACAGAGAAAGCAAGAGCAAGGCTGCAGCAACCACATGCCGCAGCCCTGATCGGGCTTTTTTCCAGCCCAAAAAGAGGTGACAAAATGCTGCTCCTTTTTGAGCCAGCAAAAAGTCAGCTTTTCTGCCACCACCATGGTTTTGCGACACTCCTGTGGCATGTGGCATATAAACGGTGCACTGCCGGAATGCCGCAAAGCTGGCTACCATGTGGCCAGGCAGGTGGTGTGATGCCAGCTTGGGGGCAGTGACAGAGCGTACAGCGTTTAAACACTGTGCTCTGATGCCGCACCAAAGCCGGTGCAAAGGGGCCATCTGTTTCGCCTCTTAGTTATCATAGTTCAAACTTACCCATTCATTATCAAAATGTTATTTCTTTAAAAAAATGAAATGCAGTTTTAAGAAAAGGGTAACAATTTTAATTTTATATTACAAATTTAAAACATTCAGAAGTACTTGAGAACAGATTTTTTTATATTTGTTTCAAAAATCAAAACAAGAGACAGAATGAACTTTTGTCAGTTTATACAAATGTAGTTTTACTTAAAAGTAGTCTAACATTTAGTATATATTTTTTAAAAAGCTAAATGACTTTATTCATCTACATATTAAATATCTTTGGAACTTCTAATTTCTCTATCAGTCTTTTTCTTTCTTTCTGTAAAGATGTTGTGGCTTCAGCCACAATGTCATGGTTCAAAGGCATATAGTAATTAGAATGCTTGCTTCCCATACTCCCAGGAATCATTGAAGCCAAAAATAATAATAAGTAGAATTGCTGGTTATTAAAGAAGCATTAGGTAAACTCTAATCGTGCAGTTTAGATGTAGGAGTCGATACTAATGTATCACCAACTATTTCAATGACTTTCTGTGATCTAAATGTGTTCTTACTTGTTGGACTCTGAATGTGGAATATAAAATATGAAGTATAATTTTGGGCACCATGCACCACCAAACAAATGGACATCTGCTGGAACACCCCCCACCCCACTGCCCACCCTGCATCTTTTTTCTGCATTCAGAGACTTTAGAGGCCAGGAGGAATCTGTTACAGCAGTGGTATCTGTTCTACTACTGAATGGACACTCCTGATGAAATGGACAAGTGACATATGTTAAAATACAAATAGAGATTGATGAAAAACAGTTGTAAAGTTATTTCCCTGAGTTGTGTCTATTTATGTCATAGAAACAATGCATAAGCTAAAGTCAATAGACCCCAAAAATCAAAAGTGCATTACTTCCAGCTCAGGATGAGCAGAATTTTACAGCCCATCTCCTGATGCAATATTTCAGTCAGTGTTTCATTTGTTGAGTATGGATCTGAGTCAACACCCTCTTGCCACCTGGATTACAGAATCAAAAGGCATGTACAGAACACAGGTCAGCAGGAATGGAATCATTGATGATTCCCCCACTGGATAAGAAAAATGACTCAATTCCTACATGTAGAGACCCAGAAGAGACCCATGTGGTGATGAAGGATGCCTAGAAAGGACAGGTGCTTGGAAATCCTGACCATCATGATGTCTTCCATGCCCACTACTGAATGCAGATTAGGTTAGGCACTCAACAACAGAATTCTGTATTGAAGCTCAAGGCTAGTGCATAGATATTTTGCATCATAATTGTCCCATGAACACTGTAAATGTGATAAATCCCTCAACAGAGAAATTGTCCATGGTTGAGTATACACTATCACCAACCTATGAAGCAGGGCCAAAACCTGTGTCAAGAAAACTCTTTCACTCCATGTACTAGGCCATGTAAAGCCAAGGACTCATAGGCTCTAGGCTACAGGTTATAGCAATACCAATATCAATCCACAATCCCCTGACCAAGAAGCAGGCCTTTCAAGATGTGTGGTGATGGTGACTGAGACTTCCAGTTAGTCCGCTAATGGGAAAATCTGTCTAAAAAGACATTGGTTGAACCTAGGTTACTAAATATAACAAGAACACAAGCATATCCCAGGAAGAAGCCTGCCTGGCAAACTATGTGGTTGAAAAGGCTGCTTTTCAACATGCTTTGGGGCTGCTAATTCAGCTCTGCCAAGTCAAGTGACACTCCTGCTCCTAACTATCATGACAATCTTCACACAGCATGAGTACCAGTTGTGGGGAAATGATGATGATGCTTTATTTATAAAGCACTGTAAATTTACACAGCGCTATACATACAGTCAATTAAAATAGATAAAATAAAATAAACTGCCTATGGTATACATTTCATGAAAATATTTAAGCATAATACATATGAATACATCTTAACATTCAAACAATAAAATATAGCAGACAACAAATTAAAATAACATTGGATAACAATCAGCAGACAACAAATTAAAATAACATTGGATAACAATCATGTAATGTCTGGGAATTCTTCCCTAAACAGTATTGTCTTTAACACAGTTTTGAAGCTTGTTAAAGAGGTGATGGACCATGCTCACTGGAGAAGGACATTCCAGGAGTGAGGGGCAGCAGTGAAAAGGACAGAGCAGTAAAAATCCATGGCTGGGACAGGAGTCCTTGACTACCAGAATGGAGGGCATGAGTGGGAAGGTAAGGAGAAAGAAGCGCTGATAAATAAGGAGGGGCCAGCCCATGCAGGGCTTTAAAAGTCATCAATAGAAGTTTGTAACAAAGAAAAAAAAAAAGAAGAGGAAATAAAAAGAAAAGGTGTGATTTTGACAACGTTATAAATGTTATAAAGGAAACAACAACAACATGATTTTGCTACAGCCTCAATATGAAGAACAAATGACAAAGGAGGGTCAAAACTAAAGCCAAGACCATATGCTTCCTTCACATGATAAATAGGCACATTATTACCAGTGATGGAGAATATATATCCAGGGGTAGTCATGTTGGCCAAATACCAAAGTACAGTATCATCCTAAATCCACAAAACAGTGATACTTTTGTTGGGCCAACTAAAATATGTGTTATACATGTTGCAAGCTTTTAAAGCTTCACTGATTTCTTCACCAGGCAAGGATGGTATAGGAAAAAGAAAGGAAAAATGTGATGATTTTAGTCATAGCCCTGCACTTAGTGAAAATGCTGTGGTTGTTGTCCTCAGTTCAGATGCTGGAGAATGTACGTTGCAAAGAAGGTTTTGGAGGAAAAATAAATAGCTCTGTCTTTGCCATCTAAGTTTTAAGCAATGATGAAGATCAAGGAGAATAAGAACTGAATATATACCTTTTGACTTGGCCCAAATGAGATCATCTGTAATTTTCATAAGAGCTGTTTACATAGAGAGCAAAGGGCAATGAAAAAGATTCATTACCAAAATGTCAACACAACTTCTCAGAATCCTGCCATATCTGTTTCTCAAAACTATAGAAATTATTTATCTTTGCGTGTGAGAACATTATACTTAAAAATAGATCTCTGAAAAAAGCCATGTCTAATTGTGTCCAATTTTAGTGAGAAATTTAAAAGGCCAAACTTGGCATCCAAATGTTTATATAGCAAGAAGACTTCATCCTGTTTTGCCATAGAAAGGAAGTTCAGCTATATGGCATGTGTAAAGTTCTTAGAGAAGTATAGTTTTACTTATTTTCTAATCTAAATCATCAAAACAAATATGTCAGTGATGTCTGCAGTACATCCAGAATTCTTGCAAGGAAGAGGCTGAAAGTGTCATATTCTATGGTCCAAAGTGATTTAACTCATGTGATCCAGCTGTCAATGCTTTAAATCCAAACATAAGACATCTGAGAGCACTTGTAGGCAAATTATATATTTTTAATTTTTATTATGCATTATGTTTTACTGCAGGGAAAGTGAAAAGCCCAGGAATTCATTTGCATTACTAACTGGCTTACAGGAAAGCATGTTTGAATATTTCATAAACAAGATATAAGAATTCCAGTTCATAAAAGATGAACTCTTCAAGCTGTAACAGACTTGTAGGTAATGACTACCCCCAAATTCTCTCCAACAGCACATATAGCTATCTTGTGTTCTGTAAATAATTTAGCACATGCATAAAGGATTAAAGTTTAGTAAAATGTTTTAGAGCCTAAGTTTTATAACTCAATATTTCTACTGCTCTGATTAGTGTGCGAAACCTGTAGAATGCTGGCAGGTGAAGAACTAACTTTTTTTCCAGTCCTCATGCTTATAATATTCATATAAGCTAATGAATAAAATAGGAACTCTATGACTATATAAACTGAACTAATATAACTACTTGGCAGTTCCATAACATATTTCAAGTGTTCAGAGCACTCTCAAATAAGTTGTGGCAGTAACCATTAGAAAAACCCTGTAAGGGTAGCCAATATTCTAATAAATCCCATATGACTGATAAAGAGCTGGGAGGCTGAAGGAACAGTGACATACCTAAAGTCACCTGCAGCAGAAATCTCTAAATATATCTTTAGAAAGAAGTCTCAATAAAGTTTTTAGGACTGCAACTTGTATCTGCAACATAGGGCCAAAACAGATGGGCCCCAGCTTCCCAGTGGCATGGGAGCATGGCATTCAGATGGCTCATGCTCCCATGCCACTGGGAAGCTGCATGGCTCATCACACATGTACAGACATCATGGTGTTCCAGTGGTGTGGCTTTTACATTCACCATGCCACACCACAGGAACACAGAAAAGCTGCAGCAGAGGTGGAAAAGAAACCACAAAAAGGAGCAGCAATTTGCCACTTTTTTTGCTGCGACAAAACACTGGAGTGGGGAGGTGGTGTGCAGTTGCCACAGTACCAATCCGGCTTTTTCAGCAGTGGTGTCACACTACTTCTTTGGGCCAGTCTGTTTCAGCCCATAAACCATAATCTCAATCTAGGGCTGCATTTGAACTGCAGAAATAATGCAATTTGACACTGCTTTAACTGCAATGACTCAGTGCTATGGAATTCTGGGATTTGTAGTTTTCTGAGATATTCAGCCTTTCCTGACAGAGAGCTTTGGTGCTACAACAAAGTACAATTCCCAGGAGTCCATAGAGTTGAGTCATGGCAGTCAAAATGGTGTCAAACTGCATTATTTCTGCAGTTTGGATGCAGCCTTGGTTCATTCAGATGTTTTGGCATATACCTGCCATCATACCTGAAGTTTTCCCAAAGTGGCTGTGCGTGGTGAGAGTTATAGTGAAGAATATCTGAAGGGCACAAAGTGAGGATGGGGAAATCTGTTAGTTTCACTTTTTCCTTATTTGAATATTTTACACTTCAATTGCTTTTCATATTGAATGGGAACAATTTTGGTAATGTCTTTAAAATGAATTGAAGCAATTCATCTGTGTTGGCTAGATTCAATAGGTACAGCTATTTGTTGCAGGAAGAGCACCATATTGTGAAAACTACTTGCCATAGAAATCTAAAAGATAAGGAGCTTCTAAAGTGGAAGCTCAAATTCAACACCACAAACATGGCTGAGTGCATAAGAATTCATACCCTGACTTTCAAGATCAAATTGCTTGAAGCCCTTTGCTGCTTTGAGAACTCTCAAGTTACAGTGAAAGGTCAGCTGACTCATTATTCATAAGCAGAAACTGTCATTCTGTATCAAACTAATTAACATAGGAGGAAACATTTGCCAACACATGTAAAAATAAAGGTTCCATTCCATGGCAAATGGATATCAGGGGAAAAAAATATTTAGATGGGGAAGGAGACCTTTTGATTGGGAAAACCTGAGCTTGTATGAGCGCCCCATCTCTCCTTTCTATCTTGAAGCTCTTAAGAAGTAAAGTGGAGGAAATAAGCAAACAGACATCTGGGAACTAATTATAGCATTGTGGTAATTAATATCAACACTGAACAACTTTGAGCTCATAGGTGACTGAGAAACTCAGAATCCAGATGCACAGATAGTTGACAAAACACTCTGGTATTACAGCCAAAAAAAGGAGAACAAGAAATGCATTGAGTCCTAGATTAGAATCAGTTGGGTTGCAAGGTGGGGAATCCTACCTCAGAGAGTGATAATCATTTTATGCAACACCAAAAAGGAAGGAGTTAGAAATAGATCTACATAGGAATGGAAAGAGTGTCAGTGTAGTTTACTGGGCTGAGCATTGGACTAGGATCCTGGAGACCAGGGTTTGAATCCCCACTCTGACAGCCTCTGATAGCTGCAGAGGAAGGCAAAGGCAAGCCCCCTCTGAACAAATCTTGTCAAGCATATCCTGTTAGAGGTTTGTCTTAGGGTTGCTATAGCTCCAAAATAACTTCAAGGCACACAACAACAAAGGGATTGAAAGAATAATTAAAGATATTCAAACAAGGTTGGGGAAAAACATGTTTTTGAATGCCGAAAAAATGTAAAAGGAGGAATCCTGGACTGATGACAATTTTTACAAGTCAGGACTTATTTTGTGCAAAAATTGCATGTGGTTGTTTTTTTGTTTTTGTTTTTTGTTTTTTTAGCAGAAACCAGCATTTTCTATGTAGAATTCAAGCTTTTCTGCCTGAAAAATATTTCAGTGCTGAAATCTTAATTCCTGCACTGGAAATGCTGATTTCTACACAAAATATGGGATTTATTGTTTTTGTGGGTTTTTTGGGCTATGTGGCCATGTTCTAGAAGAGTTTCTTCCTGATGTTTCATCAGCATCTGTGGCTGCCATCTTCAGAGAATGCTGGCGAAACATCAGGAAGAAACATGCCCACATAGCCCAAAAAACCCACAAAAAAATATGGATGCCGGCAATGAAAGCCTTCAACTTCACATATGGGATTTATTTTTCACAGAACATGGCGCTAATTCCAAATAACCATCAAAAGCTTCATTGTTTTCAATGACTTTTTTTGCAGCAGAAAGAACATTTCTGCAATTACTAGCACTGGGTACTTTAGTACATCTGTACTCTAGGGTACAGATGGCCCTAAAGGATGGCTTAATGTTGCCCCTTTGATCACTGGATTGGGGTCGCAGCAACCACATGCCACGATCTGGCATTTTTCCAGCCCAAAAAGAAATCGCAAAATGCTACTCCTTTTTGGGAAGGAAAAAAGCTGACCTTTCTGCTGTCGTGGCACCTTTTCCGTGCTCCTGCAGTGTGCGGCATATAAACAGCAGGCCACCAGGGCATCACAACACTGCCCATCAACCGGTTGGGCGGGCGGTGTGACACCAGCTTGAGGATGGTGTCAAGACGTGAGTCATCTAAATGCTATGTCCCCATGTCACTCTCAAGCAGGCACATTATGCTGTTCTGTTTTGCCCCTTAGGGAATATTACATCCCTAAATATACACAGTATTTCAGCATGGAGGTGAAGACTATGGTTAAGTAACCTCTTTGCTCACTCAATCTGCTGCCTACATGTCAAGTTTTGATTGACAACTTCAAGACATCTGCTACCCCTTCCTATCCTGTTTTATTTCAACCCTTGAAATAACACTTTTGTTGTCATTGTTGTTGCTATTGTTAACTGTTGTCAAGTCAGCTTCAACATATGGTAACCCTTTGAATGAGAGACTTTCTAGTCACCCTGTTATCAAAAGCCTTGCTCAGATCTGGCAAAATCAGGGCTTTGGCTTTTGATTAAATCTATCCACCTGTAGTGCAGCTTTTATCTTTTCCTCATGCCTTCTACTTTACCAGGTACTTTATTTTGCTTTCTAATGAATCAGGTCATTTCATGATCTGTCCAAAATATAAAAGTCTCAGTTTAGCAATGTTGGCCCTGTCTACGCATGGATCCTTCCACTGTTCTCTCAGTGGTGAGTCAGACAACAGACAATCAAAATGGCATGTGGCCAGTTGAGCACAGAGCCCCAAGGTATACTCCCCTTATAGTGGCTTTAAATGAGTTGCCTTCTGTTCTGGATTTTTCCAGAAGATCCAGGCCCCTACAATGTAGCTGTTTACTGTGTCAGCTGATGCCACTGCCACCATGACAAGTTGTTCACCCTGATGCCAGAACAAGGCACACAGTGATGTAAACAGCACTGGGTAATTCATTCTCACCTGGTAGCCTGGGCAATCCTGACTTTGTTATTTAATGGTATCTTAGGTGGGTACAGACTGAACAAAAAGGGCGGTCTGCCGGCGCCTTGTTTTGCCATGAAAGGAGGCTGCAGCAGACAAACCGCGTAGCTTCCTCGTGCAGCAAAAAGAACCCGCAAAAAGTGGCTTCTTTCTGCAGCACCCTTGTGACGCCGCAGTGCGCCAATGGCGTATTTGTGATGTCACAAGGGGGTGTGACATGTGGATGCTAAGCGTCCGTAGCGTCAAAATGGGGGCCATAGAATCATAGAGTTGAGAGAGACTACAAGGGCCATCCAGTCCAACTCTCTGCCATGCAGAAACTTACAATCAAAGCATCCCTGACAGATGGCCATACAGCTTCTGTTTAAAGACCTCCAAGGAAAGAAACTCCACCACCCTCTGAGGGAATATGTTCCACTGTCTAATAGCTCTTTCTGTCTTTACACCTGAGGCGCTTGCATTGTTCCCTCAGAGCACCTCTTCCAAGTCCTAGTATTCTTCTGTTTTCTTGACTAAAGTCTGCATACTGATTGAGCCAAGGTATGCTCTTTTTTAACTTTCTTCAACAGTCATTCCAAGTCTTTGCTATATTCTGATAGTAGTATAGTTATGTCAGTATAATTTAAAGTGTTGATGTTTTTTCCTATGATGCTACTTACGCTATTTCTGAGAGATCCTCCACCAATGTCATTCCACTCCGCTCCTGCTGCTGCTGTTTACATTTAGTGTAGCTCCTCAGCAAAAAACCTGTCTGACATGGGAGACGCTACAATCAGACGTGCTACCATCAGCATAACCTCTTGCCTCATGGAAGCATGCAATCTCATCATCACTGGAAAGGTAGTACCATGGTGGGACTGATTTCTGTACATTAGGGCATATGGACACCCTTGCCTAAAATAATACAAGGAATTATCTTTTTCAGGCCTTGGAAATATATGACACATTAGTGCTCCCACACAAAAAAACACATTGCTTTAATTTCCTGTAAAATAAATTGTTTTCAGAAAAATCTTGAAATTGCGAGTCATTCACTGGATAATTTTTAAGAAGTAAAACAAAATACACTAACTGATCCCACACAGTTTTGGGAAGTGTGTCATCATATATCAGAAGAAAAGCAAATTGTATTTAGATATACTCAGGGGCGATCCAGACCAGCCTAAAAGGCCAGCCTGTGGGTGGAGTCAGAGTGCTGTGTCCTGATGATGCAGGCCCTAACTCTGTCCCTAGGGCACTATGATGGCATGCACCACTCCAGAAGGCACACGCCATCATGACGCACCTCCAGCACTGCATCCAGATAATGCAGTGCCAAAGGGGTGCCATACAGCTATGCCGCTGTGGCTATGGCACCCTCCAGAGGCTGGATTGGGGCCACAGTGTGAGGCTGCTGTGGTCCCAATCCGGCTAGGAAAGGGTCAGCTACAGGCTCACTCCTAGGTATAGAATCTCAGCCTTAAAAAGAGGATTATTTCAAGAATTGTACTTTGTTTTTTTCTTTTAGAAAAGACTAATTTTTTGTACATCCACATTTCCCATGCTCACCCACTTCTTTAAGCATTTAATTTAAAAGCAATGTGTTTCTGGTCATTGGTGGAAAAGATGTCAATGGAACCCCTAAGAAATACTCCGTGCTGCTATATACAATAGGTACACCGGTGATGAGCATATCTGAAAAGGACTCTGCTTCTGGACAGAGGTTTATATAAGAAAGGCTTCTATTATGTTCTGTATTTTTAACTTTGTTAGCCGCCCTGATTGTTCTCAGACGGGCGGGATACAAATAAATGTTGTTTTTGTTGTTGTTGTTATTATTATTATTATTATTATTATTATTAGCAGATTACTGATAAAATATATTATAATAGGTATAATTTTAGTCCCCACTATTTTTAACTTGAGAAAGGTAAGCATTTAGAATATCACAGGCTTCCCTTTCCCATCTTGTCTATTGTGTTCTAAATTGCTAGAAAATAATGCATTTATCTATCACTTTATTTATCTATCTTTTGCAGCAACACATAAAGTTAATGATAGAATAATGGCAGAAAGCTATTGTTGGCCTGGGCCAAAACAACAATTTGGGAAGCTTCTTGTAGGATGACATTCAAGCACTGAGAAGTACCAAGTGGCCAACAAGAGAATGGATGCAGACAAACTAAAGCGGACAAAGTAGGTACAATTCTTACCAGATTTGAACATTTCCCCAACAGCTGTGAAAAGTTCACAGTTTGCAACGTATAGATTTTAGCTCCATGAAACAGCTTACAACAGTTCATTTCATGTCAGTTCCATGTAGCACCTTGCAAAGTGCATAGCTTAGATCTTCATTATGAAATAAAGAATATCCACAGATTTAATCATCCTTGAAAACATGACATTTCTATGACATTTTTCACCCATACATGGCAATGAAATGACAGTGCCTTTTTTTTAGGACAGTGTTATTTTCATCATTTTTTACACAAATCCTATAATTTGACCATGACCATTTTAAAAAATGATTTCAATGAAACAAATGCTTTGACTAGCAGCCTTAAAGTCTTTAAAATTTATTCACACTACATTCCATGTAAATTGAACACAAGCCAGTAATTTTCAGGGGTGGTCTTGGTGGTGTGTGTGCAAAGTTTTCATTAAAATGTTCAGGATGTTATCGTAATTCAGAATACCAAGTGCAGAATAGTAATAGTAACAACAACAACAACAACTGGAATCCCTTGTGACAGGTATGAATGCATCACCTCTAGTTACATAATCCTAACTATGACATATTCACAATCCTCAGGTAGCCCCTAATTAAGGGCTACAGAGGAACTGTGAAAGTCCTCAAATCCCACTTACTGGGAAGCAGCTTCTATGATGGATAAAGTTCTGTTCTCTTGTTGCTCAGGAAGCATCTGATGGACATTTGTATTCCTCATCATGCAAACAATCTCTGATGTGAGGGAGAATTGCAGCCGGGGTGTTGCTTCTGCCTGTCACACCCAAGATCACTCATAGGAGAAGTGGAAATATTAGTCACCTCCTCCCTGAGATACAAGGAAATGCATTCTCATTGATTACAGAAGTTGTTTCTTGATATGTGAAGGTTGGGGGAGGGTTGGGACAAATTAGCTGTATAGCACCATATAGATATGTAAATTCCACACAGAATTCCAGCCAATAATAATAATAACATAGAAATCTGAAGTGTTTACCTTCCTATACATGGAATTCACTTCCTCCACTTTTCTTAATACCAACTACTATTATTTATTAGATTCACAAGGATCCACTATTTCAGTGACAGCCTCTGACTTGGCTGTCACTATACTAAAACATTTTTTCAATTCCTCATTTCAGTGTCCGAGTGAAAAGATGGCTTTTCAGTTGACTGTCCTTCCAATTAAAAATATATAGTTCAAACACAACACAAATTACTCCATGTACACAAAACTATGGCATTCTAGTTTAAACTGTAGATGGAGCAAACTGTTTGTAAGCTGTTATTTCACTGTAGTCTACAGTGATGACTATGAAGAAGGAACTGAAGGGAATAATTTCCTTACAATTGTCATGGTTTCTGAAAGTTTGGCACTTTGCAAGTGATTGCTAATTGAGTTAGGAACACAATCAATGTGTATATTAAAGCACCAGTACATAGGCATGTTACGAGCTCTTAAAAAGTACTGACACTATTGTTAGTAGATAAATTATGCATGCTCAATGATAGTCTACATCTGTTGATTTGCCAAATAGCTAATTAAAATGCTTTAAAGCCATTATGCTGTTTAAGGCACATTTTGCAATTTCATAAAATGACATTTAACTGGTGAGAACCAATGCTTGTTTGGAAAAGCATTCAATAGAGCATCAGGAAAGCTTTCTCTGCATGCATATGAATCACAGCAGGGAACTGGGCTCACCTGACCTAACAATGGACAGCAGGGAGTCTGTGATTTCACTTGCCTAATACAGAAGCAGTTGGGAAAAGGCCAACTCCCATAATGTATTCATCATGGTTTTCTCTGTTTGTATTTACCTAGAAGCTTTTATGTTCCAGCAGATGAAAAATTCAATTATTATGTGAAGCACTTTATGTGCTTAAATGGGATAAAGGTGGCAGGTGGGGGTAGGCAAGCAGAATCTGGTGTGTGTGTGTGTTTAAAGAAACCACAACAAAAGCTGATTTCCACCCAACAGCTTGCATTTCCAGTCAAGAACATTTCTATGCAAATGTCTTCCCTTTTCTGTACTGTATATACTCATGTATAAGTCTAAAAATTTTAGTTAAAAAATTTACCCCAAAAAACTGAGTTGACTTATCCACAGGTCAGTGTAAACACTGTACTTTAACTCTCCTTTTTTAAGGGAATCATCCTCTGGTGAAAAGCAAGAGCATAAGCTGTCCTAGAAACACTGACTCCCCATTTGTTCTCTCATCCATTCTGCCTTTAGTATAAGCACCAACAGTTATACCTGCTGAAATTTGTAAGTTTGTTGGCATTGTTTTTCTTTTGCTTTTCTCCTAGAAACTTTGCTTTGTTACATGCCCCAAAGTTTCACCCTTGACATATCTACAGGTCAAATAAAAATCCATAATTTTGGCCCCAAAACCTGCCCTCAACTTATACATGAGATTGACTTATAGTCAAGTATACACAGTAATTAATTTTTTTCCTATCACACATCTCTATAACAGCTGTCCGCATCCATAAGCATTATGAAAGTGCATGGCACTCTTCCACCTTTTTCTTCTGCCACATGAAATACTACATACAATCCCTATTTCACTGTACCAAACACATGAAAGTATGGAACTGTCCAAGACAGAGCCACAGCTGATATATTCCATCTCTTACATTATAATGCTATATCTGCAAGCAATACTTGTTCTGTATCAGCCTGAAGGAGGTTGTAGGACATATGGATATGTGCACAATGAAAAAGGAATATAGAAACTGACTCCCAAGATCAGCAAACAGCAGACAAACAGATTCAGGAAATAGGTAAATTAAAATTTCATCTTTGACAATTGAAGAAATTATTTGGTGTTTTGCTCTTCACATATATTTCAAATTCTGTTTGTTAATCACCTAAAGAGCATTAATAACCAGTCTCTTCAAGCAGGCTATCCAGATGATATTTACATCATAAATTTTGAATAATGAATGTTAAATTATGCACTGATTGTTTTAAAATGCATTGGTCTTATATGCTCTTAAATGGATGTTATATGTTTTAACTGGTTTATATGTTTAATTGGTTTATGCGTTTTTAACTGATGCTATGTGTTTTATGTTAATCTGTTGCTCTTCTGTGCCTCAGTCTATGGGGAGAAGTGGATAATAATAATAATAATAATAATAATAATAATAATAATAATAATAATAAATTTTCTGATATATAAAATATAACGTTTTTAGGCCTTCTTTTGGTAGATCTGTTATGGATAGTGTGTGTGTGTGTGTGTGTGTCTCAAATTCACAGTAGGTCTATCAAACAATCAATAATCTACATATAATAAATACACAGTCCATTCAATCATGCAGGTTTTATGAACATAGATATAGTCACCATCAGGCTCCCCCTTTGGGATCCAAATGTGTATATTTGAAATGGCTGGCCCAGAATAGGATGATTTTAGTGTACAAATACTCCTTCAGCCACTCAACAGTTTCCATTCTTGAGCTAGCTAAAGAGACTCAGGTCACTACTGGGAAATGAAATAACAGAGCAACAACAACAACAAAAAAACCAATAACAGATCAGCAAAAAAACAATATGAAATACTAACAAAAATATAAATGATTACTATTTTTGAATGCAGTATTTTTTATAAGGTATCACTTTGTCAGTTTGTAAATATGTATTGTAAAATCTAACAGACAACTGTTCTATAGAAGTGTATTGCTTTAAGTTTACAATTTATCATAACAGACCAAAAGGCACAGGAAAGAAAGAAAAACTAAGGAGACCAAAAGGCACAGGAAAGAAAGAAAAACTAAGGAGATGATTGCATTCATATTAAAGCAACTTATCCCTGATGGGACAAAGTCACATTTAAATTTAAAAGTGGGTGTTATCGCAATCAGCTGAGGCTGGGCAAGTGCAACCCATCTGCAGCCCTGACCCCAGCTGTGCTTATCCAGCGGCTTTTCAAAAACAGAAGCTTGCTATTTTTGAAAAGCTGCTGGATAAGTGAAGCTAAGATTCAGGCTGTATATGGATTGCACTCTCCTGGCCACAGCTGAGTGTCACAAAACCCGCTTTTAAATTTAAACCCAACTTTATCCCATCGGGGATAAGTCACTTTAAAATGAATGTGATAATCTCCTAAGACTCCTGATTTGTTGTTCTTGTGTACTTTCAAGTCCTTGCCTACCTACAACCAGCCTAAGGTGAACTTATCATGGGGTTTTCTGGGGCTGAGAGTGTGTAACTCATCCAAGGTGACCTGGTGGATTCCCATGGTTGAGTGGGGAATTTAATCCTGATCTCCAGAACCATAGTCTAACACTCAAACAACTAGACTACTCTGGCTTTTAAAGCACATACAATATAAGTGCTTATAAAAATCCTGCATTGAGCCCCAGAAAAATGTAGAGGCATCACTATGTGGTGGTGGGGAGGTGGATTGCACCAGGTGATACCGAAAGTGGGGTGAAACTACTGCTCTCCAAAAATGCTCAGCTGGCAGAGAGACATTCTCCCGCTCACTGACTGTGAGTGAGGACAGCATCTCTCTGCAGGCTGGGAGAGCTCTCTCCACCTCTTGAGCTGCATCCCACCCACCTCCATGCCTTACAGCCAGGCTCAGAGGTTGGAAAGAAGCTCTTCTGCTCACTGACAGAGATTGCAAGCAAGGATAGTGTCTCTCTGCCCCTAAAAAGTATCCACTCACACCATCCAGCCATGTGTTTTGGTACTAAGAAAGCAAACTACCTACTCTGTGGTTCATGTATGGTAGACAAACACCATGCATGAACAATAGTGTAGTTTATGAGAAAAGGCTGTAAGCCAGTGACAGAGCACATACTTTGCATACACTAAGCCTTGGGATTTTTTTTCCCCTTGGTGTATTCTGAAGTGTGTAGAATTGCAATATAAAAGAACAGCACATTCTGGTCTGAGCATCTATCTATCTATGAGCCAGCATGGCATAGTGGTTTGAATGTTGGACTTTGATTCTGGAGACCAGATTTTGGTCCCCAGCTTGACCTTGAAATCCACTTATTCACTTTGGGCAAGTCACATCCTCTCAGTCTCAGGAGAAGGCAAATGAAAACCTTCTCTGAAGAAATCTTGAGAAAAAAACCCATGATAGGTAAGCCTTAGAGTCACCATAAGTCAAAATCAACTTCAAGGCACACAACAACAACAACAACAACAACAACAACAACAGCCACACACACACACACACACTTGCACTAGTTATACGAACTGGGGAAGTCTCCGCATGTTGCTGGAAAAAAGTTTTGTCTTTGTCTTTGTTTTGTTTTCTTTAATGTGCTGTGATTAGAAAGGCCATTATTCTACCAAATTACCTGTTTGGAGCACAGCCAATATGTTTTAGGTTCTTTTCTACCTAAAAAAGAGATGACATTAATCTGGAAAGTGAGGTGGAAAATGTCAACTATTTGTTAACTGGAGGAACATACTTCTTAGAAATTTGACCTGTAACTGAAATAGGAGGAAAAATGGAAAATGTGGAGGACAAAATAAGAGAAAAAGAAAGCTCAAAAATAATCTTAATATTGGTAGATTCTTTTGCTTACCAGAATCCTCTCTTCACTCACAGCTAGACAAGATTATTATTTCCCTTTTTTGGTAGCCATGTTAGCACTGCATGTTTCCTTTGATTAGTTTAATTAATATTTATCATTGATATTCACAGGTGGATGTGATGTGTAAAATGTATGAACATGAAATACATATCTGCTATTTTTGCAAGTTGTAATTTTTCTGTGTTTCCCTCACAGTATATAGGCACAAGATTCTATACTTTGCCACCTGAAAAAAGAGCACTTCAGGGGTGTTTTCTCTGAAAGCCAACATGTCTTGAATGTTAGGCTTCTTGCTGAGAATTAGAAACATCAAAACAAAATAATTATATCAAATAGATGTGTTTTTTTTTAAAAATGAGGTAAGTATCAGTTGGCATGAATGGTTTTCCTAGAAATTTTTTCCCTTGGTACATTTTAAAACAGAATACATACATTTAAAGGGAAAAAAATGTTTCAGAGATTGTTTTAAACTAATGATGGGCATTTTTGTTAGAAAACATAATGGCCATGGAAATCTATTTGCTATTTAAAATTAAAATTAATACCAGGGATCAAGCAAAGGTATCTGAAAATTGCTACGTGGGTAATTTAACAATCTATCAGCAAATTGCTACATGTGTAATTTAATAATCTATCAGCAATACAAATAGCACACTGGTAAATGGAAGCTGCTCATGTTTTGCTACAAAAGGCACAGATTTTCTGAATTCTGATCCAGAAGCTAGAGGCAATGCAGGTGGAATCAAGTTAACTTTGGCTGACAGAGAACAACCAAGGTCAATAACTGCTGGTAGGGAAGAACAGAAGAATGGGGAAGAGTATTATTTAAATATCTTTTCTGTTTCCAAAAGAAATGACAGGAAGCAGTTTGGGCTATCTTGCCCTCAAATGCTGTGGGGACTTGTTAGAGGTAAATACTATTTATGAAAGGGATTGTTGTAGGTGAGTTTGGTTATGTCTACAAGCTCTACAATCACAAAGGTTACCTTCATAATGTTGATCTCCTGCACTCTTCTGAAGGCCCCAAATTTTATGATGCACCTTGTGTGTGTGCGTGTTTTAAAATATTAAAATGTGTGTCTTGTAGGAAACTCCATGCAGAATACATTTGCAATTGCGTGCTTCTCCAAATTTGTGATTCATTTCATTTAAAAAAATATATCTTCTTTTTTTACATTTCTTTGGTATCTGAAGTGGAACTGCAGTGATGATGAGTCTAACAAAATATGATTTTCCTAGTGTTATGGGGTTTTTTGCCATAAATGTGGGTAAATATAATCATGTAAATATGAAAGGTCTTGATTGCGCTTATAACTGGGCTGAGAAATACAGATGAAC
This sequence comes from Sceloporus undulatus, assembly GCF_019175285.1. Classification (NCBI taxonomy): domain Eukaryota; kingdom Metazoa; phylum Chordata; class Lepidosauria; order Squamata; family Phrynosomatidae; genus Sceloporus; species Sceloporus undulatus. Next base: position 130,366,048 of record NC_056522.1, on the reverse strand, counting down.
AGGTCAGTGGGCTTCTATGTCATTTTCACTTGTATTTATTCAGAAGGAGATTCTTTCTGAATTCTGTACTAATCTGCCATTTTTTTGGGAGAAAAAGATTTGTATGGAGTATGTATTGCTATACACCTTTCTTTCTTTCTTTCTTTTAAAGATCTAAGTCTGCCCTTTAAAGATAAAGGTAAAACTTTTCCCCATTGACAAGGTTGTCAAGTCATGTCCAACCATAGGGGCGGTGCTCAACTCTGTTACGAAGCCAAAGAGACAACATTGTCAGAGACTACGTTGTTCTGCCATTTAGGATACACTATACTCACAAATGGCTCATGAGTTTATACTATGCATGAAGGTACAGTGACGATGGCGGGATACAGACCGCCGCTTTGAGGCGGTCTCCCACTGGCGCCATTTGCTCCGCGCGGGAGCAGCAGCAGCCAAACCGTGCGGCTCCCGCACGGAGCAAAAAAGAAGCTCCATTTCGGAGCTTCTTTTTGCGGCGCCTCTATGACGTTGCGAGGCGCCGCGACACGTCTGGACACTATGCGTCCAGTACGTAAAGATGGCGGCGCCCATGTGGAAGGGGCGCCGCCATCTTGTACGTATTGTATACGTACTAGGGTTAGGGGGTACGGAAGCACCGCCCCTTCCTAACCCTAGTACGTATACAATACGTACTATATGGCGGTTTGTATCCCGCCAAGATTAAACAAACACAGAGGCCTTTTTCTGAGTGTAAATCAAAGTGTTGATATAACCTATAAAATCCTGTACAGACTACAACGTCTTATGTGATAATTATTTAAACTCTCAGTTCAGTTCAGGCTGCAGTCCTATGAGCTCTTATGTGACAGTAAAGCCTATGAATCTCATAGGAACTTGGGAGAAGCTAAACATAGGAAACTTTTTATTTCTCTTTATTTAATATAGTTTGAGCCTCTGGTCACAGCAGTATACAAGAATGTTCTGTTGCTGGTTCACAGCCTTAAATACTTTTTTTTATCTACGTACCTTTTTGCACTGAGCAAAATTTAAAGTAGAATATATAGGTGTGTGTGTAGATGTACTGTATATAGATATACTGTATATATATTTGTTATAGTAATAAGGAAAGGTCAGCATTGCAAAGTATAGATAAAATGTATATTTGCTTAATTATATTTATGTATTTGTAGCATTTATATAGGTCACAAAATGATATTCTCTATTCTCTGGAGGCTCATAAATTTTAAAATAACAAATTGCTGTATAAACATGGTCCGTAGATGAGAGGGGCAAGTTACTTCCACAGCATAGTTAACAGTAGGTTACAATTCAAAACTTTAAAATAGAAGTATTTTTAAAACATGAAAAAATGAAAACACCAACTTCACCTTGGATGTTGAAATCAAAGTGCTCAGTGAATTGTTGGAGGCTGGAGGAGAAATGGGTGCCACCATAAAGAAGAAACTTACCCTGAACAACTCATTTCTCTTCTGTACAATAACATTTCATTTCTTTACAAAGTGGGGCTGCAACCCATTAAGGTAGTGTAACCATTTAAAGTGGTTTGACACCACTTTAACTGCCAGGGCTTAATGTTGTGAGATTTTGCGATTTGTATTTTTGTTGTGGCACCAGAGCTCTTTGGCAGAGAAGTACATGTCTCACAAAACTACAATTCCAAACATTTCATTTCATAGAATGGAGGTTAAAATGGAATCAACCTGGATTATTTCTGCAGTATGGATGCACCTTTTGTCACAATTCTCCCTTGTTCCGGAGATTGCTCACTGGAATGATGAGTGGGAATGTCAATCAGCTGCTTCCCAACTGACAGGTGAACAGACCCTCATCTCTCACAATGGTTGCTGCTCAATAAATGAGGATTAAGGAGTTTTTGCCTTTGTTACTTATCCCTTAAACTCCAGGTTATTCATTTTTAACTGCCTTAGTGAATTCCAGCCAGCGTTCTATACAAAAATTACTTTACAGTTTCTTAAAAGTATGCAGACATTCTAAAATTTGTGCCTTTAAATTTTGAAAACAGTTCCAGAATTCTAAAGGTGGTGTTTACTGAGTAATCGGTCTCTGCTTAACACCTCATAAACTGTAAAATCATTGCAAATCCCAGTCTCTGTTTTGACACAGAAAATAATGGCTGCCATAATCAAAAATAATTGCAATGGTTTTTCTCAGATGTTGTTGTGAGTAGCTCAATATTTCACAGAGGACCTGTTTCATCTCTTAGCCAAACACCTTTGTTTATATTTCAAGGAAACTGTCATTGCATTGAAACCATTACAATTTTCAAAACATTAGTCATAAAGTATTTTTTAAAAATAAAACAGAAAAGAATTAGCATTTGTAATAATGCAAGAGAAAACCATTTGGAATCGTGAAAAGCGTAAAGTAGAATGACTTTATCAGACAATGGCAGGCACTGGGCATCTGTTTTTCTACTTGCTTCTATAGATTACATTTTCTTTATGCTATTCAAGCATTGCTATAGCAAGCTAATAATACATTTATTTGCAATGTCAACTGGCTAGGTCACTATGGTAATAGAGAGATGAATAAAGTATTGAATTATGGCAAAAAACATATCAATCATTGCAGAAAAATACTGGATATTTTTAGGCAAATAGATACAGGCAGCAACCATAAAATAAAATTTAAAAATTCGTAGGACGTATAAGGTCTCTGGATTATTGAAAAAAGACCTCAGTGGTCATTATAAATTTAACAGATGTTAGGAGGTGAAACAACACTATCCTAATAGTAGCCAACTAATAGACTGTGAGGATAGCTATATAGCACCTTTAACACATGAAAAATAGCATGGTTCTGCCTTTTCAGAACTTCAGGCCTATAGGGAAAGAAAGATGAGCTATTTTCTTCTCCTTTCCCTCCCAACTGCTGGTGAAGACTGGCTGCCATAGAGAAAGGTAGCTAAAGATAACTGGCAAGAAGATAAATCCTCTTCTGAACTGTAACCACAATGTGAAGTTTGTGTGTGTCCAGGGGGAGGGGGGGCAACATCCAGAATATAAATAAAGTTGACTGATTGACTAAGGACTTTACCTCATGAGAGAAGAAAGATGAAACCAATGAAGAAAGCAGTGGCTTTCTCTGTGCTGTTCCACATGCTCTCGTAACGCTTCCATTTTCTTCCCATGGGGAGATGATCATCAAAGCATTCCTTTTTCTGAATGATTTTTTCTCATTCAGCAAAAGGGATGCTCTCATGACTGTGTCTCCTCAGGAAGAGAATGGAAATGATATGATGTCTTGCAGAGTGGCATGGAGAAAGCCACTACTCTCCTGATTGGTTTCACCTTTCCTTTCTCATATAGTAAAGTCCTAAGTCAATATCAAGCATGGATAAGTCACTAAAGAGAGAACTTTGATACTGGCACTCTCAATAATGGTCCAAGACCATTGAGGTTAATACAACTGAAGTAGCAGGATGATAAAAATGCACAAAAATCAATTATAATAGATATCCATTTTTCATATGAGTGTCCTCAGCTTTCTTTCTGACCATTCATATCAGATTAAAGGCACTCCAAACATTAGTATACTCCCCCTCCCCGTCTGTGCCATTACTATATAGATAAACATGAAGAAAAGAAATAGAGAGGAGCCATATGTGCTGCAATCACAGCCCTGCAAGAATTTGAAGTTTTATAGAACGTAATGCAAAGAGTGATGCATGCAAACAGAATCAGCAGCATATTAATGTTCATTGTATTGTATATGAGAATTCCTATTTCTTTAGTATAAAGCACATTCTTCCCACTTATCCTTCATTTCCATGGTCATTTAAAAGATTTCATACTGATGGGGAGTTTTGAATACATTTCTTTTAAAATGAATGTCAGAGGTCAGGCCACAATGGGTGACTCTTCATGTTAAGATTAGCTAAACCCTGCACTTTCCAAATCTGTAGAATCTAGATGGAAATGTACTGTAATGCAATATCTTGTAGGGTCATGCCCTTATTGGAAGACTACTCCAGTGAGGCCTTGCCACTAAAGCCTATATGACTCTGGAACAGGACAGTGGAATAATTTGAATGAAATGAAAGATGACATGGACAATATTATGCATTTCATATAAAATGGCCCAGCACAGTCTCCTTAGTATCTATCCTCAAGCTTGTAAAAACGCCAGGCCCACTGAAATGGTTTATTTGCTGACAGGATGAGAAATAAGCTTTTGCATCTGTTTAAAAAAGTTCCCAGTCAAACTATTTTCATTTTCAGTAGATTTCCTTCCTCCATCTCTTTGTTCATCTGCATCTTAAATCACCACCAAAAACAGTTAAATATTTTTGTTCTTGTCTTGTCCTTCAGTTGTTCCTCATCAAAAAGGTGCTCAATAGCTTCCTGACCTGATAAACTCATATTATAATTTGTCATATTTGAAAGGCCTGGTTTCTGACAGACCGTAAGGGCAATCATTTAAGCTTTCCTCTTGAATGATTCACCCATTCAAAATATTCAGATATTGTGAGGTCATTTTCCTACTTCAAGTATTGTTTTGCGTATTTTATGTGTGTGTGTGTGTGTGTGTGTGTGTAACCATAATCTCTCTCTCTCTCTCTCTCTCTCTCTCACACACACACACACACATTTTATGCATTGTTAAAACATATCTACTGACATAGCATTCAGTGCAATGCACAAAAATATTAGACAGTTAAGTTGAAAAATCATTTTTTAAAGAAAGTCAATAATTATATTATAACCAGACTTGGCTATTCTAGCTTCAAAAAACAATTCTTAAACAAAACAAATATTGCCAGAAAAAGTACCACAGCCCATCATAGCCTGACATGCTTTAAAACAACAGTGCAAAACTGTGTATGTCTACTTAGAATTAAGTCCCATTAAGCCAAACACTTCTATGCCTATTCTAGTAATTTGGGAGTAAGCCTCAGTCAACTCACTTCTGAGGTGTCTTGTTTCCAAGCAAACATGCATATGATTGCTCTGTTAAAATTATTGTTATGATGTTTTAAGTTAATTTTCATGAACTACAGTGAGAGTAAACAGAGGCAGAAGGGCAGAAAAGAAAGGGGAGTTTCATGCTTGTCTGTCCAGTACCATCACAAGGCAGCTTTGCAGTACATTCATAGAGCATGACAATCCCTTTAAACATTTAAAAATACTTTTAACAAGACATTTAAAAAATCTTCAGCATCAATCTTTACCTTTCCAAAAATTTTATTACAACAAGGTCCTCTGTATATGAAAGCACTTTTGACATGGCATTGGATATAAAAATAATTTTATATCAGTTATTTTTCATGGCTTGGTGGTAGCTAGATGATAGATAAAATATAGTTGACTCCTCATCTGTTGAACATCTTTATGTTCATTAGGCATTATAATGTAAAACATTCAATTAATCTACTTTGTTTTACAAAAATTTAGTCATAGTTCCCAATCTATATCCCAACTTTTTTTTAAACTTCCATTCAGGGACATTATCAGTCTGTCCAATTCAGTCATGTCTATACAATTTCTTAACCAGTCATCTATTGACAGTGTCCCCTCGTCTTTCCATTTCTGTACTATTCTGGCTGCTGTAATGGAGTATAAAATACATTTTAGATGTTTTCTCTCTTGTTTCCCTTCTACTATATTTAGTAAAAAAACATTCAGGTGACATTTTAATTGGGAAATGAAGTATTATTTTTAAAATTCTGTGAATTTCTTTCCAAAATTTGGTTACTTCTGGACAGGTCCACCATAAGTGATATAAGGTTCCTTCATTTGCTCCACATTTCCAGCATTTACCTTTCTTATATATTTTTTTCATTTTCACCAATTTATTTGGGGTCAGATACCATCTAGGTACCATTTTATATAAATTTTCTTTCAGGTCCATGCATAGTGTAAACTTCAGATCCTGGCTCCCAAGCTCTCTCCCATTTTTCTATTTGAATAGTGTGCCCAATGTTCCTTGCCCATTTAATGGTACATTCTTTTACTGTTTCGTGTTCTAATTGTCTTTTCAATAACAACTTATATAATTTAGATATTATAATTTTTTTTGGTTTCTGCAAGATTTCATGCAACTCTGTTCCATTTTTGCTAATTTCTTCCAGTTTTGCATCTATTTTAAATCTTTCATTAAGTTGTGAATATGTAAACCAATGACATACATGTCCCATTTCTTTCAATTCCTTAACAGATTTCAGAAGTGTTTTTTCTTCTTCCCATTTTATTAGATCTTGATATTTTAATCAGTTTTTTTAGTTGAGTGACATGTCCAATTTTCCAGGCTTCTTGTGGAGATAACCAACACGGTAATTTCCTGTAGAATTTCTGTTTAATTTTTTTCCACACTATAAGTAAAGGTCATGTATAGGATCACATTGGTAATCTGGTTCATGTCAATATCCTCTAGAAATGTGCTTCTCAAGCATAGGTCCATAGATGTGCTGAACAACTCCCAGAAACTGACATCAGTCAATATGGCTAATTTTGGGAGAGGCAATCCAGCAGCATCTGGAGACTCCAGGTTGGGAACAATTGCTCTTGAGAAGAGCCTGAGAAGGTAGTTAAGTACTTCTGAAAGTATTTCTGCCTTCTTTAGAGGAAAATGGTTGTATATATTCAGATGTGATATTAATTTCAGTGATAAGCAACTTCTTATTTTGAATAACAGACCCAAGGTGGTGAAGAATATGACAGTGTAGCACTGAAGTAGATATTTTAAAAGAAAATAAATGATTGATAAACTCTCCTTCAGGTGATTATATTTTAGTTTCACCCTCCTTCCTTACCTCCCTGTGGGGAAAGTGTACTGGTACATGGTTACAGTCCTCTGCATAATCAGGAACCTTGCACTCTCTCTAAAAGATTTCTGCAACAACACAGGGACATACAGATGAAATATTAATGTATTCCAATGTGTTTTTTCCATTGTATACTTGAATACAAAAAGCTTGAATCCTTTTAAGAGATATTTTTAATTTTACAAGTTTAATTGTTTTTAGATTGTACACCATTTGGTAGGTTTTACTTTTACTTTTATTGTTATTTACTATGTAAAAGAGCTGTGCAAACTTTGGGAAGAGCACTGACACCCATTCTCTTTTTTCTGATTAAAATATAAACATCAAACAATCATTTTATTTATATTCCATTTTTCCTCAAGACAAAGGATGCATCTACATTGTAAAATTACTGCAGTTTGATGTTGCTTTAACTGCCATGGCCCGGTGCTATAGAATTCTTGGATTTGTCATTTTGTGAGATATTTAGCCTTCATTCTGAGTGCCACAAAATCTCTAGTGCCACAAAAATTACACATCCCAAGATTCCATAGGGTGGGGCCATGACAGCTAAAGCAATGTCAAACTGCATTAATTCTGCAGTGTGGCAAGGTGTGTAGAACAGCTGAGAAGGTCTATTATTTCAACAAATGGTGATGTTGTGTGGCTAGTAATTTTTTAGTGTATTCTATTGTAATGTTTTCCTTTTTCAACAACTTGGATAACAACATTGTTGTGGTCAAGCTCCATGTTTCAAAACGTCGAGCAAACCAACAAATCTACCCTTCCTGCAATCATGAAAGGCTATGAGTGAGCTTCGTTTAGCTCTGGCTTTTACAACTAGATCTTATTTGACTGACCACCACATTCATTAACCGCAAGAAATGGAAAGCACTTCAAGCTTTCAAGGATAAACGACCATCATCAGTGTTTTCTTCCATGACATATACAAAATCCATGTTAAACCTTACATGGTAAGAAAGCTGACAACATTTGCAACAAATGTGAAGGTCAGAGTGATTTTCTTTCCCTCAGTACTCAAAGGGGATAATCAAACAAACAAGTCTCCATTCTGTCAGGAAGGTTGTTTATCCACTGAATTTGTTAAAGCTAAAAAAGTTGAAACTGTTAGACGTGGTTTGAAATGCATTTTTGGAATATTATCAGTGCGGTATTTACCTCAAGAGCCAGTGCTGTGTGTAGTGCTAGATTAGAAGACTGGCAGACCAGGGTCTGAATCCCTGCTCAACCATGGAAACCTAGCTGTTTACCTTGGACAAGTCACACTCTCCAGCCCTGGACAAAGGCAATGGCAAATCTCCTTTGAACAAATCTTAACAAAAACAAACGAACCCCAAAACACCTCTAGGGTATGGCTTCCATAAGTTGGAGGCACACTACACTAGTACAATTTCTCTCAAATGCCTCTGTGATATCATTCAATAGTTATGATTCAAACTTGATCACTTTTTTTCAGACAATAGGTAAAAAATACAATGTTCTGTTGAAAGATCTTTCCTCTTTCATCTGAAGCCCTCTATACTTCTCAGAAACTGGGTGCAATTTTGCCAGCCTCCTAGCCACCCTTTTTTCCCTTCCTTCCTTCCTTCCTTTTTAATGGTAGTACAAAAGGGCTTCATTGGCAAAAGGAAGAGCACTTTCTCCTGATTTTGCTTGATTCCACCAGTTCCTCTAGTCACTAGAGTCTAATGAGAATCTACCAATGATGTCTTCCCTATTGCTAGACTTCAGTCATGGCTATTTTCACAACTTGTCCACTCTGCAGAGTTACTACAACTTTTAATTTCTCATCTTAAGAATTCAGCTTAACGGTGCAAATATGGATGTGTCTAGACTGTAGAAATAACGTTGTTTTACACCACTTTAGGTACTGTAGCCACATCCTATGGAACCCTCCAATTTGTAGTTTTACAAGGTTTTCAGCCTTCTCTATCCAAGAGTGCTGGTGCCTCACAAAACTATACATCCCAGGATTCTGTAGGATGCAGCCATGACAGTTAAAGTGGTGAAAAAATGCATTATTTCTACAGCATAGATGGACCTTGTATGACTCCTTAACAGTTTTGCACCTGTGTTCAATAGGTAGCGATAGTAATTAAATCTGAATGATCCACTCCTTTTTACATACATGCTTTTTCAAAATAAATTTCCAGATGCACCTGGATGGTCACTGTGGGAAAGATGGTGCTGATCTGATCATGAACACTTTCCTTTTAGTGCTCAACAGAGCCCTTTTAACCCCCCTCCCCCTTTCTGGTTTTGGATGGCTAAAGAGGCCCGTGTTTAGCACCATGCAAAAGCACATTAATTCAGTGGTCCTTTTCTCTCACAAGAGTGAGTACTACTACCTAAAATTTGAAACCATGACTTCTTATGACCTACAAAGAAAGCCTTTTTAGAACCCTGTATCTAATAGGGCAGTGAGAAAAGAAGAATGTATAGCAGGACACTGTATGTACTGGCTCCCAAGGCTTTGTTATGTGCCTGAGAGGGATGGGCCATTCCACATCTGATAACATTTCAAAAAAAAAAAAAAATCTGATTAGCCTTTGGTAACTATGGAGTCAGCATGGTGTACTAGTTTGGACATCTGGAGATCAGGATTTGATTCCCCTCTCAGCCATGGAAACCCAATTGGTGACCTTGGGTGAGTCACACACTCAGCTCCAGACCCCATGACAGAGTCATTTTAGGATTGCCATAAGTCGGAAATGTCTTCAAGGCACACAACAACAAAAACAACAACTGGAGTGGTGGAACTGAACTTCCCCAGCCCTTCTTCCACATGTCAAGCACTAAAACCCTAATAAAATGCTACAGAGTATTCTGGAACCTTGTTGAGTGGGGTGAGGTGTTTTGCAGGAGAGACAGGAAATCTCAAAATCAAGGGTGGGTTTAAGTGGACTCTGGCAGCAAAGGGTAGATCCTGGAATCAATCCATGGTTGGAAATTAACAGCAACTTTAAACATTACTTATTGTCTTCCTTTATTTTCTCATCATTCAGCTGCTTTCCAACTGATAGGGGAACAGACTCCCTGGTGCTCACAGCAGCTGATGTCTGATAAGTGAAGACTAGGGGATTTTCACAGTCCCTGTGTATTACAATTATGTAATATTGTGAATATGTGCATATAGCGAGTATGTAGTGATCATGAACCAGAACCAGTCACAAAAACTCTACGTTATGTTTTCATAACTGCCCTAGTGAATTCTAGCCCAGGTTTGTTTTTTGTTTTTTTAATCGATTCTCTATATAAGTTGTGGTTTTTACACGTTTGATTAGAATTTAGAGAGTTATTACCTTAGTTATGCTGGTGATTGAAAGAACAAATTAAAAATATTTTACATAAGCATAGGAATATTATTAAATATTTAGTCTCAGTCTAGTTAATAGGATTAGGTGTGCATACAAAATTACATTTATGATCAACACTTCAAATGGCAGAAAGATTGCTGGAAATGCTAGATAATAAACATTATTAGGTTGTGGGTTGTTGCTTTTAAGCTCTCTACTCTACTTTAGCAGTTGTTTCTCTTAACCCAGCTCAAGTATATTTCTGTACAAGTGAATGGTTGTGCTTAAAATTTCGAAAGCATAGTTCACTGAAAGATCATTCATCTCTTTATTCATAACATATGGCACACTTCTGAAGTGCAATCCTACGTACAATAGGACGGTTTAAATCTTATGCAATTCAATGAGATTTCAAAACACTTCTGTGGATAGTTCTACTTTGAGTATTAATCACAATACTGTGAGTGTTACTCAAAAAATAATTCAGTTTCATGAACAGAAATGCTTACACATTTCTCTCCAAGATATTTGGTCAAAGAGATACAATCAGCAGGAAGTATACATTGATATCTTATTGTATTCCATTTTGGGAACCACAAATAATTTCCCTCATTTTTATGTACATGGACAAACATCTTTCTTGATTTATTTTCAGGCAGCATAAAGCGCACTGGCTGAACACTGATTATATCAACTAATCTTGGACATTACGGCCCAAGAAGATATAGCCACCCTTATCAGGGTAGGTAATTTAAAATGGTTGAGCCGACACAAACGGTCCTTTCAAATGCCAACTTATCTAAAAGTACAGATCCCAAAACATCTCAGAGAGGCATTCACCTGAGCTAGGTTCGACCAACTTGATACCATGGTAAGACATGGGAGATTTCAGGGTATCCTTTATAATGAACAAACTTGTATTTGTGGTGACAACAAAATTGAGGATCTACCACACTTTTTGTTTAGATGTAATCTGTACCAACAGGAAAGGGACTAATACCTTGATCCCTATATTAAACGAACAATATTCTGGGATACTCACATCAGAATATCATACTTTATGAGTGGACAAGATTCAAAAATATCTATTGCCACAGCCCGGTTCCTTCATAAAGCATCACTATTGAGATCTAGATATGTGGAGATGATTGGTGTTAACTATGAGGGTGATGAAGAGATTTGAAATATGATGATGAATGTTTAATGTTATTTCTACCTCCCATTTTAATTCTATTTTACTTCCATGGTAACTATTTTACACATTACTGTTCAACTGTGTAAACACTTTTATTCTTACCTGTTTATTTGTATATCTTTCAGTACACATTGTATATTTTTAGATTCATATAGTCTGTATATAAACTGTGCATGTTTAGACTATTCATACATATATATAGTATATATATTATATTGTGGTTTATTGCACTTAGTGCACTATATTAACATTTTACATATATGTGTGTGGCATTGCTTGTATTACTATGTTTTGAGTACTTTGAAACAGCCCTTGGGCTGTTCAATAAACTTGTTTGTTTGTTGTTGTTGGTTATATTAACTAAATCAACTGAAAGACATACATGAAGAGTTCGGATAGAACATGACATTGTATGAGATACGTAGAAGGTCCTACATACATATCTAATCAGTACTGAGACATTTCTTTCTTTGTTTCTTTGTTTGTTCGAGTAAATTGCACATCTGTGTGGACACTCCACATTTATATGAAGCACTCCTGTTGTAGATAACATTATTGGTAAGATGAGGGGAGAAAGTGCACCTGCTCTCCTGCACCGCATAAAAATGTTTGACCAAGATCTGGGATAAGACTGTGGAAAGACAGGTGAATGGAATAGTAAAGGAGTAAGCTACAAAGACTTGGAGGATTTGTTTTTTTGTTTTCACATTGAAGTTATATTTCTGTTGGAAGACTTAAAAGTGCAAAAATATCTTGGTAGTGTTTCTCTGTCTTTGCAATTCCTTTATGATTAGAAGTGGCAATCCGCCAAAAGATAATGATGTGTATCCCTCCCTCTATCCCTCCATTTTTTTTGTTTTGCTTTTTGCTGAACAGGTCTAAGTATTCCTACTGTGTTTGTATTATGATCTTTTACTGACATTACTCTCATTGTGCCAAAAATAAAAAGTGGCCATGTATAAACCAAGCATAGATTGTCGAGAAACCTGAAGTCTTTCTTGGTAACAAACAGAGATGTCTGCAGGAAACTGTAGACCTACTACCAATATTTATCCATTTTAGTTCCCTCCGTCCCTCCCTGTTTCCTTTTTCATAATCTGTGGTTATTTTATCTCAACGTTTTTGTAAAAAAAAGATAATGGGAACAGGAAGAGGAGAGAGGAATGAAAAGGCAGACTTCCTCTGAACAAATCTTGTCAAGAAGACCCCAGGATAAACCTTAAGGTTGCCATAAATTGGAAATGGGAAATAACTTGAAGACATAACAATAACATGGATAAGGATGACTGAAAATTGTATTGGTTTAATGAGGTGTGTGTGCACTTACAATTTGGATCCTTAGCCAAGAAACCAGTTCTTACAGATATTGCTCTTGCACTTTATTAGGGACATCGAAATGTCTCTGAAAAATATCTAGTAGTCAGGAAGAAGTATTCTAATGCTACAGTGTAAATTACATTATAGATGATATATAGATAATCCTGTGACTTTAAAAAAATGTGTGGAACATTTGGAGATATGTCAAAGAGCTGTAAAATCTTTTCATAGTTCCCCATCTTATTGAAGCATTTCATTAAAATAATCCCCTAGAGCATGGATTTTTGGACAAATCTTGATTATTTGTCAGATTATGCCCATATTACCAATCTTACAATTGCTAAATATTTTGTTTACAATTTGTCAGGGTAAATCCATATATTTTATTACTGACATAAATGTCAGTCTATTCAGTTGCTGGTGATGTGCAAAGTACAGACATATTAGCCTGGCCTGCTCTTTTCAAAGCATACTGGAACTGCAAGAAATAGAACGTAATCAAATTCTCATTTCCTAATCAAGTCTGACTGGAAGCCAAGACAAATCAGGCATAGCTGTAACAGTAATAATCACATTCTAAGTGAGCTGTTGAATTTAGCAAGATTAGTAATATAGAGTCTGAAGAGACCAAGAGGCCAGTGTGCAACCTCCTACTGTGAAACAGGACAGCCTTTCTACCAGCCCTGCCATGGATCAACAAACGTACACAGATCGGTCAGCTACCAATAGAAATTAGATGCCTTATGAAAAAAATGTTTACAGAACAAATATCTCACTCGATACATCTGCTTCTATGCACTGCTATTGACCAAATGGAGTGAGGCCATCCATGGATACTCCTATCCAGGGACAGTTAGTTGGCCGATAAGGAGGGTTGACTCTACATGCCTAAGTATAGATCCAAGCTTTTGTGTTTTAATAGCTTTCCTATTAAAGACACATATTGTACTGAAAATAGAAAACAGATCTATTGCAGAGCTGGAAATATGTTTGTGTAAACTCCTGATGTTGATATTGACTACATTATTGTTAAGTGCCTTCAAGTCGTATCCAACTTATCACAAGCCTAAGGTAAATCCATCACAAGGCTTTCTTGGCAAGAGTTGTTCAGAGGTTTGCCATTCCCATCCTCAAAGGCTGAGAACATGTGACTTGCCCAAGGTCACCCAGTAGGTTTCATGGCCAAGCGGAGAATCGGACCTTGGTCTTCAGAGTTACAGTCCAACACTCAAACCACTATACCATGCTGGCCAATTCTTACAAATCAAAGTATCTGACAGAGTAATTTTGATCGGTTATTTTGAACCATTGCCTCTTTGTCAGCAAACATCAGGATTGCACCCATAGTATGTAATCCAGAGAGGCGGATTTAAATATAAGCATGACTTCTGTGCCAGCTGTGGGAGAGAGAAAACAAAATCATCTCCTTCCAAAAAACAAGACTGTGCCTTAGTTGTCAATGAAGCACATGTGTTTGTCAAGCTCTGGAATGCAACCAAGTTTACTTTGAAGTGTCACAAATTAAATCTTACATAATTTAAGATATCACACAACAAAACACAGTCTCAGGGGAAAAATTAGTTGGCTCGATAACACTATGTAGGTTTCTTCAAGAACCAAATTTGCTGCACAACTAATTGGCAAATTAGTGAGTTATCAGCTCCCAGTCTTGGGGAGGGGAGAGTAAAAGAGCAGACAGATTACATGGCAGTCTTTTATTACAGGCTTCTCACAGAAGTTATCAGTAAAAGGTATTAAACATTTACCACACTAATTATTGAATGTAATTCAGACAGTTGGGGTTAGAAGTGGAAACAAAACACAGCAGAAAACTCTGCAGAGCACCTTCATTTAGTCCTAGTTATAACTCTGCTAGGAAAGTAGCATTCATAGGGATATTGATTTGTAAAAAGACTAATAAAACTGCAAATTCTTGAGTTTCTTTTCCACAAGTGAAACTAGGAAAGTGTAAGGAACAATAATTAAGATGAAAAAGAAAATGGAACAGCATTTTTATAATATATTACTGAATGGTAAAATGTATGACCAGAATCCTATTAGGTAGTTACAAATGAATAATGAAGAGGTGTGCATTTGTGACTGTTTCCAGTTCATGATCCCTACATATGCCCTAGTTTACAGGAGACATTTTGTTGGTTTGTTGTGTGCCTTCAAGACGTTTCTGACTTATGGAAATCCTAAGGTGAATTTATCATGAGGTTTTCTTATTAAGATTTGGTCAGAGGAGGTTTGCCATGGTTTTTCCCTGAGGCTAACAGTATGTGACTGGACCAAGGTCACCTAGCGGGCTTCATGGCTGAACTGGAAATCAAATCCTGGCCTCCAGAATCAGAGGAGGTTATCACATGATGGACAGGGCATCATTGTCTCATTCCTGTCCTTCCCACCTGATCATGGGAAGGAATTTCACACATGATCTGTCATTGACCCGGCAGGGAAGTGCCAGTGAAAGTGATCGTGCAAATCACTTTCACATGTAAGTGTGTAGAAAAGCACTTTCAGCCATCAGCTGACAGTCTTGTCTCCTGTCATTTGCAGTAATTTGTATTAACAGAAGAACCCATTAATACCGTGATGGCTGAAAGCACATTTCAGCCCATTTTCATGTGAAAGTGATTTGTGTGATCACTTTCACTAGGGGTACAGATGGGTCATAGATGGGATAAGGACAGGGGAGCAATCCTGTCCCTATCTCATCCTCCATGTGATAAATTCCATAGTGTAATATTCAAACCACTATGCCATGCTGGCTGTCAAGGGTTACATAGGGACCATGAAAATCCCCCATCCCCACCTGCTGGTCAGCATCTGCTGTGAGCATGGGAGTCTGTTCTCCTGTTGATCAGAAAGAGGCTGACTGATGCCCCCCCCCTTCATGTGAGTAATCTCCTTGAGAAGGAAAATTGAGACAGGGACCCTGTTTCTGCCTGTCACAATGGAGATCATTCATACAAGGGCATGGGAATATTAGTCAGCTGCTTCCTGGATGAAAAGTGAATAGATCGATCATAGTGGCTGCTGACCAATAAGTGGGGATCAAGAAAATCAGGCCAGGATTTTCTACTTTGCTATGTAAGTGCCATAGTTATGTAAAGCTTATACTGGACTATATTCTGTTTTATAGGACATTCATTCATTCATTCATTCATTTATTTTAAGTATTTATACCCCGCTCTTCAGCCACAATGGCTTTCAAAACAAATTACAGATTATTAATTAGACATTTCCCTGCCTTCAGGGAGTCTATAAAGTCATGACACAATTGGAGAAGGGAATGCCAGTGGGGAAGGGGATCAAAAGTACAGAAATAAAAATTACGTTCATTAGCAATTGCCAATCTATGGTGCAAATGGCTATATCTTTAATATTATCTGATCTTCTGAAAATTATGGCCAGTGTAGGGGATGGTCTCTTCAAATCAAGAGATACAGCACAGCAGGCCTATCTCATAGATCTGTGTCATTATAATTCCAAACCAATGTTGAAAAATAAGGGCTGGAGTTCTGCTGGAAGCAGTTGCAAATTTTATTTGATATGCAAGCATTTTAGATCAAGGTTGCAGCAAAAGAGCTGTGCATGCAAAAGTGGACAGTAGATCAACATCTAGTTATTCATTTGGGGTTCATTCAGCTGTGAAATATTGCCATTCCACCCAAGGATTGTGCAACATCATCGCAGTTTAACTTCGAATGTGGAGATCTATGCTATTCTCTGATATAGGAGGAAGCCATACTACAGAATTAAAACAGTTTGACACCACTTTAACTGCCAAGACTCTATTTTACAGAATCCTGGGATTTGTAGTTTGGTGTTTGGTGTGGGATTCAGGCTGGTCTCTCAGAGAGCTCTCGTGCCTCTCAAAACGACAATTTTTTTTAAAAAGATAGATTCATGGCAGTTAAAGTAGTGTCAACTGCTATAATTCTGCAGTGTGGATACATCCATAGAATCTTTGTTAGGGTCATCCACATCCCTTCACAAAATCAATGGTTGTCCAAAAGGATTTCATCCTGAGGTTTCTACATACCCCTATCACTGCAAATGGCATGGTTCAATTCTATACTTGAACAGTATGTTAATATTAGGGACTGTGTGAGTATTCAAAAGAAGAATGGATGCTGACCCATTCAAATTTAGATTTGACTTTGAATGAACTGGCATCAGGGAAATTCAGCTCCTTGTCTGACTGTCTCCACAGCTTGCAGAAATTTAAAAATTTTAAGGTGTTAGTATATGTTTTATACTAACTTTACATGCTATTTATTTTTTGGATTGCTTTGACAGGAGGTGTTTGTGACCTTAATCATTTATCTAGTAGCCAGAGGTCACCCCCCCCCCCCCCCCCCCCCCTTTTTAATTTTTAAAAATGGATCCTACACTACTGGGCAGTAGAGGTCCCTAGAAAAAATTAGCTGGGAGCACTTCATCAGGAGGCATAGCGTCACTAGGGTTGTTGTCACACACCCTCACACTCCACTGACTTCCTCCTATACCACAGCCATACAGAAACCTTTATGTTTTCTGCACTAATTTACACATAAATCATAATTCCCATATATGACAGAATGTAATGGTAATAGTTGCAACATCAATTACCAGCAAAATTGAAAGTATGCTTTTAAATTACAGTATCACATGAACGGAACAAATGTGTTTACAAATACATATGTTCATGTGGTTAAAGTGAAAATTTGGTAAAGTGTGATGTTTTCAAAGAATTTTTTAAAATAAAAATGTATGTTCTAAAAAAATCAACAATAAATTTTGAAATTGGAAATTTTATATTTTAAAAAAATAAAACCTGGGGACTTTCCTTTGTGATCCTCACCCCAGTCACCCCATCTCTTCTGCCCTTTAAAGAGATACAGGCAAATGCCACAGCCCATTTATGCCAAAATGCTGATGTTTGAGGAGAAGTAGTGTCACTTCCCCTTAGGGTGTCACTTGGTGCGATTTGTACCACCCTGCACCTGAGTGGTGCCACTCTCAGGAAGTATGGGTGGCCGGCATCACATCCTAGAGTAACTAATCAACATGATACTCCACCTGCTGTTACTCCAGCAACATCTGGCCGTCATTCCTAACTCATTTGCCACTTTCAGCTAATTTTCTGTGGGGAAAAAAGTAGTAACCAATAAGCAACAGAATTCCATGCTATTCTGTGAGGCCCAGTCTGATCAAGATAGGGGAAAATACTCCCTTGGCCTCAGCAAATGAGTAAAGTAATTTGTTTCTTCTTGTTGTTCTTGTGTGCCTTAAGATGGTTTCCAATTTATGGCGACCCTAAGGTGACGCTGTCATGGGGGTTTCTTGGCAAGTTTCTTCAGAGGGGATTTGCCATTGCCATCCTCTGATGCTGAGACTGTGTGACTTGCCCAAGGACACCCAGTGAGTTTACATAGATGAGCCGGGATTCAATTCCAGTTCTTCAGAGTCCTAATCCAATGATCAAACCACTACACCATGCTGGCTCTCAAAGTAATTCATTTATAGCAAATAATTAAGTAATTTACTTATCCATCATTATCCCTTTTAACACTGAATGTATACAAATAGTTGTATGATAAGGAAGTTAATAGAGCCAAGGTGGTCTTTTGGTTTGAGCTCTGGACTCAAATCAGCCCTGGAAATTCCTTGGGTGAGTCATACGCTCTCACTGATTAAATGCCTGTACTGCACTCGCTCACTCATAAATGTGAGCAGAAATAGTTGGATGGCAAAACTCCACTGTCAAAGCTAGATCTGCCAATGCAAGCCATGGGAAATCATAGGAATTGTGGGGTTTTGCACAACCCCTCCTAATTATTCGAGATATCTCTGTGTGTGCTTTTATGCAAGTTTATTGCATCTTCCATAAAAAAAATTGCACAACAATAATCTTACACAAAAAAGCATTTGCAGAAAACAGAAATCTTGCTATTTTTGTCAACATTTCTTTTCTTCAAGATTATTTGTTGTGTGAAATTTTACTTGTGCAAGTTTGTTCATTCTTGAATAGAAAGTAATTATTGTGCATGCCAAAAATCTTGCACACAAAACAGTAATCTTGCACAAAACAGTAGTCTAGCCAGATTGCTAGAGGAGGAGGGTTGTGGGGGGAAATGTGTAAGTTTTTTGTTCTGCGAGATTTCAACAGTTTTGGTTTAATGCAAAAATCCCAAAATACTCATGCAAAAAAAATATTTAGAATAATTTCCCTGAAAACATTTGAATATTCAAATGATGTGTGAAAACTGCAAAATTCTCAACATTATATTATTATTCTCATCTAAATTTCCCAAGTGTAGGAAAATTATTATTAATTATTATTATTACCCAGGAAATGAATAATGATGAATTTTTCCCCATGCCTAGTATTTGCCAGAGTTTGTTATATCTAATATGGTAGCTTACATGATGTGAAAAAGCCCCTGACTGGTTCTGCTCAGGAGTATTGTTTCAAGCCAAGGACAGACAGGCAGGCTGGATGATTTACCTGTCTTGCAAATAAACCAGCTAGCAAGCCTTCCCATTGCAGGTTTCCCCATGCCAACACACCCACACATAAATAACATATTTTAATATATTGCAGAGGGGCAGGAGACTTACAAGATTGGCCCATGAATCTCCAACAGAGACACTTATAATTTGCACTCATTTCACTCAACAGGGGATGGAGGAGAGGGGATAGGAAGTGGAATCTGGCCTTCCTCTGTATGCTTGGGTGAAAGCAAACTACTGCAGCTTCTCCTAGCTTGCCTGCTCTTCTTCATTAATTAATTATCCAGACCACACTCATATGTTGCTTGGTCACACATGTTCTGGTTTCCATATGTGAAATGTTGAAGGCATAAAATTCCATGGGTGCAAACTCAGGAGGCTTCAACTTTTCTCATTATTTTGGTCAGAAAAGGCAGCCTGGGGAATCTGGATATGACCATAAAAATAACTAGAACCATGATTTGGGTTGTGCATTGTCCAGACCCATCACCATGGGAATGGAAAAAAATGCTTTATTTGGTCTATGCAGACAGGGCCAAGGGCTTCTGAGCTGAGGAACACATAAAAACCACTCTGTTAAAAGAGGCCCATATACCTTCTCTGTGCAAAAGCATCTTATTACTGTTGTTTGCCTATGATCAAATGCTTGACTCCTCTAGGGAGCTTTCCTTGGAAACACAGTGGATTCTTTTCTCCACTTTCTGGAGCCAGAGAACAAGGAAGGATTATTCATTTCAAATGAAATACATTTGTTGTTGTGCGTGCAAGTCATTTCCAACTTGTGGTGATCCTAAGGCAACACAATCATGGGATTGTCTTGGCAAGATTGGGTCAGCGACAGTTCTCCTTTGCCTTCATCTGAAACTGAGAGTGTGTGACTTTCCCAAGGTCACCCAGTGGGTTTCCATGGCTGAGTGGCAATTTGAATCCTGGTCTTTCAGAGTCTTAGCTGAACACTCAAACTATTACATTATGATGGCTCTCAGTAATCTACACAGACAGAATAATAAATGTCATCCATTGGCAGAAAGTTACTCTCCTCTTTAAATTTATTGTGTCACAAAAAACCAATAAAAATTCTTTTGTCCTGCAGAATATATTCCTATTCCAAGAGGCAATTTACAGAACAATTTAAAAAATAATAATAGGAACATTAGCACATGCCACAACTGTTTTGCCTTGACATGGTAGCGTGTGCACACACACACATGCACACAAAACCAAGAAAATAATAAAATTTGTCAAGATTATGTAACAAGAGTAGAAAGTTTGATTGTATTTATGTAAAACTTCAAGGCTTTTAAAAGGTTCATTCTGACCTTTACATGCATATTTAACTGCTCTTTAGATAATGCTGCAATTATTTTTCCATCTAAGTAGATTATCCTTTGTTTAAATTTGAGATTATATGAGTTTTTTGTCATATTTTTTAAAAACCTGGTTGCAGCAGTTACTGATTCGGCATTCATGTCATCTTGTTCTAGACCTTTGACAAGTAGCTACAGGAATTATTGCAGTTTTAGGTCAGATGTTTGTAACCTTGGGAGAATAAACTGATCAAAGTGTAGTTTTCACCATTTCTCACCCCTTCTTATTGGGCTCATAAACTGGGTAGCTTATTTGGGTCTACATTAGAAATCAGAAATCAGTCCATGGCCTACATAAATATAGAAGCTGATTGAAAATTAAATGGGCTTACACATACACATGAATGTTCAAGTATATTGGCACTGTGCTGTAGTGGTTTGCATATTGGATTACTACTCTGGAAACCAGGGTTTAAATACCCACTCAGCCACAGAAACCCACTGGGTAACCTTGGGCAAGTTACATTCTCTCAGCATTAAGGAAGTTTGTTGTTGCAGTTGTGTGTACATATTCAAGTTGGGTCTTGTAAAAAAATGTTGCAGTGTAGTGCTGGTGTGTGAGAAAGAGAGGGGGAGGAAGCCATGTGGCTCTCCAGATGTGATATGATTACTATTTCCAGCATCCTGGTGGAGCTGCTGGATGAGCAGGAAAGGGAGGAGTCTCACTTTCTTGTCCAGCCATTAGACCCATTAGATCAAGAAAGCAGCTTAGTCCCATCAGCAACCACTGATGGGAGTTGGCTGCTTCTGCTGTTCTACTGCCTATCTGGGTCTGGCAGAGTTGCTGACAAGGGCGCGTTACAGACCGCCCGTTTGGGGCGGCCTGTAAGCAGCCCTTTCCCTTCTGTATCGGGGCCTCAGCTGCCACAACGGCAGCCTCCGAGGCCCCGATCCGCCACTTTCCAGGCCATGGGAAAGCGGCAAAAAGCTGCTTCCCCGCGGCCTGGAAAGGGGGGTCCTTGGGGCTTCATGTCCCAAGGTGGTGGTGGGGAGGAGGAGAAAGGGGTCGCTCGGACCCTTTCTCCCTTGCGTCCCTGGTGCAGCCGTCTAAAGGCTGCGCCAGGGATGCAAACCTCAGAAGGAGCTTTGTTTTGGAGCTCCTACTCACACTGTGGAAAGGGCGCTCTAGGCGCCCTTGTGCAGTGCGACGACGTCACGTCCGCGCCGCCTCGTTTGGAGGCGACGCGTTCATGACGTCGTAATGGCGGCCCCCGTGTGGAACGGGCACCACTATTTTGTACGGACTGGGTCCGTACTAGGGTTAGGGGCGTCAAGAAATGACGCCCCTTTCTAACCCTAGTACGGACCCAGTCTGTTCTATTAGGCCCGTCTGTAATGGGGCCAGGTGAGAGAAGGAGGAGACATACCACAACCTCTAGTGATGTCCCTACTGGGAACGGCAGTTCATCAGCCTTTGGGGATCCATTTATTCCCATCCCTGCTTTAGTGACACTCATTATCAACCATTAACAAGCAAGGTGTTTGAACAAGTTGGCAACAGTAGGAAGGGTAGGGAAAAAAGAGGAGAGATATGAATCAGTGAGAAAACTTAATTTAACTGGTTGTAAGATGAGCTCTCATACTGTTGAACAATCTTTTCCATTCTGACAATTTCCAGGCATCCCACACCCTGCAGACAATAACTGTATTGTGAACTTTGCAATCTATCAGGGGAAAATTCCAGGTCAGAGGAAGTTACTTTAAAAGACAAGGTATGAATAACAACTTCCATGCTATTCTCTTTAAACCTCACAGCCAGTTTTTAAATGAACATGTTAAATAATGAGTCAGTTAACAACTCATCAGCTGCAGCAGATCGGAGTTGTGGCAAATGCAGGCCACAGCCCCAATCTGGCCTTTCCAGGGTGCAAAATGGAGTTGCAAAAGGTGGCTCCTATTTGCACCTTGGAAAGGGCGCAATAGCTGTGGTGCTGTGGCTTTAAGGTGCTCCTTTGGTGCTGTGTCATGTGGACACAGTGCCAGAGGAGCACCATGATGTTGCATGTCATGTGGAGCAGCACACAGCATCATGGTGCTCTGGGGGCAGAGTCAAGGTGTGCGCCATGTGGATGCCACCTCCCAACTCCACCAGGCCAGCTTTAATGCCTCGTCTGCAAGGGCTTAACTAAACTATTTCCATTATTATTTTTGGTGACATTGATAAGTTAATTCCAAAGTTTCTAACATTGTCAAATTCATTTTCAAACCTAATACTTCAATTTATGTCTTAAATTCCTTTACCTGCTTTGAGGAGGAATGTCTGAAGCAAAACCGCAAACAATGTGGATGGCAGTGAAATGTGTGTTTTAAATCCTATATAGGAAGACTGGATGGTGTGTTTGAAGAGGCCAGAGCCATCACACAGGTCTTCCCCACACGTCTACACTTGTGTTTTTTAATGTCTGCATGAGGCTCATGGTTTTATGGTATTCAATTTTGTGTGCATTTAACTGCCATCCACATTGTTTCATGCTCTTCTAATTCTGTGCATTTAAGGAGGCCTCCTGTACAAATTAAGCATTCTGAAATCTGTTTAAAAAATAGGACAACACATTGCACATACTGTACATGTTATCAAAAGTTTAGACCACATTTTGGCCAATTTTCTATTGTGGAAGGTTAAACAATTAAGAAGGGCTTAGCTATTTTAGATTTGAGACTAACAAGCAACGACGTTGTACTAATGGGTGTGAAAAGAGAGAATGAAATTGTTGGATTTTTGATTCAGCAAGAAGGAAAAAATGGAGCAGTATTTAGACCTGATATGTTCCTGTTATCCCAACCACTGCCACCAGTCTTTTAATGAAATTCTTGTAATATCTTGTCATTCCTATAAAGGCACATACTTGTCTTTTTGTTTTCAGAACTGGCTAGTCTTTACAGCTGCTATTTTGTTCCATTATGGTACAATCATACCAATGCCCACTATATGTCCCAGATGGATGACTTCTGGCTATCCAAACTGGCTTTCATTGACCTCGACCAGTTAAGCCTGCTTTTTCTATAGCTCTCACTAGCAGATACAGGTATTCCACATGATCTGACAAAAATTTACTAAAGATAGCAAACCATCAATAAATTATAGTGTTAATTAACCTTTGAAAGAAAGCAGGAGAATTTGTCAGGCTGAAAGTAAGCACTGTAAATTTATACAATCAATCTTGAAGTGCTAAAGACTGTTGTATACTTAGACTCTTCCTCTAACTCCATTTGTCAAAACCTTTGCACAGGTGTAGTGTTGAAATTATATGAATTGACCATAATAATTCTAGCATATCATCAAATGGACATAGGGTAAACATCTAGGATGATCCCTTGATGATGGGTGAAGTTACTTTTAAAACCGTAACTCTTTCCACAGAAGCAACTTCTTTAGATTTTTCAGCAGGCACCATTTTGAGAGTAGCAACACTGTCTCACTTTAGGCCTTGAGATCTGACTGCTTTATAAAGTCAATAAAATAAATTCCCATGGAGAAAATATAAAATTGACTTGAGAGATTAAATGTAAAACAAACAGACTTTTAAACAGCTTACTTCCTATCAAACTGGGTAAAGAGAAACTTTTATTAGCATTTTTAAACAATTCGATTTAAATGTTTTAAAAATTGATTTAAAAATAATCCATTTTTATCTACTTTGATTAAGGGAAACAACAAGGGATTAAGAAAAAACACTGGAGGGGAAAAAGTAGAGAAAACATGTTTCAACTGGTGATCAGCTCAAGAAAGAGATAGT
Source organism: Sceloporus undulatus (assembly GCF_019175285.1). Classification (NCBI taxonomy): domain Eukaryota; kingdom Metazoa; phylum Chordata; class Lepidosauria; order Squamata; family Phrynosomatidae; genus Sceloporus; species Sceloporus undulatus. Next base: position 130,341,851 of record NC_056522.1, on the reverse strand, counting down.
CATGGAAGAAAGAAGACATGATTTATTTTGATTCATTCTTTATGATGAATAAAATCAGGAATGAAGATTCATAGCAACACTGACAGAAGCAAGGAGGGGGAAAGGGCAAGGGTCAGGGATAGTGAAAGAGAAAGCCAAAGAATACCTGGGCATTCTGAATGAATTAAAGTCAGTGGGGACTCATGACATTCATCCAAGGCCCTGAAGCTCACTGGACATATCACTGAACCACCAGCTGCCATAGTTGAAAACTTATACATGGTCTTTCTTAAAGGAAAAGAGAAAGCAGACTTCCTATTTTTTAATTTTAAAAATGAGGGGTGGGGGATGGGGAAGACATGCTGTCCCTACAAATTATAGAACTGTTAGCTTGATTTCTGTATCTGGATATTAGGACTGGTAATAAAACAATCTTATTAGGAGCTCCTGGAAGACAGTAAAATTATTATGATTGAAGTGTGTGTTTTTTAAAGAGAGAAGCCAGTGAAGATCAATTTCATTTTCTTCTTCAATAAAGTAACTGAATTAGTGGGTAAGGGAAACATACTCTGCAAAATCAATCTCAGCTTAAGAAAAGCTACTTGTTTTGTTCTCTGTATTTTAGCATCTTAAAATATTTCTAGAGGTCTGTAGAGGAAAAGTATGAAGTAAAAAGGGACATGCAGTTTATTAAAGGTAACATGTCCAAGGGCAAATATTAAGGGACAGGCAACGTAATGGCTAGCAACACTACAAGAAGGAAAGGTGAGTGAGGGCAGCTGGGCTTCTGTTAGCCTTTTTGTTTCTTTCTTTTCTGATGACTGACTATTCACCAGGCTTTCCATAATTCTTTCTCTACCAACTTTACTTGCCAAAACTTTCCCCTCCTTCCAACTGTATCACGTTTGCTTTTCATTTACAGACCTGAAGGCAGGGATAGCACGATTTCTTATTTTTGTACATAATCTACCACTTTTAGCTGCTTCATTAGAAGTATCTGTTCTGTAGAACTTGAGAAAATTCCTTTTTGGAGTAGAATTCCAAGAATGCCCCAGCTGGCTACTGGTTATTCAAGCAGGTAGATTATGACAGCTGTAGACCAAAGGTAAGTTTTTCAGGTTCTGAATCTTATGTGGTAGGCCTCCTGAAAACATGTTTGGTCTCCAAACTGCTGTCAGGCTGTTCACTCATTCACTCATTAAAAGAGTGGCTCACTGGATTTAGGGTTGCCATAATTCTCTACTAAAAACCAAGAAAATGTAGGACAAAATGTAGGACCAATTGTAGGACAATTGTAGGATAAAATTTGCCCAAAATGTAGGACATTTAAGAAAAATGGAGAACCTTAAATGTCCTACATTTTGGGCTACATTTTATCCTACAATTGACCTGTATTTTGGCCTAAATTTTGTCCTACGCTTTGTCCCAGTTTTTAGTAGAGAATTATGGCAACCCTAATTGGATTCAATGGACAGAAAATGAATGTAATGCACCAACTAGGCATAATACTGTTTACTGCCCAAGAAAGTCTTGAGCAACAAATAAGTGAAAATGTATTTGGCTAATCCCCTGTAGGTGATGGCCCTTTTCAAACATTACTCTCTTGGATAATGCTACTAATATTTTCCTCAGTTGGAAAGTCATGTATTTGATGAAGGGATACATGTGTTGACGTGAATCCACCCGATTTCCCCAGGTTTTTGTTTGTGTGCTGAAACATCTTATGATCAAGAACTTATTTTCAGACATGTAACAAGAGGCAGCAGTGGGGAGGGGAGGGCTACTTTGTTCAAGCAGGTGTGGTAAGTAATGCCTGGATGACTTAAGCTTTCAACATGTATGTTTCCTCTCAACCCAGATCCTGGATATTTTGAGGCTGCCTACAGCCCAGCACCAAACACAGCTCTGTAGGGTTACAAGGCCTTTGTCCTGTACAGTGATGGAGTAAGTGAAAAAACTGATACTGTAGACTTGCATGCAGACTTACCCCAGTCTCCCTGCACAGACTTTTTGCATTTTGCATTCTGGCATCTCCATGTGAGCAAACAAAATGGTGTACATGTGGGAAAATACAGTTACAGTGGTGCCTCGGGTTATGAAATTAATTCGTAACGCGGCCGCTTTCGTAACCCGAAAAGCCTTCGTAAGCCGAATTGCCATAGGCGCTAATGGGGAAAAGCCGCGATTCCGTGCGAAAAAGCCGAAAAAAGCACCAAAAGTTTTTTCGTAACCCGAAAAAACATTCGTAACCCGAAACAATAATTCCCTATGGGATTTTTTCGTATCCTGAAAATTTCGTAACCTGGGTATTTCGTATCCCGAGGTACCACTGTATATGAAAGAGGCATAGAAAGATGCACAATAGTGATGTGAATGCACACAAGCGATGTGAATGATCTAAAATACACAGACACCATTTTACATATTTTTAAAAAGGGTGGGGGGGAAGATGTAGAGATCTAGTCCTGTGAAGAAAACAAAACCAAAAATGAATGAAAGTGAGCTCAGACAGGATGTGGACATGGGAGAAAGAAGAAGTCAATAGACCTTTTCCTTCTGTGAGTTGCCTTGGATCCCATTCCCAGAGAAGGATAACATATACATGAAATAAATAAATAAACAGGTGTGGAATTGGTGGTTAAGCAATTCCTAATCATGGTCTCAACTATCTGCGGGCTAGGCATAAGATTTCCATTTTCAGATTTGTCAATCCAGTGCCATACACAAACACAAAATGTGCTAATTAAAATGGAAATTCAGCACTTCCACAAACAGAAGGTAAATACCCAGAAAATAGCTTCCAGTTTCTGTGACCCATTTTACAGGAAAACAATGACTCCATGTGAAGTAGATCTTTAGTATTTCTGTCATGCTGATTAATGTAATTGGAGAAATATGCCTGAGCCTTGCCTAAGGAAGAAGCAAGTACAACCTTAATGAGTTTCCTTGATACTGCAACTAGCTTAAATAAAATAACACAATTAAGCTCAAATGTAAGAGTAAATCAGAATGTCATTAACTATTGTTCAGAGAATGAGAGTGTAAGGAATATGCTTTTATGTTTTCTGTAAAGGATGGGGGGTGGGGGGAGTCCACTCACTGTTCCAACACTGAAGGCTTGGGACAGAATGTAGCCAAAAAAGGTAAGTTAAATAGTAGTTAAAAATAGCTACTGCTGTACAGTATGACTTTCATGCATAATAAAAGAATGAATGTGAACCCACATGTAGAACACCTATGAACACTGGCTTTTGGATGAAACAATGAAAAATGAGTTGCTTGGAGATTCATTTGCTGGGACTGGAAAACTGAGCCCAAGCTTTGTAAATGACAGCATGCAGGTAGACAGCACCACTCAGCTGCCCTCTTGAATTTATTATTGCTGGCCAGGCACAAGCTGTCCACCATGCTTGCTGTCACCCATAGGGCTGATAAGGAAGGACTAACACCTCATTTTCTGAACTCTATTTTGTATGACAGGTGAATCAACATGGGTAGCACTAATCGGCACTCTGTTTGGAAGTCTCAACATGTCAAGTGACCTGTTTTCAAAAGAGTCCTTGAAAATGTGTCCTCTTGTCACCTGACATAATATTAGTATCATTTACTATAATGTTTTATAGTTGACGTAACACTAGAAAGAAAAGAAAGGAAAGGAAACAAATGGGTATGGGTTGCACATATTTTTAGAAAAGGAATGCAACTGAGTCAGAGACAACACAAAATATTTTGATATCTGAGGCAAAAACAAATCAGCTGGCTAATTATTCTTGCATTAGAAGGTAAAAACCTTAAAGTAAATAGTAATAATGGATAAGTCAGCCATCCTTTGATAACACCACAAAATCTGGCTCCTCCCTTGGGTTATGTGACACTCCAGTGAAGTACAATTCTTCAAACACACACAGACACACAGACTATACATCTATCTGTAGTTACTCTAAGATGTCAATGGCTTCTATGCTTCTCTCTAACTCTCAGTCCCTTGTCTCTGTGAAGCAGCCAAGCTGGGATGAAACAGCAGTGAACTGGATAATGGGGAGTTGGAGAGCTGGAACTCCATCCCTGCCAGAGCCAAAAAAGAAAGTGCTGGGTATCTGTCGTGTTCATTGCACTAGCAAAGTCTTAAATCTGGTGCCATATTTGGAAGGCAGCAATATGAATAATCTACTGCTAAAACATCTCTTCTGATTTGCCACTGTATAATTCTTCTCCTTTGCATTACCTCCAGCCTGGTTAGCCATCCTTCTAGTTCAGGTCAGCCCTGACAGGTGTGCATGCTGTTTCACAACTGTTAGAATGAAAAGCAAAAGGGTATTTTCCTGACCCTAAGCAATGTGCTAAAGAAAGAGTGAGAAGTCTTCAGATAAAGTCTGAACAGCTCACCCATCTTTAAATATTTCTGAGCCACAAAACCAAATACAGTCTATCAATCATAGAACATGGCTTCATCAGGTCATTGACAGTCACCATATATTTGCATGGCCAGATAGGCAGTTTACGATGGAATCTTAAACTGAAGAAGCAACTTTGAACTTCATTGCACAAGCCCTGGAATGGGCCTGTTGCATGCCGAAAAGGGGGCATTCTGGGAATGGGATGGATCCCAGAACGCATTTTACTGCACAGAGGAACGCCGCAGCTGCTGCCGGGTGTTCCAATCATGTCCCCGCTCCGTTCCAGGGGACACGATGTGGGAGAACGCTTTTGAACAGTTCTCCCAAATCGTGTCCCCTAGAACGGAATGGGGACACAATTGGAATGTCCGGCAGCAGCTGCGGTGTTCCTCTGTGCAGTAAAATCCTTTCTGGGACCCATTCCATTCCCAGAATGCCCCCTTTTTGGCATGCAATGGGCCTGATCCAGGGCCCATGTGATGAAGTTCTTTGATCAAACAAAATCTGTGACTAATTTTCTCATTAACTGCAAGAAATGAAGATGCTGTGTTTCCAGTTATCTTTAATGCATTACTGCTGAATAAATGGTTAGACCAATGGCACAAGCATATTACCTTTGGAGAGCTTTTCTAATGGTCCTCTACACATATTTTTTTGATCTTATGAGTATCACACCATCATACATAATGGTCCATTTTTTAAAAAAAGCATCAATGAATGAGATAAACAACCATGTTGTGGCTTTAGGAGTGTTGTTGTTCAGAACATTATGGACATGTGTAGAGTTGATACAATTTCTAGGCAGATGGAAGGCTTGCAGGATATTCTAGTTCTGATCATGTTATGATCATTTCTCATATTTAGGACTCCATTTACAATTGTGCTGCCATCTTAATAGTTTGCCTTTCCACAGTTTGCGCACCATAAACTATGGCTGCCTGCATTCCTTCTCCATGTTTCAAACTGTGAGCAGCAAGCAGCTGATGAACAAAAAACCTGGCTACAAACCAGATGGCAGATGCTGATGTTCCTCTTGCAAACAAATTATGAGGTCAGAGAGTTTCTGGCTATACACATTATGCCAAAAAGCAGTGCCTGACTTTGACGGCACAGCAATGATTGCAAACCATGTTTCCACATTTATTTCAAATATGACAAGTGGATGCTTGCTGAGCCAATAAGGAGAGCAGACTGGAAATTTAGTGAGTGGGCAATAAAATCAAAGCCTTAAAAAAGTGGCAAAAATATCAAATCAGAATTCAGCTAATGTTAACATTTTGTGAGCTCCATTTATGTCACTATGAGACAGTTTAGCAGCATTACATAAAACATAGTGGTCAATATACAGTTGCCCCTCCATTTGCATGGACTTCATATCTGTGACCCTCACTTTCTTGCTAGGAGCAAACGGGGGATTAAAATGCGGCATGCGCCCACAGCCGCTTATGGGCACGTGCCCCTCATTCAAGCCTATGGGGCTTGAATATGTGTGAAATTCAGGTTTTTTTGGGGGGGGGGGGGAACAGATTCCCCATGAAAACGGAGGGCTGACTGTATTACTTTGCAACAGGAATGTTGTTATCCAATGGTTACTTTTCCACAGTAATATCTTACAGGTGTTACACTGTAACTGTTATTCTATGAGGGAGTTTGTCAAAATCTCATTTAGTGACATGCTTGTTGACCTTCTCAAAGAAACGGTATGAGTCAGTGAAATGACACCTACTTCTTTGCAGTAGCCATGCTGATTTTCCCTGTGTGCTTAAAATAATTTAATAACTAGGAGATTCCAGTTCAGTCCCATGGCCATTAAATAATGGGATGCCACAGGATTCTATCTTATCCCCCATGCTGTTCAACAGCTATAAGAAGCTGCTGGATGGTATTATGGGGAGGTCTAACGCTGTGTGCCATCAGGATGCTGATGACTTGTTTATGGCTCTATTTCCCCCTAGTATTGTAGTTAGGTGGGGCTGTGTAGGTGCTGGACCAGTGCCTGAATGTTTCAGTGGACTGCATGAAGGACAATAAACTGAGATTGCATCAAAATATAACAGAGATTATACAGATTGGTGTTTCTGGGGTCTGGGAATTGCACACACATCTTGTCCTGGATGGAGTTGCACTTCTCTGAAGGTACAGGTGAATATCTTGGGAATATACCTAGATTAATTCTTCTTGCTGGAGGCCTAAATAGGCTCTATGGTTCAGTGCTGGAAGATGCCTGACTGGAGTACCATATAGGGATGAACTCAAACAAACAAATATATAAATAGATGTATTGGCTGTCAATATGCTTTCAGCCTGAATTAAAGGTGCTGATAATGACATTCAAGACCTACTTGGCTTGGGACCTCAGCACTTGAAGTTGTGTGTATGTAGGTGGGTGTGGATGTGTGCATAAATGATTTGTTGTTGTTGTGTGCTTTCAAATTGTTGCTGGCTTATGACAACCCTAAGCACATATCATGGGATTTTCTTGGCAAATTTCTTCAGAGGAGGTTTGCCACTGCTATCCTCTTAGGTTGGGAAAGGGTATTCGCACAAGGTCACCCAGTGGGTTTACGTGGCTGAGCCTGGATTCATATATTGGTCTCCAGAGTCGTACAACATCCAAGCCACTACACCATGCTGGTCCTTTCTCCAGGGATCCAATGACCATGGCCACTGACATGTGGCCCACAGAGCATGATGGTGTATGTGTATGGAATCCATGTTCCCAATGGTTCCCCAAAGTCTTGCCCCAAAGTAAATTTATTCTTTCTGTTCAGCCCTGGGCAGTTTTTAACCTTTGCTGAAGATCTGTTTAATATTGCAATATAGGAGGTTTACAGTTTTGCCATGAAAGCTCTGCACAACTTCCCAGTTCATTAATCACGTTTTATCTTTTTTTGCTTTCGGCAATAGTGTCTTCTGTCACTGGAAACACACCACAGCAAACTGAAAATGGTAGCCCCGGTGATGTCTATTTTTAAATGAGTCACGAGCAATAAGAGAGCAGTTCAAGGAACTAAAAAAGTACTTTAAAAAAAAGATTACTATTTCCCCATTATCCCTGAGATAACACTTGCACACATATATTCAGAGTGCACTTCTGGTGTCTCTGATAACTACATTTCATAGCAGTATTACTGCCTTGCAATACTTTACATTAAATACAATATTATATGGTTGTTCTTTGCTTTAACATGAAACAAAGCATATTTTATTATTTAAGACCATAGATGCACATGGGACTTTGTAGACACAGAATGATCTTCCTCCCAGATTTTTCTTTTAAATCTAGCATATTTTTGTTACAGAATTTATGAAATATACAGCCTTGATTTTAAAAACTGATACTATGCAGCTAGAAATATGCTTTAGATGTTCAGTGAAATGTTTCCTTGTAAAGATAAGCAAAAGCTTGAAATCCCCACTTCCATCCAGCCTAAAAGTTAATCTGCTTCTAGGAGCTTTGGCTTAGTTTCTTACAGAAAAAAAAGTTGTACAAAATCCAGATTTAATTCCTACGAACTTCCCACTAACTAGGACTTTGGCTGCAGCATTTTCCACTTTGCTTTTCCTTCTGCTTTCATGCTCTTGCTTTCATCCTCTAAAAAGCCTGCAAGTCAGACACCTGTAAAAATTGGTACCTTGACTTTATTCTGATTTATCCAACTTTCTAATTTGCATAAGCAGGAAAACTTTTTAAAAACACTATCGCCATGATAGTGAGATGAAGACAAAGATAGATCAATTAAAAGTGATGAAAAACCTGAGAAGTTTATAATTATTGTTTTAATCCAGAGGCAAGAAAATGCCATCCAGTCATCTCCAGGAGGTATTATTATTATTATTATTATTATTATTATTATTATTCAGACATTTCTAGGAGGAGTGATCTCTAGGGATATCACTGGGTTGCCAAAAGACATGGATCACATCAAGGCATCAGTTGTGGAAACTCTCCCTTTAGAGACAGGATGTTACTGCTTGATAATGTGGTGGTGGTGATATTAGACCAGAATTTTGTTCTTGTTATCTATTTCCCACAACATGTCTGTACATGCATACATATAGGTTTCAACTACAACTATTGCACATGTGTGACTGAAGTACAACCACAGCTATAGAACTCTCATATGTTGGGGATGCCAATTCATGGAATCAGACAAAACTGAGTAATGGGCTTGTGACTACACTACAAGTGATTCATTCAGCCAAGGAAGCCACAGCCCTGAGTTTGCAAGACCTGAGGGGGCCTTTGATAACCACGGATCTTGAAGGTCTCTCATTTACAGGGTCACTGTATGTTGAAGTCAACGTGATGGCAAATAACAAGAATAGGAAAATAAATATGAAATATCTTAATTTCTTTGATTGTCTTGTAACAGAAAAGCGGGATATAAATAAAAGTTTTTTTATTATGATTATTATTTAATTACCTCCAGATTAGACTATAGCAATGCACTCTATATGGAACTGCCTTAGATTTCAGAAGCCACATCTAATGGAAAATATGATGACCAGAATATTTTCAGGTGTGCACTGAATAGGCTGTATATCATTCGTCTTTCAAGAAGTGAACTGATTTCCAAATTTCAGTTTGTGATCCTGGTTTTGACTTACAAAGTTTAAACCACTTGGGGCTGATACCAGGACCATCTCACATTTGTGATCCTCAGCAAGCACCATGTTGCATCTCTTACCAGCCCACACAGTCTGGACATTTTCTGTAGCAACACTCCAATTCTGGCACTCATTTGAAAAGTAAGTAAGGGTGGCTCCATGTTTCCCCCCAGTTTCTGGGATATTTTGCATTTTGAAACATGCTTGGGTTTTTTGAACAGTCTGTTGTTTCAAAGTTATTTTTAAAAAGTTGTTTCAGTTTTTTTAAAATGTATTTTTAATGTTTTAAATGTTGTTATGCATTGTAAATCACTTCAAGGATGCTGAAAGGTTGAGCGGTTATAGGTGAATGTATTAAATAAATAAACACATGCTGTTGCTGTTCTTCTGTCAGAAACCATCACCATAATTCACACTTAATTGTCCTTCCTGTCTGCCTAATGCTGAGTACTACATAATTGTAGAGATGCACACCCAAGAGGTTAGAATGGAAGTTCTAATAAGAGGTGTTGTTCTCTTGAATTTCTAATTTCAACGTTATTAGCTTCGCCACAAACACTGGAAGTGCTGTTTAATTATTTATGCATTTCATATTGGCAGAAAGAAATAATCAATACATATATAGTTTCATTTGCATTTTGTTTGGTTTTGGCATGACTGAACATCATTGTCCCAAATCTTATCCTTTCTTTAACAGTTCTACTAATATTAACAATGCACACAAATATACTGAGAACAAAGAGTACATTTTTGAACTTTAATTTTCAAATGGGCTACATTTTTTAAAAAATCTAGAATATTAGCTGAAATATACTAAAAACTAGATTTGTCTCCAGATCTAGTCTCTACATTTAATGTACAAGTAGGGATAGAACAAATATTAATTTAAAAAAAACCAAACACCAAATTGTTGAAAACCATGTTTTTCAAGTATCAAGGAATTCTGATGAGAAGAATATTGGACTGACAGAAATCTTTGAAGTTTGCAAGATATTCTGCACAAAATGTGTACTTGATTGTTTTGCACAGAAAACAGTAGTGTTTGGGCAGGAGATACTTTTCTGGTGTAAAAAAATGATGTTTATATGCAGGGATATTATTTTCTGTGCAGGAAAAAATGCAGAAAAAAAAATCCTGTGGAACAAAATGCTGTCTTTTTGTGGGTGTGGGAGTGTGTGCAGAACAACTATGTGCAAATTTTACAGAGACAAAGTCCCAAGTTGCTAATAGGCTTTAAAAACCATGCAGTTTTTGAATACTTTCTTGCAATGAGAAGAAAATTGTTGAAATTACTTGTTGTTTCCTTCAAAAAGAAATTTAGTGAAGACTTATTTTCCTATGTACAAACTCAAAAACAACAACAACCCAGTTTCTTTCAGCACTGTCCCAGTTCCTCTTATTCTGTTGAATGTTACTTTGTTTCATCATCATTCTCCTTTTTCATCTCTGACCTCAAAGTACTTTTCTCCATTTGCCCACATTACTATTACCATGAAATCCTATGGTCCTTGGCACCATGTAGTCTTTCGTGGCATGCAGAAAAACAAACACAAAAATGAATTTTAACTCTCCAGAATGGATCTTCCCTTCCAAATAACAAGAACTTTTGGGAAAATGAAGATAAATGTGAAAAATATTTAAAACACCATGGTGTAAAACTGGAATTTATTCCCATGTCTTTAGAAAAAAATGACAATTTTCAACTACCCATTAAATGTAACTCTATTCCTCATCTGTAAAATGGGGATAATGATGATGCCCTATTTAGTTTCTTTTTCTGGAAACTGACAAAACTGAGACTATTTAAGTAACACTATAGCACATTACAGCTGTGAGCTTGACACATTTGCTTCTCAAAAAAGAATTTTAGTTTCACAATCGCAGACAAAAGATGATAAAACCCCATTGTTGGTAGCATTACTGCTGCAACAACAGTATCATTAAATTGGGCACCTGGTATTTACCAATATACCTGATATTGTAAACCAGTGCCTGTTATACTTTCTTTTTATGAAGCCTGTTGTATATTTTGACACCTTCTGGACATTTTTTTCTTTCCCCTGTACATCTTCTTGTCAGAGAAGGGCAGGAATGATTGACTGCAGTTCTTTCGGACATGTCTAAAATTAACAATTTAGGCTTGACAAATAGATTAAAAAAAATTCTGAATAAGGTTATAAATAGCTATTATGTATAATATACTATATAGTACAGTAAATTTGCAGTGTGCTCTAGTATGTAGTATCCTCCCTTCCATCACCACCACAAATGGTTTATTAAATATTTGATATGTTACTGAATCTTGTCATGATATGCTTTAAACTGAAAATTTGGGATGCTTGGAATTCATCGCAGTGTCCCAGTTCAACCCCCACCCTGCAGCATTAGTCCATATCTGGCTCATAATGTGCAGGAAGGTGGAGATGAACTCCCATGAATAATAATAATAATAATAATAATAATAATAATAATAATAATTACGCTTTATTTATACAGCACTGTAAATTTATTTCTTAGCTGACTCCATTGAAATGCACAGGGAGAAAAGGAAAATTCTCCAAGTGCTGACTTCAAAGAGCTGTCAAAACCCCAGTGCCTTCCCTTTCAAGAAGACATTTCTAACTCTAAGAGCATGGACTGCCCTGAAGGCAGTCACCAGGGCTTGGGCAGCTTCTCTAAAATCCTAAGAAGACCTCAACAAGGTCCTACATTTGAGGATGAGTCTGCTCAACTTTAGTGCTTTGGGAAAGGGTTTCTTTGCTTGGAAGGAGGACCAAATGCCTCCAACTTGGGTTGGGATGCAAAACACTTGGTATTTGAGCTTCCTCCTAAGCATATATACACTTTTAGAAATCTACAGGGAACTTTATAGCCTTCAGCTACTGCTGCATTGCTATTGAAAACTAATTTTAGACTTTGAGTCAGAGAATTTCTCCTGAAATTGATGCTTGACTCGTCATTCATACTTAGAACCCAAACCAAGTAATTACATACTTCTCTGTTTCATGAATCCTGTTTCAGATTCATAACTTGCATCTAAATATAATGCAACAATACAATATGTAGAAAGCATGGTGGTGTGTTGGCCTGAATGCCATTAAAGTAGACTCACCTGCATGCTCGCTTTGCTCTATCCCTGACTTTAATTTCCACAAAACACAATATGTGCCCAGAGTGTGGAAAGTTACTTTTAAAGAGTGATCAGTTACAGTTATATTGGCATAGCTCTTGGAGCTTGAAATTTTACATTTAAAAGTTATCAGCTACAGACTTTGTGGAGAGCCTGCATAATGTAATGGTTTGAGTGCCTGACTAGGACTCTGGGAGAGTCGGATTCATATATTCACTTGGTCCTGAAAAGTCATTCGCTGATGTTCAGCAAGTCACACTCTTTCAGTCTTCAGATGGTGGCAAACCTCTGAACAAATCTTGGAAAGAAAAACCCAAAGGGTTCACCTTAGGGTTGCCATATGTCAGAAAGGACATGAAGGCACATAAGATCAACAGCAACAGCAAACTTGTATTTATTTCTTTATTATTATTATTATTTTACAAAAAACTACATATTATTAAATTTAACTGAAATATTTGCTGTAAATGTTACAGTTACATCAGATTTCAGTCATGATACAAAGTATTATACCTCAGCTTTTGCTAAAAGTAATAGATTACACATATCTACATGTCTATAGCTAGTTGTAAGCTCTGTTAAACAATATTGGCTCTTTAGCTGACTAAACCCATTAAGATTTAAATACAGGAAAATAAGGGTATTGCATTCCACAAATGAATTGATTTTACTGATAGCTCCTACTCAAGTTGCCTCCCAGTTCGCTAATTATAACCTCTATACTTTCCAGACTTACACTTTGTTTACTTTCAGTATTTTTCCTGATACTTTACCATTTTGCATGCTGAACCTCACGAGTTACAAGAACAAAGGCTTGTCTCTTGTTCATTATTATTTGTTGGCATACTTTTTATTCCTTCTGTCAAAACAGATCTCAGAAAGGAAACAGCAAAAGCAATGATTTTGCCTCATATGACTTTCATAGGATTATTGTTTAGGGATTTATTGTTTCACATATCACCCCCAAGCTCACAAACTGAGGTGAAACTAAACAAAATGGAATGTGCCACACAAATGGGTGTTTATTCTATCAAGTAGTATTTTAAGATGTTTCCTTCCTTCATTTAGCATTAGAACTCACAGTTTATCGGGCTTCTAGACCTGAAATAAATGTATTCCTATCTCCATCACCACACACACACAAATTTTCCTTCAGAAGTTTGATGGCAGCTATTCCTTGAAAGATTGACAAATATTCTTTGAAAGGTTGGAATCACAAGCTGAGCTGAATGTTTTTCAGCTGACTTGAGTAAAGCAGGATATTTGGCTATTCCATTTATATTTTGCTTAGACTATTGAAATACCTATAGAGCTACATATTGGTGAGTGTTCGGAGACTGGAATTATTTCATATTATGATGGTGACAGAAATATTACTAATATCTATAAAGCAGATCACATGCTGACCGCAGCCACTTATAGGGAGCATATAACTCTCTTGTTAGAACAGCTTCACTGGCTACCAGTTTGTTTCTGGGCACTTATGTGGCTTAGGCCCAGATTATTTGAAGAACTGTATCTCCCCATATGAACCTGCCAGAACACTAAGATCAACAGGGGAAAGCTTTCCCGTGGTTCCACAACCATCCCAGGCTTGTCTGGCGAGGACATAAGAGACCCTTCTCAGTGGCTGCTCCCACCCTCTGGAACTCTTTTCCATGGGAGGCTAGACTGGCCCCTGCTTGCCTTTCGACAGCAAGCTAAGATGTCTTTATTTAAGCAAGCATTTAAAACCTAAGCATGCCATGGTGCTTTTTATACTGAGCATGTGTATTTATCATGCCCTTTAACTTCTGTATATTTTTAATGTAATTGTTTATTGTTTTTAAATTATTTTAACTGTTTTAAATTTTATTGTAATTGTTTAAATCTGTGGGCCACCTTGGGTCCCTTTGGAGAGAAAGGAAGCATATACAGTAAATGAAATCAATCAATCAATCCATCAATAAATTCTTAGTTCGCCTTAAAATTCTGCATGATGTGAGAGTTCATTTTTCAGGTTTCAGATGTAAACTCCATAGATTCCGGGGAGACTTATTCTCAGGTAAGTGGGTAAGTCAGGGCCTAGTTAAAAATAAGAACAACTAAACATTTTATAGCTGGCATACAGTGGTAGTCAACATAAGAGATTTATGTATGTCCAGGGAACAACTGCAAATTTCTTTTTGGGACTCTTTTCAGTAAAATAATAATAATAATAATAATAATA
>NC_056522.1:130298586-130327515 GCF_019175285.1 Sceloporus undulatus | reverse complement strand
ATAGATAGATAGATAGATAGATAGATAGATAGATAGATAGATAGATAGATAGACATACCAATAAATGTCTACTGAGAAGTAACATCCCCCCAAGTGTATTGGTTCTTAGTCTAACTTTCTTCCCTAACCCCCCCCCCCCCATGCAGCCAGAAAACAAAAACACTGTTTTCCGAGTCACTAATGGGTTACGTCTGGCTTTTGGGGAGACATCATAAGTTGTGTAGGTCTGTCGTAAACCCTCATCTGAACTTCTGTTTCTAATTTTGAGGCCAATTATGATGACCCAGAGCTGTCACACTGAATCGTCAATTCAACCACAGTATCTTAACACTTCATAGTGTTTTCCTTGTTAAATCTTGTACCGTCGTGTCTGAATCTGAAGTAGAAGAGGATGAAACTGGAGTACTGTTCCTATTAAGTGAAAATTACACCCAACTCTTTATATTTTCTCATGTATTTTCAAAATTGAGATATTTGGTATTGCTCTGTTGTTGCCATGATTGACCTAATTAATTCAATAACATCTTTTGCATCCTGCTCCTCTTTCAAGAATGTGTGTGTGTGTATAATTGTTAGCCTGCTAAAACCCATTAAGTTGATATTCCTTAGGGTGGGATAGTGGGTATGCACATGTTTGTTCTCCATTTGATTGTGCTTCTGCTCATCCATTCCTATGTTAGGAGGGATTGGATTCTGAAACAAAGAAGTTACTGCACTTACACAGGATTCTAAAACCCATGCAGAGCTTACACAAGAAACTGCCTCCTTACTTCAGAATGCAGCCTTGATATAAAGAGGTCTGCAGGTGTAGATCACTGGGAATATGAAAATGAGGGCCAAGCCAATGAGTTCATCCTTGCTTCCTATTCTCTTGTGATGGGAGCATGCATTCTGGAACAACTGCAAAGTTCTTTGCATTTGGGAGTCTTTTCCAGGGGGAAATGCACAGAAATACACATGTTTTGTGTGAAGGAAACATGCAATTTGTTTGTGCAGAAATATGTCTTATGTACAAAAGGCAACATTGTCACATGGGACACAGTGCAAGCAACAAAAACAAACAAACAAACATGCTCCCATTGTAAGAGAGGAAGGAGAAAATATGTGTTCATTTTCTGTGCAAATATATTTTCTGTGCATGAAAATGACATTTCTGCACAAACAGAAGAGTCCTAAAATACACATAGTCATTGGAAGTTGCATAGCAACCCTTATATTCTTGTGCAATGGGGGAAATAGCTGGTATTTGTTTTTGTCAGCAAGAATGGACTCCATCCCCACTGTCTGCTATAGCACTCTTAATGAATAACTAGGAATTAAGAATGGATATTCCCAGTTCATAATTAGTTGAACTGTTAATCATTCATTTCTTTATTAAAGCTCATACTAATTTATCATTAAATTTATAAACTGCACTCTCTGCCTACCAATTGGCCCTGGTGGTGTACAATAAAATATTAATCAAATTTACCATAAAACCCCCAACCATAAGGAGAAAAAGAGAGAATAAAAACCCAGATCCAACCCAACACTAAAACAAAGCAGTTTTTATTACCCGTTTGAAGGTAAATCCCTCCATCCCTTTTGAATTTTTGGTGGACAGTTAGAACTATTTTACTTTCCAAGGCTATCACACATTAAAGGCAAAGATGGCTGTTCTTGCTATTTTAACTGTCTATCATCTTTATTTATTTATTTATTTTTTAAAAGACAACATTGTGTCCCTCTGTTCTGTAATGTTTTTATCTGTACATGGAATATTTTTAATAATTTCATTTTTGTACATGACCTCAGAGCCCTTGATGGTTGGGAGGTGACAGGCAAAATTCTATAAATTAATGAATAAGAAGGCTATCTGATTTCCCTTGAGAGGGAGTTCCACAGTCAGTGTGCTGATGCTCAAAATACTCTGTGTGTCTTTTCACACTACACAGCTTTAGCACTGTGATTCCACTTTAACTGCCATGGCTGCATACAATGGAAACTTGGGATTTGTAGTTTGGTGAGAAACTGGAAAAGGTTTCTACTTGATAATTCTGAATTAGTACTACTACAACTACTATTACTACTAATGCTGCTGTTGTTATGGGTCATCAAGTGGACTGTCACTTAAGGGAAAGCCGTCATAAGGTTTTCTTGGCAACATTTATTCCGCAGGAGTTTGCCATTGCCTTCCACTTAGGCTGAGAGACTATGAATTGCTAAATCTCATCCAGTGGATCTCCATGGCTAATTGAGAAACTGGAACCTTAGTTTCCTGGTGTCTTTGTCCAAAACTCAACCCACTTTGTGATACTGTCTCTAAATGTTCCTTCCTAAATGACAAATTCCATGGTTCCATGGGAAGTTACCATGACACAGGAACCTGCAGAGAGAGAAGAGGGCCAACCAACATCTGGGAGGGAAAGAGAGGAAGCTTCATCTGTCTGCCACCTCTTCCTTTCCTGGGACTCTTTCATCACCTAAGTGAGTGCCTCCCTGCAGGACTAAGGCCCAGCAACAGCCTGCTACAAGTCTCCCCAGCTAGACTGGGCTAGTTTGTTGGGCTGGGAAATACTGCTGGGGCAGGACTGCCACACTGGAGGGATGAGATCTTCATCTACGGCTGGTGGCAGTAAAGAGACTTTCACCTTCCTACAATACTGTTTAACTTAAATTAATTTTGTGCATGGAGGAGAGATGCACCAGCAACCAAGGGAGGGAAATAATGGTAGTCAGGGAGCAGACATTAAAGTGATACAGGCTATTGGAAGATATGAAAATAGGAGACAGTTACATCATCCTGGGAGTAGAGTTTATGATAGGGTATTAGTTACCTCCAAACTGTCTCCCATCCCAAATAATCTGCATAGCCATGGCAGCAATCCCCCTGGGTTGAAAATGCTGCTGCTGAATTCCAGGTCAGTGAATGGTAAAACAACTACCATCCAGGACCTGATCCCAGATGAACAAACTGACCTGGCTTGTATTACAGAGACCTGGTTGGATGAGACGTGTGTGTGTGTGTGTGTGTGTCAATCTCTCTCAGACTTGCCCACCAGGATTCTCTGTGCAGCAGCAGGCAAGACCGGGGGGTGGGGGTGGGGGTGGGGGTGGTGGTGGTGGTGTGTGGAGTTGCAGTGGTCTATCAAGATATTATTTCCCTGACCAGGCATCCTATCCCTCTGTCTACAGGGTTTGAGTGTGTTTATTTAGAGGTGGGCAGCTGGGACAGATTAGGGATTCTGTTGGTATACTGTCCACCCACTGCTCAACAGTCTCCCTGCCTGAGCTATCCAGGATTGTCTCGGAGGTGGTGTTGGAGGTCCCACGGCTTATATTGCTGGGGGACTTCAAAATACATACCAAGGCTACCCTGTCAGGAATGGCCACCATGATAACCATGGGGCACCATGATAACCATGGGGGGATGCTGGTGATTTGAGAATGTAGGAGCTTTCAGTGGATGTAACCTTGTCTCTTGCTTGTCCAATATTGATGGATACTTTTCAATTTGTGCAGCCTGATGATGTGGACAGAATCCTTGGAGAGGTGAGAGCCACTACATGTATACTAGACCCTTGCCCTTTCTGGCTTATTAAACAGGTCAGAGGAGGATTGGTGAAGTGAGTAAGGGAAGTGATTAATGCCTCTTTACAGCAAGGCAGGGTTCCAACATGCCTGAAGGAGGCTGTGGTAAGACCTCTTTTGAAAAAAAAATTCTCTGGATCCTACTGACCAGTCTGCAACTGTCTATTTTGGGGCAAGATGTTGAAGCATGTGGTGGCCTCTCAACTTCAGGAGTTCCTGAATGAGATGGATTACCTAGATACAGGTCAGTCTGGTTTCAGACCTGGCTATGGGACAGAAACTGCTTTGGTCACCTTGGTGAATGACCTACGCAGTGAATTGGACAACGGGAGTGTGTCCCTGTTGCTTCTACTAGACCTCAGAGGTTTTCGATACCATTGACCATGGTATCCTTCTGAGTCACCTCTCTGGGATGGGGCTTGCAGATACTGTTTTTCATGGCTTCATTCTTTCCTGGAGGGGTGCTCTCAGAAAGTGGCACTGGGGGATTCCTATTCAACTCCTTGGTTATTGTCCTGTGCAGTCCCTCAAGGCTCAGTCTTGTCCCCTATACTTTTTAACATCTACATGAAAATGCTAGGAGAGGTTGTCCTGAGTTTTGGAGTAACGTGTCACCTGTACGCGGATGATACCCAGCTCTATCACTCCTTTCTACCAAATTCCAAGGAAGCTGTTTCTATCCTAAGCTTGTGACTGGCTGCTGTAATGGACTGAATGAGGGCAAACAAATTGAAGCTTAATACAAGACAGAGGTTCTCCTGGTGAGTCAAAAGACAGATCCAGGAATAAGGATTCAACCTGTGTTAGATGGGCTCACACTCCCCCTAAAAACTCAGGGGTACTTATGGATTCAGTGCTGAGCCTGGAAGCCCAAATATCTGCAGTGACCAGGAGTGCCTTCATACAGCTAAAACTCGTGCACCATCTATGCCCGTTCCTGGAGAAGTCAGATTGGGCCACGGTGGTATATGCCTTGGTTACATCACATCTGGATTATTGTAATGCACTCTACACGGGGCTGCCTTTGAAAATTGCTCAGAAACTTCAGATGGCTCAAAAAGCTGCAGCTAGTCTGTTAACTGGAGCTGGCTACAGGGACCATACAACTGCCTTGTTACAACAGCTCCATTGGCTGCCAGTCCATTTCTGGGCACAATTCAAAGTGCTGGCTTTGACCTATAAACCCCTATATGGCTTGGGTCCAGGCTATCTGAAGGACCATATCTCCCTGTATGAGCCCCCCCCCCCCGAGTATTGGAAGAAGTCCTTCTCTCTGTCCCACCATCCTCTCAGGTGTGTTTGGTGGGAACAAGAGAAGTCCTTCTCAGTGGCTGCTCCTAATCTTCGGAACTCCCTCCCTAAGGAGGCCGGGATGCTACCATCCCTGCTGTCCTTCCAGCACCAAATAAAGACATTCTTGTGCCAGCAAGCCTTTGCCAAATGATAAGGGCTGTTTTTTTTTTAATGTTGTACTATATAAATTTTAATGGTAGTATTTTAACATGTTTAACATGTTTTAATTTATACTGTTTTAATGCTTAAAATTGTTTAATTAGTTTTTAAATTTTATATTTATATATTTTAATACTGTTGTGCAATTTTTAAATTGTTTTGTTTTGTGCTTGTTGTTTGCCACCTTGAGTCCCTATGCTGGGAGAAAGGCAGGATATAAGAAAATAATAATAATAATAATAATAATAATAATAATAATAATAATAATGGCAGTTAAAGTAGAATCATAGTATTGTAATTGCCTAGTGTGAAAGCAGCTCCTGTCTTCAGTATCTTCTCTAACTTTTCTAGGCTGTGGACATATGTCAGCTCCTTTACTAATGTTGATAAATTATGGGCCACTATAAGGTTAAAACATCATATGTAAATTATATGTTGAGTTTCTTATAAAGGATAAAAAAGCAAGAAGGATGTTGGCCTTCCAGAAATTTGGCTAATAATTCTTAGCATCCCTTCCTATTATTCATGTTAAGTTGGGCTGAGTGGAGTTCCAGAAGAAAACATCTGAAGAGCTAGAGATTTCACCCCTTCCGTAAGAAAGACTAGAAAAATATACTTTAAATCTTTACATGTTTTGTAAACTTTATGCAATTTAAAAAAAATCTGACTCTTTTAAAATTGCTTTGTTTTTTATTCATGTTTTATTGATTTCATATAAAATATTATAGATGTAAGAGTTAATTTAACAAATTGAACATAAATAATAAACAAACTTCATGAAAACCAAATATGACATTGATGAGGAGAATTACTGAAGTGAAATCATCATCAGCAAACTACATGAGCATTTAAAGTTCTTATAAAGTTTCCTATAACATCTTTCCAGAGTCCTAGATGTTGGGACAGTACTCTCACCAACTGATAATTATTATTAATGTAATCTATGAATGGAAGCCATTTCTCTCTAAAAGAATCATGTATCATATTGTTCTTCAACCTGTTTGATCGGGTTGATAGTTTTTTCCATTAATAAGCCATCCCATATTCTGAGCCTCCAATTTTCTATAAGTAAATTTCTGTCTTCTAGTTTTTAGCAATTTCTATCCCAGTAGCAGCAAGTTAAAAAAAAAGATTAGTTTCCTGCTCCTATTGTACACCGTTTTGAAGTCCTTGGCTACAAGACAAGATATAACTATTTAAATAAATAGTTTCTGTAAAGCCTGCTTTGATTTTCTAGAATTATGGTCATGTGGTGTATTCTGAGACAGACTAAAAAAGAAGCATTTTCTGTAGATTATCCTCTTCTTTAGGGATACGAAGAGTATGCCAAAAGTCTGTAATGTCACCCAAAGCAGTACACACCTTTTCTATTTCAAAACAAAAGAAAGATCAATTTAAGCTTTAGAAAGAAGATTCTATTTCCCAGGTGGTCAATTGTACTTGTCAGCTGTTATTCTGGAAATTGTACAGAATTTAATAGATGAGGTATATCAAACTAACTATGTTAGAAACATACCAGCTGTCAATATGGCTTCAGCCCAACAGCATCTTTGGGGAAAAGCAAATTTTGAAATACAGACAGTATACTATTAGTCTGATAGAATGATTATAAGTCTAGCCATCTGCTGCATATTTCACACTTAATTGTGATCTGTATCAACAGATTTTTCTTTAAAAATAAATAAATCACATTTCTGTCTTTATAAGAGAGGGAAAAAACCCAAAGATGAATAGTAACACATTGTATCAAATAAAGACTGACCAGCACTGGAGCTCAATCAGATGTTGTATGCTAATTGTACAATTTGGGTAATCTAAGGCACTAATCAGAGTAACCAGATCTAAAGATATAATTATCAGAACAGCGGCGTGATTTATTCTGACATTGCAACTTTGTTTTTCAAAGAATATCATGCTACTTAGTTCCCACATACAGAAATTATTATTTCCAACATCTCCACTCTGTCAAACAATTGAAAAGAAAAACTTATTTCTATAGTTGCTGTTTTTTTTTTTAAACTAAACAAGGCTTTAAAATGTAACCACCTTAAACTGATTTTAAAATAGGTACTTTGGAAATTACTTTGTAAAGGAATTTAAAATGCAAATCAAATAACTGTACTTTCACTCCATCCAGATTCAGAGTTTAAATTTCACTTACATACAGACATCTCTATGGTTTTTTAAAAAGTAAAATCTGCATAGCCTACAAGGCATTTTCTCCCACGTGTGTCTGAAAACTATAACACCTGAGCCCTCAATGACAGTCCAAAGTTGGGTTGCACGTTGGGCCACTTGCATAAGGAAGTCCAACAAGAAGTTCCCCTTCCTAATCTGCAAAGATTATAGTTAGGGTATTCCTTCAAGCCACAGTCAAGATTCATTTCCTTCTGCCACCCCCCAGGTTGCAAGGCCCGTAGAGGTGTTTCCAGAAATTTTCCTTACACCCAGTTCAGTGTCCAAGGTGCTCATCAAGATCAAATCCAAAATTCATGACAAAAGCAATATTTATCAATTCAATTAGAATTAAACTTCTTTTAAGCCAAATCAATATTATTTAGACACCACCCAAGCCAACTTCTCATGATACCACTGGAAACAGTATGGGGGAGGTGAAAAACGCATGGAAAAGGGGGGAAATTCCAACCCGGTCCACAGGTGACCAAGTAAACTTCACATTATTCCAGCAGCAGGTGGATGGGTCACTGAATTGCTTCGGAATGAAGCTGCTTGGGGGCGATGTGCCAATCCTGCCCAACCACCCCCCCAAGCAGCCAATATGCCATGCCAACCGTGCCATGGCATGTTTTAAACCACTGGTCTCAACCAGTGGGAGGGCAGTAAAAGGTCCATTCCATCTCCACAGCCTCCAGCATGGAGGGGGTGGGATGGCCATTGATGATAAAAAAAGTGAATGGTTTGGCGATCATGATTCATTAGCACTATTGCAGAACATATGAAAGGTAATTACGATTCAATAGTAATATATAGACAAACTGCCAAAACCAACAAACTGCCAAATCTCACACTTGTACCACTAGACTGGAAGCACAAAACAGCACAGAGATAGCTTGCTACTCTCCCAATATTTCAAGGATTCATTCTTGTCCCATCTGCGCAGGTGCAAGATCTCTCAAGAATGATAAACAAACGCTAAAGGCTGTTGACATGTGGAAATCAATTGTGCTATTAATTGAATAATTAATGAAGCGTTATTGTGACCCGTGTGCGAAAGTAAGTCTTTTAATATTGCAATTGTATCATTTTCGCTCAATAATGATAGAATAATGCTACAAAACTGGAAAAAGCCCCATATGATAATCTTCAGAAATGACTTGAAAGTATACAAAAAAATCACTATGTTATATTATTGCAGGGGAGGGGGATGTGTTATTTATTGTCACTCATTGTTTTATTGATTTAACTTCTGTATATTTTAATTATAAGACATCTTTGGTGTGTTTTTTTTTTCTTTTCTTTTTTCTTTAAAGAAAAAAGTGTATGTGGGATATGAAGATAAAAATAATATGGACCATTGGACAACAATGGGTTCTAGGGCTTCAGATCCATTGGTAGTCCCAACTAGAGTAAACTTATTGAATCAGATGTTGAATGGTGAATGAAGACCTATGTAAATTGTATTGATTCAATAGGTCTACTCGGTTCACGACCAGCAATAAAAGTCAAGCCAAACTGTCCCCAGTTAGGCTTCCTCCACAGAAGAAACAAGATCTTGATGCCTCTGCAGGGGGTTGCTACTGACACTCTGTTACTACCCATAGCATTTCTTCTTTCCATACAGTTGTGCTACTTTTGAAGCTTACAAGCACCCTTCAGGATGTCTGGAATAATCCAGAGGTCCCAGAGGAAGGTGTCATCATCATTCAGTGACTATGAGAACATATTAAGCAATTCCTTAGCTGCTGACTGCCCTGCTGGTGGCTACTACATGGCTGTTTTGGGATTGTTGGGGAAAAGGTAAATATATTTGAAGACTTAGATGTAAGTACAAAAGGGAGAAGCTCTAGAATTATTCTTTTCACTAGGTTTTCACAATGGACAATAATGTTTGGAAAGGTGGAGGGCACTAGAGGTAGAGGATGGCTAGACTCAATCAGGGAGGACACAGACATGAATCTAGAAGACTAGAAGGCTACAAGCAGATCAGTGGAGGATGAGGGGACTTGGAGATTTCTCATCTACAGGATTGCCATGAGTTGGATGCGACCTGAGGGCTGTTAACTACTACAGTAAAGCACACAGTGTGGATGGGTAGACTGGTATAGAGTCTAATTCCATGAGTCTCTTACCCAAATGCAAGTCCCTTTTGAAGTGAATTAACAAGAAACTTCACTGTCTTCAGACATTTATTACTCTTAAGCACTTCTCATGTAGCAGATTGCTGTTTATTCCCTCAACTGTGCTTAGCTCTGAGATCTTGGTGCTTTATCCCTGTCTGAGAAGCACACATGTAACACAATTTCTATTATATTTGCAAGGTTTATATCTGGGATTTTTTTAAGGATTAAGGGAGCATGAATCAGCTAAAGACTCTATAGCATCCCTTAGAACATCTTTTCAGTAGAGCTCATCATGAGGGAGAAAGCAGGCATAGATTAATGCTTAGCCAGATTTTCAACTTTAAACACTGTCTTGAGCAAAAATTATCATAAATAATGCCTGCACGGATGAAGCAGTAAATATGGACTCTTTAAAAGTGCATTAGCCTGATTATCTCCCAGTTAACATCTAGTATCTAGAGGAAGGCTGGGGAATCTCTGATGTACCTCCCCCACCCCAAGATGTTGTTGGACTTCAGTTCCCAAAAGCCCCAATGAGCCAGGATAAAAATGTTGTAAAGGGCATAGTAGCATCAACATATGGAGAACCACAGGTCCACCCCTCCCTGCAGTAATCTACAGAATCTAAGACAAAGTTCATCAAGTTCATCTATGTATGTTCATCATCTGAAGAATGTATCATCAGGTGATGGTTTGCTTGTTTGAATCGTCATAGATTTAACAACAGAGCTGGAATTTTTAACCCCAATAAATTTTATGGGTTTCAGTTCATGCAGTTCACATATTCACTTGCCACTTGCCAGTCTTCAGTAGACTTGTGTTACAATATTGTTCCAGTTCATTTTTCCATAAGAATTTCTTCATAACTGGCATGCAAATTCCCTTTAAAAAAAAAGTGGAAGAAATCAACAATGACAAATTTATTTCACCAGGACTGGAATCAAACACCAGGCTCAGACTCAGGATTTTGTCCAATTAATACTTAAAATTCTGGGTCTGAATCCCTATGTAATGTTAAACTCTGACCTCCCCTGAGACTCTTATTATTTAACACTACATGGAAGGAAACAGGCACACCAAAAGTGTTTCACTATGCCACACAGTTATAGCAGTTTCATTCAGCTTAAATAGTTTGAGTTCTATTTCATGAAACCTTGAGAGTTGTAGTTTGATTGATTTACTTTGAATTCCATGCTTGAGTGCAATAGTTCAGAGGAATGGATTAGGGCTCTCTCAAACAAAATTTTAAATATGTCACCAAGCTACAGATCTCCAAATCTCCTGGGAATCACAGTTAAAGTGAATTCCAACTACAGCTGGTCTTCTGTATCAACAGATTTCATATCCATGGATTCAGACATCCACAGCTTGAAAATATATTTTTTAAAGATTCCAACAAAGCAAATCTTGATTTTGCCATTTTATATTAGGGACACAATTTTACTACCCTAATGTATATAATGGGACTTAGGCAGCCAAGGATTTTGGTATCCATCGGGGGTCCTGGAATCAAACCCCAGCAGATGCCAAAGTCCCACAGTAAAATAATAATGCAAAGCAGATGAACCCATAGTCATCTCTGTGTTATAAATAACTTCATCTCTTGATTATGACTGATTTAGATGAGGAACAATTTCATCTCTCTTTGTTTTCAAGAATTTAGCCATAGTTCTATATGTACACATATGCATGCGTGTACACATACACAAACAAACAATTCAACAAACTTGATGTTTAAACAATTTGGATGCAGGAAAAAGTGAAAATAATAATCCATTAGGTTTTCCCACTGAGTTTTTAAATTATTATTTGATTACTGTAGTACTAACAAGAAACTTTGCTCTGTCAAAGCTGCTAACCATCAACCAGAATTTATAATCCACTCAGTGTTGCTTCTTCAACACTGTTAATTTGAAAGACCTTCATTCTCACAGGCTGTGCCATCAAGATGAGAAGTGGAGAATGAGAAATCAAAACAATGAAAATGGAGATTTGAAGTGGTGCTATGCATGTGTTGTTTCTAAAATAGGCTTTTTTGACCACGGCATTTGACCACTGTAGCTCACTTTGAAGAAATTCTTCATTATTAGGGCACAGAACCTTTTGTCAGGAAATTATGACAATCTATCTCACAGATGAATTGTGAAAGTGACAACTGAGTTGGTAGACTAAGCCAAAGTACCTTTTGTGTCCAGTGCAATAAAGCCATTTTGGAATATCAATTAGTAAACAATTTCAAATAGTAAAAGCCCCTCATATAGATAATACCGTTTAAATGGAAACACATTTATAGCTGAAACACTGAATAACTTTGTTTCTCAGTACTAACAAATGCAAATGTTATTAACATGCTTGCTTGGCAAGACTTCCAGTGGCTTTATGTGGTTTATTACAACATTTTCCTGTTTCATTGATTATGGCAAAGTTTCTGTCTTTTTTTAAAGCCATAACATGCATGCGCATGCACATGCACACACACTAAACTGGATTGGTTCTAACAAACTAGAAAACAAAAACAAATATTCTTTGTCAGTCAGAGACACTGAAATTCATATGATTTTTTTTTAACAATACCAAAACATTTTTCTGGTTCCTTTATCAAATTTCATCATACCAAGCCCCCAACTGCTGTTACAAATGAGTATAGTTGTAATTTTCATGTACCTCTCAGACAACTAAAGCTCAGTATTGTGCATGGTGCCTCAAGGAAGTTGTGGACAGAATTTTTTATTAGTGGTACGTGAATTGTATTATGAATTAATAAGTGCTGTGAGAATGCTGTGGCACTCACTTCTTGCTTATAAGCCTCCCATAGGCAAGTGTGTGAGCATAATAATGGACTAGTTAGGGTTTTGATCTAATCCAGTACAGTTCTTCTAAGGCTCTTATTTTCTTCTACATGAACACATATCCAGGTTTTCTCAGACCATTTGCTGTTGTTTCATGCTTTGGAATAGCTATAGTTATCCCCCAAACACCGCTAACATCTTAATTTTCTTATCATGTTATTAGTTGCCAACATTCCATGCATATCTTTCCACTTCTGAAATACTTCCAGAGTCTTCTACTAATCTTTACTGAACTGAAGAGCATATAGTTAATATCAGAACATATATTTCATATTCAACATATAGCACTGCAAAACATTTTGCTCCATGAGTGCTGTAGTTACAGAACAGGCCAAACATAGCCAATTTTGTCTTTCTAGGAGCTTAGGGTGCTACTCTTTGTGCCCAAGAGCTTGCTCTTTGTCAAAAGTTAGTACAAACTATTTCCCTCTGGCCCTGGATGACAGAAAGAACCATATGTTCGAATGAGATGTCTCAAGTACCTGCTATTTAACACCCCATTTAGGTGGTAAATAGCAATGATAACAGAGTTGCATGCTATTTCGGCACTTCTACTTCTGCCCTGGATGGGATCAAGAAGAACATAAGCATGTGAAAATGGAAAGCATTATATAATCAGAGGGCTAGCCAAATGTTTTTGATCCTGCAAATGACTCACTTTGGAAATAACTTCAGCAAAGGTGAAAATGTATTTTGGTACATCTGTGTTTTAATCCTCTTCACACAAACTCATGTCTAAATAGTGTTCCCATATATAGTGGAAATAGCTGGATACAATGATTTCAAGGATGATTATATATGTCCATGTTACAGTAACAACAGAACAGGGTAAATCAATAGTGATGTGGTTCGCATATTAATCCCAATTTACCTAATTTTGTACTTTTGAACTAATACATAAATTAAAAAGGAGTTATCCTTCAAAATTCATGCTTATCTGAATTATCTGAATGGAGAAGTCCTATCAAAATGAGTGCAAAATGATCATATTTTAAAAATGTCAACACAAAAATGTTATTATTATGTTATATATTAGGGAAGATACAAATTAAAAGTGCATTATGACATGAAAAATGCTTGGAAAAGTTGTTAATATTAGGCAAAGCTGGAAAAAAAGTCATGGGTGAAATTCATTGTTAGTCCTACCTGAATAAAATCTTTGCAATGAATACAATGGGCTCATTGAAATTAGCATAAATTCTATTGATTTTAATGGGTCTATGCTAGGTAGGAGTTATGTTGGATTAAGCCCTATGTATTGGGAGAAAAGTGCACAAATTTTTCTGCAGCCTATAAAATAATTTTTTAAGTTTGTGGCCAACTGAAGTTTAGACTGGAAGAATTCTCAGTATTTTGAATAAAATGAATTTAAGAAGGGGCAAGGGAGAGAAAAACGGAAAAATAGATATGGAATACTTTCCCATTCCTAGTAAAAAGCACCTAAATATGTTAAAATGTTGTGAAGAGAGGGAGAACAAACACATAAAATCATCATTAAAGATTAGAAAAGTGGCTTCAATGTCCCAGTATTGTCCTCTGAGTACAAACCCACACATTAAACCAAGAAAAAAAATTAATGAAGGAAAGTTTGTGAAGACGTAATGAGCTTGTTTTCTGCTGCTCCACAGACCAAAACATAACTAGTAGATTTCAATTATTTTTTGGATGATACCTAATAAGATATTTTCGGTAGTGGAATAGATTGTTTTGAAAGTTTTAAACTTCTGAGGAGATATGGGGAGTGGCTAATGAAACCTGATAATCATGTTTGAATCTTTCTGAGTTGTTTTCTAACTCCTTGGGTACACAATGTCTAAATAGGGTTATCTGGTTAGGGAGTTCCCAGGCCCCAAACATGCTAATTTCACAGAGTGGACCATTGTGATATCAGAAGGTGGTTTCTGGAAATGCTGTTAAACATGAACCACAGTTGTTCAGTGAATGACAAATAAAAAACTGAAGGTAAATATGGGCTGAGACAGAATGCCCAAAAATGGTGGTCTGCCGGTGCCAGTTCTAACTCTGGAGGGACGCCGCAGCCACCAAACTGTGTGATGTGCCGCCACAGTAAAAAGAACCTGGTTCTTCCAGGTTCTTCCCCAGGAGGTGATTTTCAGGAACAGTTTAGAAGCATTCCTGAAAATCACTCCCTCTGGGGCTCATCTGGAATGCAATGGGAACTTGTGACGGCGGTGGCATTCTCCTGTGCAGTAAGATGCGTTCTATGCCGCCTCCCATTCCCATCATGCCCCCTTTTATAACACGACAGGCCCGTTCCAGGACCTGTGCGATAAACCCCAAAGACAGAATTTTCCCAGTGGTACTAATAAACACATACAAAAATCTCTATGTTCTGCATTTAACACATAGTAACACATAGAATGTGATGGAAGCTGTAATCCTATAAAGTTTTAAAAAACTAAGATGCTGCTTTCATACTGAAGGCATTTCCCACCATGCTTCTCTTGTTCTGTCTCCTTTCCTGTTGACCACCATGAACAAAAGGCAGTAGCCGTGAACTGTTACTGCAGGTAGAATTCAATGATATAGCTGTGTTACTCTGGAAAATCAGTATACAAAGGAACCTTGCAGCACCTGAAAGAAAGAAGATGGTAGCCTGAGCTTTCGGAGCATCTGAAGATGTAGGCTCATGCTACCAACTATGTTTTTCAGTTAGTCTCAAAGGTGTTACAAGATCCCTTTGCATACTGTTACTGCAGGCGATGGTATGCTGGCTACAATTCTTGGTTCTAACTGATGCTCTTAATATGTTCTGTGACATTTACTTATGATGCAAGATAGAGAGAGAGAGAGATTCCCCAAGCGCACAAGTTTAGGACACAGAACAACACATTACAGTCCAACAAAGTAAAAACTCCAAAGATCCATCTTCCAAACCAAAGGAAGACATTTCCAAATGCCTGCCTTATGTGTGCGTAGGGGAGGGGGGCATATATACACATAATTCCCTAAGATCTGGGTTTCAGATATGAGTGTGTAGAGTAATTTGGCCCCTTTAAGGTCAAGGGTAAAGACTGCAGTAAAATAAACATAACAGTTTATCTAAATCAATGCTACTTCCAGCATTGCCCAGCAGTGTTTGGCATGCATTTTCTGGGCTTACTGGCTATCAGGCATTTAAACCAATCTTTCATAGGCGGGTTATAGACTGCCACTTTGCGGCGGTCTGCCGCCACTGCCGTTTGCTCCATGCGGGAGCCGCAGCAGCCACACCGCACGGCTCCCGCGCGAACGGAAAAAGAAGCTCCAAAATGGAGCTTCTTTAAGCGGCGCCTCTACGACGTCGCGAGGCGCCAGGGGCGGACTTGCGACGTCATAGATGCCGCGACACATGCGGACGCACAGCATCCGATACGTAAACATGGCGGCCCCCATGTGGAAGGGGCGCCGCCATGTTGTATGTATGGCATACGTACTAGGGTTAGGGGGGTGCGGAAGCACCACCCCTTCCTAACCCTAATACGTATTCCATACGTATTTTTTGGCGGTTTGTAACCCGCCATAGATTTCTTAGAACAGCATGTTGTAGCAGCAATTAAGCAACTGAGACTGCCTGTATGACCATCAAACAAACTCACCAATAATGAACAAACACTGTTTCCATCAAATACTAAAGTAAGAATAAACCATAGCACAGTCTTTTCAGTTTCTATATACAGTGCTACCTCGGGTTACGAAATTAATTCGTTCCGCTGCCCCGTTCGTAACCCAATGCATTTCGCAACCCGAAAAAGGCTTTCCGTTAGCGCTGGAAAGCCGCGCCTTTGAATTTCGCGCCGAAAAAAATTTCGTAACCCGAAAAAACCTTCGTATCCCGGAACAGTTTTTTCCAATCTAACTTTTTCGTATCCCGGAAATTTCGTAACGCGATCAATTCGTATCCCGGGGTACCACTGTATCATTGTAAAAGCTGGACATTAAAGGAGGCTGACAACAAAAGAATCTAATCATTTGAGGTGTGGGATAAGAGGAGAGTTCTATGGACACCATGGACTGCCAAAAGACAAATAAATAGGTTCTAGAACAAATCAAGCCTGAACTATCTCTAGAAGCCAAAATGATTAAACTGAGGCTACTCTGAATACATTAAGAACTGACAGGATTAACTTAAAAGTTTCTCTCTGTGTATACGTATATGTGTGTGTGTGTGTGCGCGCACACACACAAACACATCTATCCATTTATGCATATGTGTGTGGGTATGAACATTGCACACCTAGTCATCTGTCAACCAATGCCAATTGCATAGAGTTTTCTGAGGATTTTTTCACACGGGGAAAATTGGAAGATTAAACTGGTCACAATGCAGAGTCATCCAGGACATAAGGGACAATTTCACAGTTGCTTTTCAGAACTCTGCATGCAAATTGGTCAGACTCCAGACAGAAAGTGAGGTGAATCAGGAAATAAGCATTTTCAGAAAACTATCATATTTGCATTTCCAGTTCATTCATGAATTCTCTGTCTTCACATAATTGTAGAAGTCTGAAAACCAAGTCCCCGATTCTCCCTGTTCCTAGATTTCCAGGTTCCTTTGCTGTGAAAGCCTTGTTCTTAAAGGGATACACACACACCTACCTCTTTCCCTTGCGCAGCTGGTCCCCTCCTCTTGCAGCCTGTGAAAGGGAACAGCTGGTGGGAGAAGGCAGAGAGAGAGAACATTTTGGAATACCTCCTGTACAGGAAGGAGAAATGGAGGACATGTCCTGGGAAAGGAGGACATCTGGGAGTTTCAGTCCTCACTGGAATCAGGCAGGTTTATGCGCCAGCCCCATCCTCTTTCTCTCTAGTGTGTCTCTGTGTGCGTGTGCCTCTTTGTGTTGTTTTACAAAAGTTTACAAAGAGAAACATCAGCCTGCCTTCCTCTGAAACAGCTTCTGGGACAAAGAGGATTTTCCTCTCCAGTTTCCCCTCCCTCTCTGGAGCATGTGTGTGTCTGCACTTGTGGAAATGACAGTTTGGAGCATACACAAAAAAGTTTTTTTTCAAGCTAGCAAAGGGATTTGTCCTCATCTGTCTGAAACACAGATTCACTTTCATTACTTTGCCAAAGTAATGTGTTTTTAACACCTTGTTGTGCTCTCTGTGTGAGATGCATTAGCAAACTGGCTTGTTTTTCCAGGATGCCAATACTTTAAGCATTTTCGGGATGAAAGCACATAGGCCCTCATGTGAAAAAGTCCTTAGACAAGGAATACCCAATGGTGGTTTTGCTAGTTCCTTCCTTTGAAATATAGCCTACAGCACCAGATATTGATTAGTGGTTTCCCACTGTAATACTAATTAGGGCTGACCCTACTTAGCTTCCAAGATCAGTCAGGATCTTTAGAGTATTTAGGCAGAGTGAAATGACTTTTGTGGTCATCAAAAGGAAAAGCAGTAGGATAAAAAGACACACCACATTACAAATGGTGTGATTTAGTAAAGGAAGCCACCATCTTGAGTTTTCAAAACCTGAGCAGAACTGTTGATGTCCTGGGATTTGGGAGGGTCTCTTATTCATAACATTATTGTAAGTCACAAATAACTGGGTGAAAAATAACCACAACAATGATTTTCAACCTATGCGTGCTAGACATGTTCTTCCTACCTCACATTGATATTCTAGCTGATGTCTTTATTATAAGAATTCATTAAAATGTTTCAGAACATGGGTCAGCATGCCGGGTAAATGTTTGACTTAACTTGAAAGAGCTTACAATATTTTGGGTTTTTTAAAGCAGACATTTGGTTTATCATGGCTATTCTATTTTTAACCAATGATCTCCTTTTGACCTTTCCTCTTCAGGTGAATCAATATATTGTAGTTCCTTAGCTAGCTTTTAGTTTGGAAACCCATTTACCTTTCTTAACCTCACTTCTCCCTTCCATCATCCAGACTCCCTCCAATCTCTTTCTATCTTTCCCTTTCAGCCCACCACTATAAACAAAAAGCCAGTGAAGTGTTACTACAGGTAGTAGTATATTGCCAGCAAGACTTGGCTCTGGCTAATGCTCTTAATGTGTTCTGCACCTTTCATTTCTGAAGCCCCAGTGATCAGTAAATGAACTAATTAATAAAGTAACTAATTAAATAATTCATTCATTATTGAGTTGCACTGCAGTGAACATCTTTGCAATTCTTTAGTGTGTTATATACACGGTGCTAGGTTTTTGAATAATTAAATAAAGAGTTTTTCTTATACTTCTCTCTTACTTTCATTTTTGGTTTTTCCCTCCCCCTCTCTTCTGATTTTTTTCATTATGGTTTTTACTCATCTCCTTCTTCAGTTGGTCTGGGATGCATCTGCACAACAGAAATAATCTAGTTTGACACCACGCTAACTACCATGGCTCAATGCTATGAAATTCTGGGATTTGTAGTTTTGTGAGATTTTATCCTTGTCTGAAAGAGAAATGGTTTCCTATTGTAGTTGATTAATAGTTTCCCAGTGCACAGAAAATTATAAATCCCCAAATTCCATAGCATTGAGCCAGTGTTTCCTCATTCAGTGTGTGGAAACAGAAAGGGATATATTGCACAAGATGTTGTACATACACTCTGAGATTCTCAAATAATTTCTGACTGAGAATTTAGTGGCTGGTCTTAGCTAGTTATCTACTTATGGCAGTGGATCACCATCCTCTAAAGCCCTGTCTGCATGGGCCAAATAAAATTATCTCCTCTGCCCTCTCAGCAGGGAGACATGACACATGCCCCAAACCCTAGTTCTGGTTTCAACAAACTGATGATGTCCAGCCTGTTCAGCACCAAAACCTGGGTATATCTCTTTAATATGCATTAAAATATCTCCCTGTTTGCTCCAGATCTTCCTGGAAGATCCAGAGCCCTCTGTTTCAGAAATGGGAGGCTGTTTGAAATTTATTCTGCTGTGTCACCCAACAAGTTTGCCACGACAGTGGGTCACTCGCTCTGAGATCAGAACAAGGCACCCAGCCATATGATTTTCCATCTTTGTAAACTTTATGGAAAATTTCCATAATAATTTTGATCTCAGAACAAAGCAAAGTGACACAACTGTGGATGCAGTGGATGGGACATGCATGCAAACAGTTGCAAGTCAGACTAGAGAGCCATAGTAATGGGGGGAGATCAGGACAGCTCCAGGGCCAGGATATTCTGGGCTGCCCCCAGAGTATCCTGATCAGTGCAGACAGGACCAAACTGAAATAAACTGCTCATTATTAACCTTTAAGAAACAAGGTATTTTACAAGTAAGTGAAGTACAATGTTAGTGTGGGCAAAAAGAAAACAGAGTTGCGGTGAGTGACAAATGAGATCCCATGCTCTGGAAGAGAGTCAATTTTTAACACACACACACACACACACATTTTCAAGGGGCCTATAATAAAATGTACTCTCCTAAGGTGAACAAGGACAACCTCTGTGCCCTTTTCAGTAAATTCCATGCTATGATCCTGCACTAGCATCTTGACAACATGAATTAGTTTTCTAGCTTCAAAGTTTAACTTTATAAAATTATTTTTCAAACGAAATGCTCCATGTTCTACTTCTGGAACAGCCTATCTCTTCTCCAACAAGTCATAAGGTGAGAAGGAAGAGAGAGAGAGAGAGAGAGAGAGAGAGAGAAAGTAATGGACAGAAGAGGGAGGGATATGAAGTGACCTTATTCATTGGTGGCTTCAACCTAGCACAATGAAGGCATGTGGCTCGAACCCAAATACACTTAAATAAAGGTTGCCTTCATATAAACATTATGTCCACATTTTCACTGGAGACACAGACACACACACAGAGAGAGAGAGACAGGTGTATTGGGGTATCAGAGCTCTGGAGCCTCAAAAATACAAATCCCAGGATAGGAAGATGCCATGACAGTTAAAAAGGTGCTAAACTGCATTAATTTTGCAGCACAGCTGCAGCCAGAGACCAACCCATTCCCTTTAATATCCTGTCAAACTGACATTAATAGGGAGGTACAGATTAGGCCAGTTTATGCCCAAGCATTACCTTTCAAGAATTTGTAGCAGACCTTTTCAGAGGTTGTTGCACATCTCCATTTTTTAAAAAAGCAATAACCATCCACTGACAAAGGTAGTTGCCCTGCTCCATGAAAATATGCTAATATAGAAATTAATTTGAATATATGATATAACTTGCAGGTGAGCAAATAAAATGTGAAGCTACTGAATAATTTACATAGCTGTAAGGCAAACTGGATAACTACAATATTTTAACAGCTCCGCCTTTGGTGAAGAAATATCTTTGCGGCAAGACACAGGGAGAAGAGCAAGCAAGGACCTGTTCATTTAACAGCTCAGTAGAAATGAATAGCTTTATTTTTAAAAGAGAGAGAGGGAGAGGGAGAGGGAGAGGGAGAGACTAGGCATGTGTCTCAAATAAAGTGCTTTTTTCAGCCTTATTTATCTATTTTATTTGTACAGCTTGTGATTTGTCATTTCCTGGAAACGGATATGATGAGTCAATAATTTCCTGTAGAAATCTTTGGGAAATCCTCAGTATATCAAAAAGTGAAATTATAAAGATGTCTGACACTCCTAAATAAAGTTCTCTTTGGTATTGATGATGGCAGTTGGAATGGAGCTGTCAGACCTAAATTTATGAAAGCTCTTAAGAGGGCAGTGGAACCACACTTTTAAATATATACTTAAATTCTTCTTGCTGCTGCAAACTTGGCTTAGTGCTGTTACACTGACATAGCTAAAGCAAAGCTGTTAGTCTAGTCATCTCTCGAAGATATTCACTCTAATTATAATACAATCACTGCTGCCTTTGTAGATGTTAGCTATGCATATTGAAATTGATGCAAATAACAATAAACCAAAAAAGAATATTGAATAACATAAAAAGTGCAGCATATAAAGCAATTTAAAGGCCATTTTAATAGATAGTATAAACTGCATGAAGAAAGTAATAAATAAAATAAAATTATCAAAGTCTGCAATGTTATGAATACTTTTTGTGAATAAGTTCAACTTAAAGCAGGATGAGAAAGGGCTAGCATAGAATGACTAGTTATTTGGTCAGAAAGAAACAAATACACCACCTGCTGCTTATAATTTCCCATCATCCATGCAACAAGGCCACACCTATCACTGCACAACAACACAAGTTTCAGAACTGATGCAGTTTAGACAATTTGTTAAAAAAAATTGCATTTGCAAAAACTCTAATGAGGCAGACAGGAAATACCTTTTTCATCTTGCATCTTTTCATCCAAGACTTATCTTACAGGCTTTAGAAACCAAGACCCATTATTTTAGCTTGGACGGGACATATTTCCAACTAACCAGATCTAGACAGGATTTAGCAAGAATGATGTAAGCCTCTTCCAGTTTACTTTGTAAATAGTTTGTATAGTGACTATAGGTACAGTACAGACTGCCTCTTCAGAGGCAGCCTGCACCCGGCCCTTTCTGCACTGGATTGGGGGCAGGCCAGCCTCACCTGCAGCCCCCAAACCTGAGTTTTTCCGGACCATGGAGAAGCGGCAAAATGGTCTGGAAAAGGGGTGTCCTTGCGGCTTCTTTCTCCTGGACACCCCAGAAGCCACAGCCATGGGAGAAAGGAGCCTCCTGGCCCCTGTCTCCTTGACATCATTTCCACAGCCATTTGGTTGCTGCGGGAATGATGTGCATACCAAAAGGGAGCTGCCTTGAGTAGCTCCTTGTTTGCGGTGCCACAACCAGGAAGTGGCGCCCTTATGACGCCACTTCCTGTGCACAACGTATAGTCACTGTGCAGTGCTGCTGGCATCATGGCAGCCCCATGTGTACAGGAGACAACCAAGAGGATGGTGCAGTCACGTTGTAGGGTTAGGGATTGTGCAGTTGCCGCGTGGTCCCTAACCCTAGAATTGGTGCTAGTACCCCTCTGAAGGGGCAGTCTGTACCGCACCATAATTTAAAGTTTAAAAAGTGAGGATTAAAATAGAATTAAATTGTTACAGTATTAAAACAAATCCTCCATTAAAAGAATAAAATGGCATTTTTTAAAAAAAGATAAGTTCTTAAAAATAGCACAATTAAAACAGTACAGCACCCCGTAGCCTGTTACTTGCAAAGTTTATGTTTAAAAGCCTATTTGAATAAGAAGGTTTTAGCCTGCTGACAGAAGGATAGCCAGGAGGGAGCTTTTCTGGCCCTCTTAGGAAGAAAGTTCCAGAGTCTAGGGGCAGCCACCAAGAAGGACCTCTCTCATGTCCCCAACTGTGCTTGTAACTGATTGGGTTCTGATTCACTATCAATTGGGAACCAGCTGCCAGGTGGTCTCAGGGGTTCAATTTCTTCTTGGTACACCAGATGTCATTTGTGGAAAAGAGTGGGATCTTCAATTAGCTGCTTCCTGATTGGCAGGGGAACAGACCCCTGTCAATTACAGTGGCTTCTGCAAGATAAATGGGGGTTAAGGAGGTTAGGCTGGAATTCACTGTGTAGCACATAATTCCCCAACTGCATTCTGGCCCAACTGATTAATAAATGGCTGAATGGTTTAAATGTTTGATCAACTAAAATGATTCCAACCCTTCACTTGCCCTTGTTCAAACAAAAATGGTTTCTTTAAACAAATTATGCTAAGACTGACATAAAAATAGCAATGCAGATACTTAAATATCTAAAAGTAGCACCACCAAATGCTTGACACTCCCATAGCCTATTTGCCATGAGCATGGGGAAGGAGGTTGCAATAGAAGGTTGTAATTAGGCTTTCCAAAGCTCCATATTATGTGGTTCTCAAGATGCCTTGGATAGGCTCATCTGGTTCTACAAAAATTTGAATAGGCAGCTGTCAGGAGTGGTTTTGTACACCCTACACACAAAGTACATCTGATTTATTCCTATTAAGGCCATATTTCAAATGGTTTAACAGTCACATTAATCTGATGTCTCCGGGTTATTCATTATGAGATTGTCATAATCATAAAATGTGATCTCAGTGACTTCGTTCTTTCAATTTTATGTTTGAATCCTTCTGGAATTCCATTAGCAGTACTAGTAGAACAATATCAGTGGAAAACCTTTTGCAGATTTTGGAGTAAATATCTAAAAATTTACAGTGGGAAAAAATTATCTAGATTCTGTATTTTAAATGTGGATTTAATTATACCTAAACTCCAAAGCTTCACTTCCAATTAATGGAGATGACCAGAGAATGAATTGCCATCTCATGTCCTCTAGCAAGACATTGAACGGTGTCAGCCCATTCTAAGTTGCGCACTATGTACACAGAATCAATACAACCTTGTTTCTCCCTTATTCACTTACAAATGGCTGGTTAAAGATCCTATTCCTTTAAAAAGAAAAATCCCATATGCACAACACTATTTTTTCATTTTGTTTTGTTTTATTTTTAGCCTATGAATCTGGGGCCATTTGAACCACTGAACTTGAAAATGGTTAGTACTGCCAATCTGAAGCAGACTAGTGCATGATGGAGTTATGCAATGCTCTGTAGGTTCCTCAGGACATCCTTTCAAAGATCCCTTATAGTTTATTGCCTCTGATACTAAAAGGGACAAGATTAATTAATTTAAATGTTCAAAACTAGTTAAACAAGCTTAGCCTGGCAGAACCCAACTACATTAACTAAATGGTTGATAATGTCTAATGCAATTATCTAAAACATATCCACTTTCTCTGTGTTCTTTCCCATTTCTTAAGGCAGGTGTAGACAAACATGTAAAAATAATGGCACATATAAACATTGTAATATTTGCAGTGAGTGAGTTAAAGTGGACAGGAATGGGACATTTTGAGTCAGATAAATACAGTGTTATTCAGTAAATGAAGGTCTGGGAAGAAACAGGGATTTATAATGAGGAAAGATGTAGCAAAAGCAGTCCAAAGACATAATGAAAAGTCTGACTGAATCATATTAATAGTACCAGAGGCAAATCCCATAAACATAACCATGATCCAAGTTTATGCTCCAACTACAGAGGCTGAAGAAGAAGAAATCGATACCACAGGAAGCGTCCAGGAGGAAATTAATCACACATCCAAACAGGATTTCATATTAATCATAGGCAATTTGAATGCAAAAACAAAAACTAGAGCACAATCAAAGTCTACAGGAAAATTAGAATCAAGAAATGAACCTACTAATTGACAAAATTTTGCAAGGCCAACAGTTTATTCATCACAAACATAGTCTTCAATTAACCTAAGAAGCAATTGTATACATGGACATTACCTGATGGCCAATGTCAAATACACTACATAATTAAAAATCAAATAGACTACATATTTGAAAGCAGAAAATGGAGAAGCTGGATGACACATGAAACTCTTCAAGCAGTTAAGAACAAATGAGAAGTAAAAGCAAAAGGTGAGAGAACCCTGAAAGCAAATGTTCAATGACTCAAGGAGAACTAATCTAATAATCAATGCAGAGAAAGAGAAAGCAACACAAAAATGAAGATCAAGAGACCTCTTCCATAATATTTGTGAGATCAAAGGGAAATTTAAACTTACCAGTAATTTAACTTACCAGTAAGGAAAGACATTACTTGACCAAGCAGAATTAAAAGAAAGATGGAAATGATACATTGAAGAAATATATAAAAGAGATGAACCGATGATATACCCAAAGATGAACCATATGAACATAAAGCTCAATTTAAAAAAAAAAGGAAGCTGCACTAAGAGCACTTAAAAGAAACAAATCACCAGGAAGAGATGGGATACCAATAGACTTGCTTCAGTTGTCAGAGACATAATTCTAACCAAAACCTGTCAACAAATATAGAAGACAAAACAATGGTTCACAGATTGGAAATATACAATATACATGCCAGTCCCTAAGAAAGGGGACACCAGGGATTTCAGTAACCACAGGACCTTTGCATTAATTTCCCATGCAAGCAAAATTATGCTCAGAATTCTATAACAAAGACTTTCACTATATATGGAGTGAGAAATGCCAGATGGCCAAGATGGGTTCAGGAACAGAAGAGGCCCTGGGGATCATATTGCAAATGTATGTTGGATAGTAAAATACACCAAATAATTTCAAAAGAAAATCAGCCTGTGGTTTATAGATTATAGTGAAGCATTTAGTTGTGTAAAACATGAAAAAATGAGGCTGCCTCGACTTATCTGGGTTGACCTTGTTGCTGCCGGGGTGGGGAATCTTCCAGCAGGCCCGCGCTGCCTGCCTGAGCCCCAGCATGCCTTGCTGGTGCTGGGCGGGTGGTTCATTGGCCCTTTGGGGCAGAAGGGGTGGGCCTTCTGCTCTCCGGCACTGTGAGACTACATCTACCAACCTGCCTTGGGGAGTGGAAGTGCCTCCCAATTGGCTGCCCGCATTCGGGCTCAGCCATTGGTTGAAAGACATCCTCCCTCTCCTGGCATCCCTCAGTTCTGTGTCCTATTTCAGGCCACATGGCATCCTGCCTGGGTGCCATTCCAGCTCGGCTCTCCCACCCTCCCTCCCTTGGTCTGGATGTTTCTTATCACAACTTTGTGGGGATGGTAGCATAGGTCTTGGTGGGTGTGGTTTCCAGCGCTGTGTAGCACTGGATTGGGAATCCCTTTGGGACACGGGAGCACTGAAGGCATACAGTATGGCCATTGCGGGGGCCACAATGATTCAGCATCTCCCGGTGACTAGGGGCTTAACAGGAACATGCGATCGTCCAGTTGCATGTCTTTGAGAGGGCCTTTTCTGTTGCCCCTAGGTCATCCCGAAGCTTGGGTGACTAAGCAAATCAGTTCATCGATCAACCAGGGGTTGATGGATGTTCCAAATCCAGACTTCATGCTTTGGGCCAACTCTACCCCTGTTTGCTGGTTCAATAAAGTTGTGGCCTTTCCTCCAACCTGGTATTTTGGTCTTCCTTGGCAACCTTCGTCTGCAGCAATGATCTGAATCCTGGATTCTAGAAGCTCTACATCAATGGGCCAGTCTACATGATTAAAATATTCATCATTCTAGTTGAATAGAATACAATCTGGCCACACACCATTTACAAGAGTTCAAACTTTGGTGGAGGAAACACCTTTAACATCACAGAAAAAAGCTCCATGGTTTCCAGATCATCCATGGAAATCTGTAGAAATGCACATTATCACACATGTGGTCATCCGTATGCTTCATATGTGTTCAAATAGCTGCACATTTTTGTGAGAGGGAGAGTGAATGGATGTGTATAGATGCAAATTTATGCAGGAAAGTTAAGGCAAATAAACATCAGTGCAAATATGTGAAAATCCACAGCAATACACATCATACACTCACATGTAGACTAGCTCAACACCAAGCAGGAAGTGCAGCATCATCAGAAGGATAATATGAGATCAGGTGTGGGTAGAATCAGGCATGCATCGTCAGTAAAAATAATTTTTGAAGTCAGCTTCATCACAAAGATCATTAGATTAGTTTACAACATGGAGTTACATGATGGCATTCCTAACTCCCAGGGGGAGATAGATTAAAATCTGTTACTTTTTTTCAGAACCCCACTAGCAATCCCATTCCTTCCAAATTTCTTATGGAATACTCCCTCCCCCCCCCCCCAATTTTTTAAATGTACACATTTCAGGTGCACAATCTGAAAAATGAACATGAAAAGAAGAATCAGATGTGTCTAGTTTTCTTCCAGTTAGGGAAAACTGAAAGATACATGTACATTTTTGTTAATATCGTGTGTGTATATATGTGTGTACATGTATATATAACTAGTCAATTAATGTAATTTTCCTGTGCCTGGAAGTTCTGCTTTAAAAACACAATGTGAGAGGGAGAGGGAGAGGGAGAAGGAGTTGTTTTGCTACACTCCTATAGACAGAAAGTCTTAACTTTCCAAGATTTCTCCTGTGGAAAGAGGAGGGCCCTGCTATGCTTCCATTAGCAGCCTGATGTCAGACCACTGAAGCAAGAAATGCTCTCCATCCTAGGAAAAACTGGGTTAAAAAGTGGCATAAAGCTATAGCACTGGAGTACTGTTACCAAAGCAGATCCAACATTATTTCTAGATCAAAACAGCATAATTTG
Source organism: Sceloporus undulatus (assembly GCF_019175285.1). NCBI lineage: Eukaryota > Metazoa > Chordata > Lepidosauria > Squamata > Phrynosomatidae > Sceloporus > Sceloporus undulatus. The sequence goes on along the minus strand of NC_056522.1, from coordinate 130,300,345 downwards.
GAATGAATATGAACTACTATATTTGCCAGCTAACTGAGTCTCTCTACAGGAACTGAATGCTAGAAAAAACAGTCTATAAATGGACACATCTGGGGTTTTGCCTGTATAGCCTTAATTTCCCTGAATACCACTTGTGGTTCTATTTCAGATGTGCTAATGATCTAGGAATGGTCCTAATTAATGTTCAGAATTGCATAAACATAACATTTATTTTCTTTATTTTACTTTTTTTTTTAAACGGTGGTTACCGCACCCCTATTTTGTAAAACTGTTTTGTGATAGATTTTTTAAAAAAGAAAGAAAAGAAAAAGGTTGTCCTAGATCCAGTTAGGACAGGTTTTTTTGGTTTCACAAGTATTTCCGCTTTGGTATAAGAATTAGGTGAAGGATGTAGAAATTTTATTTTTGGCTGGTTTTCAAAGCGGCAGCCCTATATTCTCTTGCAGCATAAAGAAGAAGGAAGTAGAGAGAAAGGATTGTGGTTAACTTAAGACTAACGGTTTTTATTTCAGCAGGAGTTTCATGGATATAACCCACTTCTCAGATAACAGTACAGAGTGATATTAAGGTACAGGTGATATTAGGTATAAAACGTGTTTATACAATGTGGGGAGTGAGATGGAATGTATGGATCTAGCAAGTGGAAGTCATCTCTTGCATCTAAGAAGTGGACATATCCCAGAGGGACCTAAAAACTGTTGTACATCGCTGGTAACCTCGAGACTGGATTTCTGCAACGTACTCTACATGGGGCAACCCTTTACCAAACCCGAACTTCAAATGGTGGCAGAATATGGCAGCCAGCTGGTCACTGGCGTTTCCAGGCCCTCATATAACACCGGTGTTGAAAGATCTTCATTGGTTTGCCCATCCGCTTCCGGGCTCAATAAAGTTGTTGGTAATTACCTATAAAGCCCTATAGTTTGTGGCCCGGATTCCTGAAGCGACCTCCTCTCCGTATAGTCCGCCTCGCACCCTCAGAACGTCTGGGCAGCACTTACTGAGGTGCCTGGGGCTAGATTATCCCCACCACCCGGAGGAACATTTTCCCACTGCTGCCCCAGTCCTTTGGAACACGCTGCCCATTGAGCTCCGCTTGACTACCACCCTGGCCCAATTCAGGAAGGACCTGAAAACCTTCCTGTTCCAACAGGCATCCCCGAAGAAAATCCTGTGGGCCTCCCTCTCTTCCGTGGCCAAGAGTTGGGCTATGGGCTTTTGCCTGTTATTTTTATTGTTGTATGAAGGCTTTGATGGTATTTGTATTTTAAACTTATTATTTGTATTTTAATGTACTTATATATTGAGTTTAACTTTTGCTGTAACCGCCCTGACGCAGGAAGGAGCGGGATATAAATAAAAACTTTATTATGTTATTAGTTAAACCGCAAAATAAAAAGCAATTACTTAAAGTGCTGCCACATTCCTTTCTTTCCCACTTCTTCCCTTCTCCTATTTTTAGGATGACCTTTCCAGAATCTTCCCATGCCGCAGACATAGGAAGAGTCAAAATCATTTAGTTTTCATGAAGTGGGACCATGGAAGAATGAACAGAATTCGGTTATAAAGCTTAAATATTTGTTAAGAACAGTCATGGAAAATCTTGGTAAGGATGTTGTAAGGGGAAGTCTAAAGACAAGAATAAAGGACTAACGTTTTATTGTGGCAAAGCCGTTAAAACTCTTTCTTTGTTGCAGAAAGAAAAAAGAACATATCTCTGGAAGATAATTCATTGACTAGGGCGGTAGGCTGCTACAGG
>NC_056522.1:130262628-130295117 GCF_019175285.1 Sceloporus undulatus | reverse complement strand
TGTGCTCATGAGTGGCTAGAGGTAGATTAAAAACAACAACAACAACAACAACAACAACAACAACAACAGAGGATATCTATACTAGAATTCCTCAAGTGTTCAGTTGTTTCTCACATTCTTATGTCAATTTTTAGGTCAGTCTAGGCCTATGTCTCATAGATTGCAGATTTCTTGGGTTTATGTCAAGAAACCCTTCCTTTGAAGATTATTAATATAGGATAATTTAAGTTTCCTAAGCCTTTGCTAAGGAAACAAAAATATTTAAATATCAAAAATATCAAATCCAAGCCTGCTAGGGTCTAGCTTTAAGTCAGCAGAGTATCAGAAATGTGCCTTTTTCTAACTAGGGCAGGCTGGCGGCGGCCTGTTTGCTTGCAGAGGGATGCCACAGTAGCCAAACTGCCTGGCATCCCTCTGCCCCAGAAAGAACCTGGAAAAAATGGGTGCTTTTTAGGACGGCGCATGCACTTCACGAGTGCACCATTGGCGCACCTGTGATGTAAACGATGCACAATGACATCTATACACTGCACATCACTTATGACAAGATGGCAGTCCCCATGTGGATGGGATGCCACCATGATACCGCTGCAGTCACATGCTAGGGTTTCAGAGCGTGTGGTGGCCGCACGCTCCGGAACACTAGCATTGATGGTGGCACGCCATTTTGGGCCCATCTGTCCTAGACCAATGCTTCCCTAAGAACTGACGCTGACTCCAAGAAACAACACAAGTAGCTTGTAGTTCAAAACAAATGTTTATTAATGGCTTTAATCTATATTTACATAAAATGCTATATCCTAATCTAGCTAGTGAATACTTCAGGTAAAGAGAAAAATTTCTCATCATCTTTGCAAAGAAAGTTGAGAGAGGAAGAAGATGGGGGACCAACAGTTCAATTGAAAATCTTAGAGAGAATCTTTTAGTTCCAAAGGGCAGTGACCTAAGACTCATGGTTAGTTTGAATAAGAAAGAAAAAGATGAGTTTGCATGCAGGAAATAGGCATGTTGCTTTATTGAAGAGGCAACATCTCATGTTGCCAAATATGTGTAGCTTTCCTTAACACAAACATTTATCAAAGAAAAAGTAAAATGGCAGAAAAATAAAATTAAAAGTTAGTCAAAGACCATTCTAAAGTTGCCATCCTGAAAATATTAGTGAGAACACAGTAGATCTAGTACATTTTGAGATGAGATAAAGAACGACATGGTGCACTCTCCCATTTCATGTATAAAAGTTAATTAGAATAGCAGTCTCTTCATATCTTCAAAAATGACTATGGAGATTATCAGACGGGGGGTGAAACATCCTTGTCCTGTCCTTTTCCCATTCTTATAGCACGATCACGAGAAAATTTTCATATGACGTTGCTCTTATCCCATCATTGGCTCTCCAGAAAATGTGATTGACTGAGATCGTGTGAAACTCTGGAAGCACAAAAGTATCTCCAATAACTTCTTGTGGGTACCTACTAGTATTTGATACTTACCATGGACTACCTACTGTAACTGTATGACTGGCCCTGGAATGGGATATGTGTTAACTTCTAGTTTATTTGTTGGCATCAGTCCAGTGATATTTGCAGAAGTCCAGTAGCTCTTGGGTTATAAATGAAAGTAGACAGCCCTGCAACTTTGTGCACATGTGTGAATAAAACTTACTGAAGTGGAGCCATTTTATTCAGTTTAAAGTAATTTAGACAACTGGAATGAGGTCTACTAGATATCCAGAACATTTAAAGTATCAGGCTTTACATTCAGTTTTAATGGAACTCCACATTTGTTGACATGTTCAAGGTCTGCCTTTGTTGGCATGTTCAAGGTCTGCCACTTTATTCTGGCTTATGCCCATGCATGCTAGAGATGTAAAGTGTGTTCACAAATCTTCTCATCCATGAGGGTAAAGAAATCAAACATTTGCCATACACAGACACACACATCAACCACCACAGGATTTTTCATCCTTCAGCCAGAGCAAAAAGAGCAACACTTTCTACCTGTTCCCCCTATTTTTAATAGTTTGTGTGCAAATAAGCAAACAAAAAAACCCTGTTTTGTTTTTTCTGGAAGCAGAGGTTCCGCCAACATCCTATAATGTTAAAAATACACCATTTATTTAAATAATCTTGCCAAGCAAGTATTAACTTTCTAAATACATAGTAGTTCTGACATCCTTTACTAATACCTCCAGTATCTTATAAATTGTACTGCTCATTCAGCCTCGATATATAATGCACTTTTATAAGTAAGAAACAATAATAACAGTAGATCACAAGCACAAAGAAGTGTGTCAAAATATCTTCACGTTTTATTATTGTACATCACCTGGAGTAGAGCATGAATTATTTAAAAGCTTTACACTATAGAAGATTGATGGTAGTCTGCAATCCTATGCAAGATTCTCTTGGTATAAATTCTGCTGAACATACTGGAACTTGCCCTAAATAAATAAGTATAGGATTGTCTTTCCTAAAAGCTGAACAAAACAAATATCAAATTAAAAGCCTATTACAAGGCTGCCTTAACCAACTCCAATGCCTGCCTTGTTTTATACCACCCAAACCACAAGCAAGTTGCTATTCTGAACTGATGCTCCAAAAGTAATGTGGTAATGATAGGCACCATCATTCAGAACATGAACATTAATCAGTACTTCTTTCTATAAGTGGTGAGATCATTTTAATCTGCTTAACTCTACAACATACAATGAGGGAAGTACAAAGTCTAATAAAGAATCAAATTATCATGCATCACATTCAATTTTTGCAACACTTTATCAGAAGTAAAAAAAAAACTACATAATCTAATAATCACAAAATAATGAAACTGGCTACTGATCTTTGTCTTCATAAACCCCCTTTCACAGCAGTAAACAAGATTTTTTCTATGTTATTCTAAACAGAAACATATGATTTATACATTAGGTACATGCAACATTTTGCATGCTGAATTACAAAACCAAAAAGTCTCCTTTTTTGAATAACACAGCATACAATACATCCAGTGATGTTGTTGTTGTTATCATTTATTTATATAGCAACATCAGTCTACTTGGCACTTTGCATGAGTGGTTTACAATGGCTAATTTGACAGTTTCCTGCCCCTTGTCTTATGATCAAAATAGATGCAATACATAAGGAAAAGGACATGGCAGTGGGGAAGGGATTAAACTGACACTCCCTCACATTGTCTTCCTGCCAATCAGCAAGGAAGGAAAAACTACTCCTTTCTGATAGTTGCACAAGTGCAATTCTTGACATTTTCCCCATGGTCTCATACACACCAGCTTGTACAAATCAGATACTCATGGTTTGAATGAATGTGTGAGAGAGGTATGGGAGTGTGGCTGGTAGTCTTGATGCCAACATATGTCCATAGCATACAGTATCTCCTTCATGCTAACCAGAACCATAATTGACCTGTACATATAGACAATATATGTGGGGCTGTTCCGAATGTAGCTACTGACTACACTAAGGTATATGATCAGCAAGCACAATCCTACTCACACTCATAAATTTGCTTAACAAGTGTGTGTGTGTATGTGCTGCATGAATGTCCCTTCAATCACAGTTTAGTATGTCTAAGAGATACACAATTTCCAGTTGGACTGAAGAATGGAGGAAGGGTGCTCAAGGATTTCATTTGGGCCACATTTTTAAGTGAACTGGTTTAACCTACATATTCCAGACTAGTACAAGAACACCATTATCCTTGGGTTTTTCTGCTTCTTTGAATTTTGTGGTATAGTTTGGCTCACAACACATATTAGAATTGTATTAGAATTTTAGATTAACTATGTTCAAAAGGTATACTTTAAGACAAGACAAATATAAAACAGCCCTGTGTAGGACATAATCTTTACAAAAACATAGATTGATGGAAACATTTTTTTTATTTTAAAAAGCCTGCCTATGATTGTTAATTAAGTTGTTTATAGTCTGTTTAAATTATTTTTATTGTTCCAAATCTTTAAAAGTTTTAAATTTCTTAAGTACACTACCCTGAGATCCTGTGATATAGAGTGATACATAAATATTAAATAAATAAGGTCAGTTCTTGATTGAATGGCTTGTCTCAACCACTTTTACAAATGAGTACTTGGATTTCTGAAAGTTTATCTTTGGATGCTTTATTTCTCTCCCACTCCAACAGATTTCCCGGTCAGCACAAAATACATTTAAAGCACACAATTACAATTACATTTTAATAGAATCACATTTGTTGGTCTCTAGAGGATTAGATGTGGAGAATGCAATTAATGAAGATTAAGGATTGCTACTGATCAAAATAATGGTAGCTTATTTTTAAAAATTTAGAAGCAGTAAATCATAATGTAGTTTTCTGGTATTTTTGCTCATAATTCACTGAACCTATTTAGGTGGCATTACTAGTGTATATGTGTGTGTGGGGAATCAGTGTGCAGTTATCCATTATGATCTATCTCACTTGGTTTGCTCATCTATCTCATTAATTTGTTTATGATTTCTTCAATTCTTTTTATTGGTATAATAATTATAGGAACATACATGAGATCATAAATTCTGATAGTTAAACCTGCATCTCTGCAATATCAGGTGGGATGAGCAGAACTACTCAGTTGGGTGGAGAGACAAATGAAATCATTATGCTCTGCAGAAATTCTGAATTGAATTATGGAAACAAGAATGCCAGTTTAGTGTAATGTTTTCCTGAAGAGAGTGTCCTCAGAACATAAGACATGGATCTACTCTTAGCTCTGCAGCAATGGAGCAAAGAAGTTGTAGATTAGTAGCCTTGCACTGTGCAGTAAGCCTTCTTTCCTGTTATGAAAAGAGCTCTAGCCACCTCAGGAGAGTGCATTTCCCATTCAGAGTGCAATGGGTTAAAGAAAAGTCCCTACAGGAGTGTTTCAGAGGACATTAGGGTGAGGAAAGCTGGTTAAAAAGAGCTCTTCTCAAATGGCCTTAAATGCATTGGAAATTACTAGTTCCTTGGCCAATATCAAAAATATACTTTACTCCCTCCTGGAAGCCAAGGTCTAGGATTCCATTGGGAACAAAACTCTGCCTCAACCCCAGTTGAAGATCCCCCCCCCCATTTTTATGGTTTTCCTTCCATTTCAACACAGTTATTCTAAAAGCCTATAAGGAATGGGTTGGCTCATTCATAAATCTCCCATGGAATGAAGGATTTCTTCCACCTGCTTTAGGCTTCTTATCTGGAAGGGAAATCTCACTTGTGGAAGGAGGCAATATAATTTTCATTGATTCTCTACTCCCTCAAAAGTAGTTAGGTGAAGTTCTGGGACAGTGCAAGAGATAGTACTAGGGGATGCAGAAGGACAGAGAAGTGAAACTCCCTTCCACCAGTGGGAGGGTTTTGAATAGAACTTTGATTATAGAAGAGAGGTCAGAATAAAAACTTGGAACTTTATCACATTGGCCCTGGAACAGGCCTGTAGTGTTCCAAAACGGAACATTCTGGGGACGGGAGGTGGCGGGGAACGCATTTTATCACACAGCGGAAATGCTTCCGCCGCCGCCAAGGGTCTCCATCCCATTCTGAATGTGTTCCCCAGGGAGTGATTTCTGGGAACGCTTCTCAAGCGTTCCCAAAAATCGCCCCCTCTGGGACGAATCTGGAATGGGATGGGGATGGTTGGTGGTGGCAGCGGCGGCAGCATTCTTGCTGTGCGATAAAATGCATTCCCTGCTGCCTCCTGTCCCCAGAACATCCCATTTTGGAATGCTACAGGCCCATTCCAGGGTCAATGCGATAAAGTTCTAGATCTAATCTGATGGACATGATCCAGCCATTTTAATTCCTGTTACTTTGGGCAGAATGTAAAAGTCATGAAGTTAAAATTGACTAATGACCATTGGATCATAAATTTAATTGAATGTAAGAATGCATCATTTACATTATTGCTGAATCAGGTCTGTTGTCTTCAAGTATAAATGAACAGAATGCAGTGGATCTACATGACCTGCATTCAAAGAAGAGGAAGGAGGTGGAGGAGGAGATGGAGAAGAAGAAGAACCTTGTGAAACCTCTAAGACTAACAGTTTTATCATGAAAGACCTGTGAAGGGTGAGCGGTAGTGGTTTGGCATCTGATTCTGTGAAGCTTTCTCTTTTTAACTTCCTTTTTTTCTTGTTGAAATGTCTACCTTTACATTCTGTTTACTTATCTTATCTTATGTCTTCATTTGTCTTTATAAGTCTGTATCTGTTCTAGGTTTGTTGTTGTGTGCCTTCAAGTCATTTCTGACTCATAGTGACCCTACAGCAAAACTACATGGGGTGTTCTTGGCAAATTTCTTCAGAAGGGGTAGGAAAACCTATATGGTTCCATGCCAGTTGCCCTAATTTGTTCTTGTTGGGTGTTAAATGGAAGGAACACAATCTGAGTTAACATAGCAAAAACAGAGCATTGTTGGGGACCACTTTGAGCTGTGAACGGACCCAGGATTGCTATCTCCTTTTGCTGTAGGCACCAAATGAGCACATTTAAATAGCCAAGACATTGAAGCACTAGCAACCTCTCCAAGAACCTTAAAAAGCAGTGCCAAGTAGTTTTGCTTAAGGCAGAAGCATAAAAGTACCAGCAGCCAGGTAGGAGGAACAAATCCCATAGAACAGGAACAAAACGTGTTGAATTCTCTGAAAGTAGAATTCTCTGTCTTTCCCTCCTCCTCCTCCTCCAACCCCTGAGTACCTCTGGAGGTGGGATGTGTGTAACATCAGAAACTATTCAAAGGATAGTTTTTGGTGGGTTTTTAGAGCTATGTGGCCATGTTCTAGAAGAGATGCCAGCCACAGATGCTGGCGAAACATCAGGAATAAACTCTTCTAAAACATGGCCACATAGCCCATATAAACCCCAACAAAAACTATGGATGTCAGCCATGAAAGCCTTCAACTTCGTATTCAGAGGATCTCACTAGCTGGACTCACTAGTAAAGCATTCTTTCCTTGCCCTTCTACTGCCTTAGACTACATGACTGAATCCCATCAGCTTGACTACTGGTAGAAAATACCCTCTGCTCAAATAAACTGTAATTTCATCCTCATTATCATATCTGATCTTAGTTAAACTTGATAGACTTAGATGATTAATAATTTAGTGCGATTGCACTAGGACAAAAGCAGCATGAATTGTCAAGATTGAGCAGTTAATAACTTGTAAAATGTTTTTGCTTTGTGGTTTTGTTGTATTTTAAAGCAACAACAACAATAAGAACTAACTTTATTGGAACCTCATTACTAACCCAAACCCACCTAAATATGGCTTCCTCCCTGCTACCTCCATTTTCGTTTTAAATAGAAACATTGCATGGTGGAGAGATAAATGTGTCTTTCTCCTTCTGCTGTGGTCGATGCTGGATGTTCTTGTGGCTGCTGGGTTTTTTAAAGCACCAAAACGTCAAAAGGATTATATCTAAGACATATTTGTGTTTAATATTATATCTAGCTTGACATTTCGCTGTAACACTATAACACATATGCCTCAGTTACTCTTTTTTACTTGCATTTACTTACATTACAATTCTAGAAACTACTAACCTGTAAGAAAAACAACAACAGCAACACAGAGAATTTATTTTTATCTCGTATTCATGGTAACATCCACAACAGAGAGGAAAGCACTACCATTAGGAATAGTTAAAGCCATCATCTGATATTCCTTCTTCACCATTTAGCGAGTCCAGGCCCTTACAACTATAAAAATAATTTTTAAAATTACAGAAATACAAAAAATTACAAAAATTATTCTTCATTAAATTATTGTCTTAATGGACTGTTGTTCTACCTTTGTTACTGCAAAACATAACTAATTATAAGCAGTTTGTTCTCTATAACTAATTACTTTTGAGGACTAACATGGGTATTGCTTCATAGTAGCCTCTCTGGAAGAATGGCTCTGATTTGACACCAGTCAAATGGGGATGGAATCATATAATTGGGATGCCCTTTCTAAAAACCCAAATGTTACCCATCAATATTTTTGGTGGAGAAATTGTGGGAGAGTGAATCTACCTCTGCAGAGTAGCGTTCCTATTGCAGAAGTTACTCTTAAGTCTCTCAGTAATCATAGCATCGATTCACTACTTCCATTCTATTCCTTGTGGGTTTTTAAAGCTTGTGATATATGGAGCAACATAGGGAGTTCTGACCAAGAAGGGAAAATCAAATCAAAAATTTTCCCAGTGTCAGTGAAAAGTGATTGAAACCTTTCACCCGTCAGGTCTTTTATTTCATTTTCCTCCTGTTGTAGGTGCATGCTCATTTATTCAGCTCTGTTAGGAAATGAAGTCCAATCACTGAAATCCATTTCTGTGATACAGCTGTACTAAGAATAAAGTGCAACACTAAAGAACAGTAGTTTAGTGAAGGGAAATTGCATGCCTGAAGATTTCCTTTTAATAAAAACCCTTATATTCCTGACCTTGACATTTTTTCCCTTCAAAGAGATCAGAAACTCTCAATAAATTATGAATTTCTCTCCCATCTGTATTAATCAGCACAGTTAAAGAAATATCAATTAATATCGATTTAGAGTAGGAGAGTCATGGTTGTTCTACAGCCAGTGAGCTTCATGTAAATAAATATCTGATTTAAGAATAAATCCCTTTAGTGCAATAAATCTGTTAAGCATAAATTTCCAGTTCTTTGTCCACAATAAAAAAAATTAAGTGAATATTGTCAAGAAATAAATCTATTCAATGGACTAAAAATACACTAAAAACATTAAAAGCATTAGAACTATATAAGTAAGTCAGTTCAATATCAATAAAGAATATGCACATCAAGATGTAAAGTGCTATGGCAAAAAGGATAGGTATACAGGGTAACTGATAAAATAAAGTTGCATTTCTTTATAGTGAATACTATGGATATAAAAAGAGTATTTTTGCAAATTTTAATTGAATTTAGGCTTCATCCACACTGCAGAAATAATCCAGTTGGACACCAGTTGAATTGGCATAGCTCACTGCTATGGAATTCTGGGAATTGTAGTTTGTGGTGACACCAGAGCTCACTGACAGAGAAGGCTGGATATCTCAAAGTTCTCAGAATTCCATAGCACTGAGCCATGCCAGTTAAAGTGGTGCCAAACTGGATTATTTCAGAGACACCCAGACTGGGAGGGGTGTGTGTGCAGAAATAAACAAGTTGTTTTAGATTTTCCATGCATTTCACCACAACTTTTTCTGTGGAAAAAATGTAAAAAAATTGGCACAAATTAAGTTTTCACAAAAAGTTTTCCAAACATCATAAATCACTGGAAAATGTGCAAAACCTTTCATAACCTCATCTGGCAGGGACAAAACTCTTGAAAACTTACTTTCTTGTGTGTAAGAATGGAACGTGCAGATTTACATCCCAAGTGAACCCAAACCACACTTATGTTTTGCATTTTCCCCCAATTCTTATTTGGATTTAAGGTCTGATTATTGGCAAAATAGTTATTGGCCACAAGCAAACCCCACCTCTGTTCCATGTTATTTGTTATTTGCATTCATTAGATGAGACATAATGGGGGACAGTCACATGGAAATGTTCATGTCTCTGCTTTGCTGTTATATAAGGCAGATACCAGTGGTCCGATTCTCACATGAAAAGATATACATCCGTAAAAAAAATATGTAGAAGTAATTTCAAGAGCTGAGGCAGGGGAATACAAACAAATCTTATGGTAGGTTTTCCAATGATGCAGATACTTATGGGACTCCTACTGGCTGCTGGACATCTTTTTTGTTCTTCCCAAGAAAAGGCAGGAAGGCTTAAAAAAAATGTTAGGGAATGATGTAGCTTCAGGATACTTGCTGGTCAATGACCGAATAAATTTTATATATATATATATATCTTCAGGATATTTCTGTAACCATTTCATGGTGTGTCAGTTCACGTGGTTTCTCTGAGTTGCTGATACTTGAGAGATAGAACATAGAAAGGTAAGATGGTAAGATGGCAAAGGCTATCCTTATCCCAATTCTCATTTTCCTGTTGAAATAATATAACATAGCATGCTCACTATTCCATTATATCATTCCCACCCCATTGTACACAACACAAGGGTAGGTTTAAAATGTCTAATATGATTAACAGCACCAAATAAACTCAGTTGGAACAATAATAGGGTCTCAGCAGTGCAATATAACCCAAAGAAAGCATGGATGAAAAGGAATAGAGACAGGATTAATTTAAAAGGAAATTATAACAGTTTGTTTTATTGCTGTTTTATTGGAATATTTATATCCTACCCTATATCATAGATCTCAGGGTAAGATACAAATAAAAAGAATTTTAAAATTGAAAACAGTAGGAAAGAGACTAAAAAAACAGGAAATAGGTTCAAACAGTTATTAAAAAAATTGTGTATGTACAGATTCAGATAAAATCATTAGATTCCAAAAGTCTTAAATAAAAATACTTGTTTAATTTGGTGTAGCACCAATCCATTCTCCAAGGGGAGAACACTGTGCAACAATACAACTGGGATATGATAACAAAGAAAGTATACAAAATCAGATCCTGGTGACCCAGTGGTTAAAAGCCAGTACTGCAGCCCCAAGGTTATGAGTTTCATTCCATGCAGGACTCCAGAGTCCACTCAACTTTCCATCCTTTTGTCGTTCAGTAAAATGAGTAACCAGTTTGTTGGGGACAATTGGCTTACACATTGTAAAATGCTTAGGGAGTAAAGACGGCCGCCCGACTGAGCGGGCAGGCCGTGTTGCCGCCGGAGTGGCGACGCAGGCTCAGTGGAGCGCCCCAGCATGCTTTGCTGGGGCGTGCTTGCTGGCGATTGGTTGCTGGGGAGGGAAAGGGAGGTACTTCCGCCTCTGAAAGGCCGCTCTAGGGGGCAGATAGTCCCTCTCTATGGTTGCCTCGGTCCTCCAGGGCGACCGATTGGTTCAGCTGCTCTGGGGGCGGGGCGACTCCCTTCCCAGCAACCCCCTGGGCATGGCCTATTTAGGCCCAGTTGCCCAGTGCACGGTGCCATTTGCTGCTTGGCTCTCCTACCCGCCCTCCGCCAGGGTGTTGGTGTTTGTCACAACTTTGGGGCAGCAGCAGAGGGTCTGGATCTGGTGGTCATGGTCTATATGGTTGCATAGCACTGTATCAGGAGTCCCTATGGGACACGGGAGCGATGAGGACATGCGTTGTGGCCATTGCGGGGATATGGATATGAGAGGGCGTTCCATCAGCCCCTAGCTCATCCCGATATCTTGCTGATATATGACTGGCCAGTATCTTACAACAGCGGGTTGTACGATGATCCAGATCTCATGCTTTTGGCCAACCCTACCTTTTGGCTGCTGGTTTTGCGTGAATAAAGTTGTGGCCTTTCCTCCACATATGGCTCATGTCTTATTGTGGCGCCACCCTCCCAGGCAACTAGTTCACTGATAAGCGGTATAGAAATGTAGTTGCCATTGCTATTAAAAAGTAGGAACTGATTAATGACAATACTGTAGTGTGATAACATTTACACTTATGTACTATGACCTGACCTTGTTTAGCCCAGCCTTTCAAACACAACAGCCTTTGGACAACATCCATGGCATTAATATTTATTGGACACTGAAACTGGTTCTAGGAGTGGTATTTTGACTTCTGGTTGTGACTGACAGCTACTTCCTGGAGGGACAAGGATGCTTCACAGAAAAGAAATTTCTGAACAATAAAATTGATTCATGATTGTATTTTTACTGAACATTTTATTGAGATGCTTTTTTATGACCAGGTAATTGCTTCTCATTAAATAAATAGAATCCGAAATAGTATTGCAAGATCCCTTTCTATCACATAGCTTTCCCTCTTAGTCCACATCTGGCATCAATTTATCTCACCAAATATGTTCATTAAACCCCTTCTTTCAGTGCCTGCCTGGAATTGCAAAAAGGTACAGGCAATTCAGATACCTACAGGCCTACCAAGAGCTGGCCCAATATCTTATAGCCTGAAGTGATGGACAAGATGCTGTCCCCTTCCCAGTGTGCAAAGAGGTGACCAAAATTTTATTGCAATATTTGTGATGGGACAGTGTCTTCCACCACATCTGAGGCAGAAAGCTACTTTGGTGAAACCAGGGCAGTTTGTGTAGCATATACAATTCCATTTTCAGACAGAGGGAAACAGCTGAAAAGTTCAGGAGGAACAGCTGAAAGGCTGCCACTCCTGCCCCTTGAGGCAGTTATGTGCTTTGTTGATGTGCTTTGTTGCTAAGCTCTCATTTTGTTTTTCTTCTGACCACATAATCTGAAAAGTTGACAAAGCCTGAAAATGAGTTAGCAAACATGGTTCATCACATACAATTCCTTTATTCTTCTTTAGCTGCTGACTGCTCTCATTAGGTCTCATGATCTAGCTTTTCTGTAGAGATTGAGTGTCCCTTATCCATAATTCCAAAATCCAAAATTCACATGGGTTGCTGAGATAGTAATACCTTTGATTTCTGATGCTTCAAATTGTGCAAACTTTGTTTTATGCACAAAATTATTAAAAACATTGTGTAGAGAATTATCTTCAGGCTATGTCTATAAGTTATACATAAAACATAACAAAATTTCATGTTTAGACTTGGGTCTCATCTCCAAGATAGCTTATTATTATGCAAATATTCCAAAATCCAAAAAAACTCTGAAATTCAAAACACTTCTGGTCCCAAGCATTCCAGATAAGAGAGACTCAATCTGTATTTATTTAATTATATCTGTGCTTATTTAAAGCCTAATGTCTAAACAGTCTTCTATTTGCTAACCGTTCCACTCACTGCCACATTTTTTTCCTCTATACCTTCAATAACCTTTATTTTTTATACGTCTGGACCTCTGGTTTCATATAATTTTAAGGCTACAAAATATAGAATTTAGAAGGGTTGGGATGAGCAGTAAAACTTCCTTTACTAATAATAAGAAGTGAAGCAGATTGTGCTCAGTTAAATCCTAGGAAGTATGCCTTTTAAAACTCTTTCTTGTGCAAGGTTGATTGAATTTGAGCATTTACATTTTTACCATTATAGCAGCTGTAATACAGACTATGCTTCAGAGTCTAAAAGAGATGAGAAATCTTTTAAAGATGACTTTTGGAAAGCAGCTGTTGCTTATTACATTGTATTACTTGTTTGTCATAATAATTTTGATGACAATTATTTTAGACAAACAATACTAGATTATGTTATATTACATTATAAGAATTTAAAACAATAAGAATTGCCTTGCTGGATGAAACCATTGGTCTTTAAACTTCTATAGGTTGTAAGATTATTATTCCCACCAGCACTGGGCATGCTGCTTGACAACCTTTCGAGAGCCACCAATGTTCTGTACTTGAAATGAAACATACTTGTCTTTTTTTCTATCTAGGCTGCATCAATAGAATTATAGTGTGTCTAGATCAAAGGAAGTAAAAGTACCACTCTATTCTACTTTAGTCAGGGCTCACCTAGAATACTGTGTCCAGTTCAATTCAATTCAAAACAGATGTTGACAAGATGGAGCTATTCAAAGGAGGGCAACCAAAATGGTAAAAGATATGGAAACCATGCCCTATGAGGAGAGATTTAGGAAGTTGGGTATGTTTAACTTGAGAAGTTTAAGAGGTGATATGATAACCCTATTTAAATATCTGAATGGGTGTCATACTGAGGATAGAGCAAACTTGTTTTCTGCAGCTCCAGAGAATAGGACCTGGAGCAACAGGTTCAAACTACAGGAAAGGAGGTTCCACTTCAACATTAGAAAGAACTTTCTGACAGTATGAGCTGTTTGACAATGGAATATGTTCCCTCAGAGTGTAGTGTAGTCTTCTTTGGAGACTTTTAAACAGAGGCTAGATGGCCAGCTATTGGGGGTATTTTCATTGTCTTTTCTGGAGGACAGGGAGTTGGACTGAATGGTTCTTGTGGTCACTTCCATCTCTATGATTCTATGATTTTATCCTTTCAGGTCTTCAGAGATACAGTGTTTTTGTATATGGGATTTCCATAGTCATAGCCAAGGAATACCAGGTGCTATTGGTTATATTTCAGAGAATAATAATAATAATAATAAATATTTATTTATATCCTGCCTCTTCCGCTTTGAGAATCAAGGCGAGTAACAGCAGAGTTAATACAATATACAACAATAAAAACAACAAGCCCCACAAGACCCCGGCCCACCACCTCTGGCAAACCACCTCTGAGAATATCTTGTCTATGAAACTGATCTGGTCAACATAATTTTGACAGCAGTTTTAAGGCACATAATCCCATAGCCATTGATAGGCTTGCATGTCACGAATTACAGTATCTCAGAAAAGGCATGTATGTTGCTACTCTGTTGTTATGTACTGTATATTCTCATGTATAAGTCTAGAAATTTAGGTTAAAAAATTGACCCCAAAAGCCTGAGCCAATTTATCCATGGGTCAATGTAAGTACCGTATTTTAACTCATATATATGAGGAAAGGCAAGAGTAACTAGGCAAGAAAATATTGAACTGGTTGGCAAAGCTAATTCTTAGATCGGGCAAGTCCCACCAAGTATACCTGTACTGCACATTCAGCCTACCTTTCTGCATACGTAGGTTGTATAGGCAGAGGGTCATTATAGAAAGGAAGTTCTGAATACATGAATGAAATATATGAAGTTTCAGAAAACATGCATCGAGTAATTAGGGTTGTTATTTTTCCACCGTTTACTTGCCCTATATCTATGCATTCAACAGCAGCATGATATGTGTTGCTGTAGTTGCTATGCTTTCCCCCGCAATTTATATCCATAGTCAGAAAATCCTATACTTACAGCCAAAACACTTTACTGCTCTTTCTCTTTCCTGCATAACCCTGGGACTTGTATCACCTCTTTACCCAGCTTTAAAGCTGAGTTGAAGACAATACTGTTCAGGGAAGCATTCCCAAACATCACTTGATTGTTATCGTAGGTTTATTTTTTTATTTGTTGCTTACTGTATTTTATTATTTAATGTTAATATGTATTAATATGTATTATGTTAAAAAAATTGTACAATGTTTGCCATAGGCAAGTTAATTTAATTTAATTTAATTCTATTTTTACCCAGTTGTATGTACAGCACTGTGTAAATTTACAGTGCTCTATAAATAAAGCACAATAATAATAACAATAATAACAATAATACTTGAACAACTAGAGAGCTTTTGAACAACAGTACTGGAGCTGTCTAGAGGACAATTCTCAGCACCACACAAAACTAAAAATCCCAGGATTCTGTAAGATGGATATATAATAGTCAAATGTGCTATGATAATATAATGTAGACGTGTATCTGGCTGCTGCTGCTGTAAATGTGCAATCACAATTGAGAAGAAATAAGTAATACATAACAAGTAACATAATTATCTGTAACTGGTTCTTCTGGGGTTACCTTCCAAAAATAATGTTAAAATTGATAACATAATCACAGGTGTGTGTGTGTGCACACGCTAACCATTTCTAGTTCATTTTAACAGTGTGTGAATATCTCGAGTAGAAATCTAAAAACCTAACTTTAAAAAAAAAAAGTAAGGAAAAAGTAAAAGAAAAAATAACAACGAAAATAACAAAAAGTAATAAATAATGCAACTTTATTTGAATTTTATTTGTATATGTATATAATATAATATAAATATTTTCAACACTACTGCAAGTAATAGGAGTAAACTACATTTAGAAAATAATTTTTCACACTCTGACAACAATATTGCTATCAAGAAAAAAGTGTGTTGAAGGACCCTCCTGTAAGTTGTGTGAACAAGAACACAATTTTTAAAAATAATAATTCTGAAATATTCCTTCCTAAAGAAGCAAAGTCATACTTCCCTCTAAAAAAGTTCATTTGTTTGTTATTGTATATAGAAATGTGGAAGATGTATGGTTTTATTTCTGATTTGAAAGCTGAGTAAATCAGATGCAACTTTCCTGATGTCAGCAGACTCATCTTAGTCCATGCCTAGGTTTAGGACTTTGGATACTTTCTCCTCAATATTTTTTTTCAAACTAGGCAACCTTTGGGTTTTGTGCTCCAGAGTTATTTAAATAAAGAATGTTCCACAGGACTTGCTTATGAAAAATTTATAGTACTGCCAGGGTAGAAATACTTGTTTTTAAATAAATTCAGGGGGAAAGAATTTTCCTTTCTAAACTAAGGTGCAACATTTTCATTTGTATTGTTAATTGCTAAAATAGATAGATGATAGATGGATGACTAGACAGACAGACAGAGTATCTATCTATCTAGGTGGTGGTATCAGGAAATGCCAAGTTTCAGTCCCTCATCTTGTCTCCTCTATATCCAAATGAGATGTATTTAGAGAGATCCATAGAAATGAGGAGAGTCATGCCAAGTATCCCACTTGATTCCTATGTGTAATGTCGTCTGGAATGAGAACTTGGAAAAGTTACTTTTGGGATAAGACCTCTGATAATCTCCCAGCCAACATGAACAGTCCCAGAATTTGCAATGCCATTTGTAAGCAAACCCTGAGAAGGTTACGTATTTGGATGACAACTCCCAAGATCAGCCAGCCATCATCTCTTACCACTGGTATGCTGATTTGAGATCTGGTCATTGTAATCTGATGTCTAATAAACCAAATGTTTCTCATCCCTGCTTTTTTTTTTTCCCTGAACCGCTTCTTGAGTTTTACTATCAGAGCTAGCTGCCATTGATAATGCAAGGCAATGCAGATAAAATCTGCTGAAACATAGGCTTAATTTAAAATCTATCAGGTACATTTATGAGAGAAGGTGAGAGTCACCACTTTGAATCATAAATATTGTGAATGAGAGACATTGTGACTCATCTCCTGGCTTACATTTACGTATCAGCAAGACAATTCACTGAAAGAAAAGTACAGCCTGAATGTCTATTACCCTTTCATACTACATAATTATAGCATTATCATCCCATTTTAACTGCCATGGCAACATTCTATGGAATCCTGGGATTTGCAGTTTAAGGAGGAGCCAGAGAGCTCCAGTTCCTCACCAACTACAAGCCTCATTTGAAAAGGTATCAAAATGCTCTAATTGGGGCTTTCCAGACGGCCCTTTGGGACGTCCGGAGGACGTCCCATTTTAAAAAAGGGGCGTCTCTTTTAGACGCCCCTGGGCCTCGTACGGACTCCGTCCGTACAAGATGGCGCCGGCCTTTCTACATGGCCGGCGCCATCTTTACGCATCGGACGCACAGCGTCCAGACGCGTCGCGCCGCTGCTGACGTAGCGAGCGCGCCCCTGGCGCCTCGCTACGTCGCAAACGCGACGCAGAAAGAAGCTCCATTTTGGAGCTTCTTTTTTCGGTCCGCGCGGGAGTCGGGCCGTCTATAGGCTCCGGCTCCCCCGCGGACCTTCTGGCGGCGGCGGCAGACCGCCGCAAAGCGGCGGTGTGTAGCCCGCCATTGTGTTATATGAAAAAGTCTCTATTCAGTCTACTACACCTCAGTTCTAATCTTGTTCTGATAGTATAGAACACAGTCAAGGGTGTCTATACAAGTAGAATTGCTTGTAAATGAAGTAAAAGCTCTAACACTAAGGTTTAGCACTTTTACCAGGGCAGTACAAGAACCCTCTCCTTCTGACACCAACATTGCTAGCTTGTATGGATGCAACAGTGGCCTATTACAGGGATGGACAATTATCTGAAGTATGGGGGCTGCACATGATGCTCATCAGGTACTGTAGAGCCATGTTCTCCAACTTCTGGTTTTTCTTTTTCTTTCTTCTTCCCTTTCTTTTTACTCAGTACACCTCTGAAACTTCTATGGGATGTGATGCAATTTTGTTGTACCCCTTGCCCCATTTTATTCCAAGAGATGCTTTCTTGAAACCGAAAAGTAAAGTGGAAGTCTTCAAGTTTTGAAAAAGCCAAATCTAGGTCTACAACAGCCCAGGTCTACAACAGCACCATACAGACATTCAGGGTCACATTCTTCACCCATGTTCTATAATGAAGATAATACATATAAGAGCCCTCATAGTGTGCATGTCCACATCACTCATGCATCTTGGTTTACTTGTAATGCATTCAGCACATAAACACAACAGCAGAGTCAGCAAGGATGACAACTTCCCAAGATACATTCTAATTTGGAATAGTGACTATTTTTCTGCTTCACTATTTTAGCAATAAATTGCCAATGCCAGCAGCTTCTTAGGAGTGTGCCTTAATAGAACACCAAATCTCAGCAGATGGCATGGAACTGAAGGAGAAAACAACAACATCCACTCTAAGCACAGCGGAAAGGAAAAATTTCATCTCCAGAAACATCAACAATAAACTGTGAACAGAAAGATGAACCATGTGAATAACAGAAGCATGCACCTCTGATTTCAAAACTAAGCAAGCTAAAAATACTAACCCTGCTTGGTAAAAGAATGTACTTTGATGACCACAGGAAGAGGTCAAGTGAATATGATTTTTAATGTTAGTTCTGCCAGAGGGTTCAGAGTAAGATTTCCTGGAGGATTACACTATCCTGTACTAAAATACAATGCCCTGAGATATTTCTTCCTCTATTACTTATATGCAGGACACGCAAGGGCACAAGTCCAAAACCCTAGCAGCAGACCAGTGGAAAAGGGCAGGAATACTCTGATGGGAACAAGATAAGACTAATTAATGAATTCTACAGCCAAGAGGTTTAATTGGGAGGACTATTTAGTGTGTTAGCTCAACAGCTTTATCAAATGCAAAAGGAAGCACGTGAACTTTGCAGAAGTAAATTAAAAATAGGATGATAAATGTCTGGATGTGTACATTTAAAATTACTTCTCAAACCTTAACCTCAGAATGAAACGGAAGACTTAAAGAACTGGCTTTTCTATACACGTGCCTGTGGATCTGTGTGCATGTTTTTTTTAAAGCAGAGAAATTATTGCACCATTTCTTTAGGTTATGATCTAGCCAGCTTTTAAGCCCATCACTTTCATGTGGAGTTATATAAAATAACTGTGACTGGACCATGACAATATTAACATGCGTGTGTTGTTTGGGGGCACTCAATAACCAAAAAGTGGAAAGGAATAGGAAGTCAAGCCAACCTGGGTGTTGAACTAGGACTCTGGGGAATCAGGATTCAAAACTTAGCCATGGAATCCTGCTAGATGACCTTGGCCAACTCACACTTTCTCATCTGTAGAGAAAGGCAACAGCAAAACTCCTATGAATAAATCTTGCCAAGAAAATCTTTTGATTGGGTTGAAGGCATATAGTAACAAAAGGAAACCATCCCCATCATTAGCCAGCAGAAATAAAAATGCAGGTGTTCTACCTAATTGATCTTCAGCAGGCTGGTAGACAGGGCATGGTAGAATCCACATCTCCTCCAGTAGCAAGGTAGAGACAGAATATTCAACCCAGTTGAATATTCTAATAAAGTGGCATGAGAATATTTTAAGTTATGTGTCTTATAATAAGATATATGCATTCCTTACCTTAAGCCTGTATAGTGGAAGCAGAATAAAGACAGACAATATGGGGAGCTGTTGAATCATTGTGGAATTCTTTCCACCAAGAGTACTGTTTTACATCCAGGGCACATACGTAAGTAAGGAAGAAGGCTATGGGATGTTCACAAAGGTACATCCGATACTTAATTCTCTGTCTTTCAGCAATCTTTTTGAGGACTCGTGTCATGAATCCCTTTAACTTTGGTCCCTCTACTTCTTTGTAATCAGAAGCATGAAACACTGAAATCCACAGAGAGTGCTGTAAAGGAAAGGAAAGTTAGTTTTATTTATTTGGTATTTGTCCAATCCCACTTGCCTGTCTGATAGTCATATTGCAATGCAGTCCAACAATGGAAGCAAGCAATAGAGACTGTCAGCACAGGCCCTTTGAAATCTCACAAGCCCAGCTAGAAAAGGGAAGTGTGTGAGTGTGTGTGTGTGTGTGTGTGTGTGTAAGAGAGAGAGAGTTTGTGTGTGTGTGTATGAGAGAGAGAGAGAGATTGTGCTGCAGTTTTACTTTGTCACCAAATTGGAACTTCACCTTTGCAACCTCCTTGACTTTCATTTGTGTGAAGTCTAATTACTCAAGCACTATGCTGATGAGTTGAATTTCACACTACATGTAAATCTGACCTAGGTGACTGGGCCTATGTACTTGGGTCGTCAGAAGGTTCAGAAGTGCAAATTAATGCAGAGAATCAGCATGTCCTGAAGCGATGCTATGCATTTATAACTTTATGTTGCCAAAAGTCTTTTAAATTATTTCTGCCCCAGTGTTACCTTTAGGTGTGTGTGTGTGTGTGTGTGTGTGTGTGTGTGTGTGTGTGTGTGTCAAATGGTCAGAAGTGTATGTTCTACTGCAAAGGAAGAAAAGTTATATTTCACAAGGAAGAACTAATTATCAATAGAGCTGAAAAGAATCAAACAAAACTATTCATTTAGTTTAAATTCATTTCCTCTGTGAAATGTTAGAGGAAAACATAATATTAAATTAATTTGGGGTGATCCAATGTGATTTTCATTGTAGAAAGAACTATTTGTTGTTGTTGTGTCCCTTCAAGTCATTCACGACTTATGGTGACCCTAAGGTAAATCTATCATTGGCTTTTCTTCACAAGATTTGTCCAGAGGAGGTTTGCCATTGCCCTCCCCTGAGGCTGAAAGGATGTGATTTGCCCAAGGTAACCCAATGTATTTCATGGCCAAGCTGGGAATCGAACTCTGGTCTCCAGAGTTGTAGTCCAGCACTCAGACCACTACACCATGTATAGAAAAAACTATATCATCTAACTGAATAAATAATTAGATCTTATTTTTGCAGCCTTATTGTTTAAAAATGGAATTTACCTGGACTTAACATAGGTTCTTTATGGCAAGATTATTATTACATTCCAGTATAACTTTCAGCAATCATAGATAACTGAACGTAGGTTACCAGCACTCAGAAGTGAACCATACTTCACATGGAAGCCATCTTTGAAGCTACATTATTTAATATCTTTCCATGAATACTAAAAAAAGATCAGAACAGGAGACATATTATTTCCAAATATATAACATATACACTGCTCCCTCGGGTTACGAAATTAATTTTCCGCGGCCGCTTTCGTAACCCGAAAAGCCTTCGTAAGCCGAATTGCCATAGGCGCAATGGGGAAAAGCCGCGTTTCGTGCGAAAAAGAGCGCCGAAAAGCACCAAAAATTTTTTTCGTAACCCGAAAAAAATTCGTAACCCGGAACAATAATTTCCAATGGGATTTTTTCGTATCCCGGAAATTTGTCGTAACCTGGGTATTTCGTAGCCCGGTAACACTGTATATGTTTTATGGTGTTGTATGGCTTCAAGTCATTTCTCACTTAGGGTGAGCCTAACACAAACCTCTCATGGGGTTTTCTTAGCAAAAATTGTTCAAAGGGGGTTTGCCTTTGATTTCTTCTGGAACCGAGTGTGACTTGATCAAAGTCACCCAATGAGTTTCCATGGTCAAGCAGAGATTCAAACCCTGATCTCTCTCAGTGTTATAATCCAATACTCAAAATACAACACTACACTGGCTCCCATTAGATAGATGTGTGTGTGTGTGTGCATGCGTGCGTGCGTGCACTCGCACCTTAAAGTCACCTGTCAATTTACAGCATATAGAGTTTTCTTAAGGCAGGAATACTCAGGGATGATTTTGCCAGTTCTTTCCTCTAAAATATAGCCACATCACTTGATATTCATTGATGGTCTCCCATCCAAGTATTAACTAGGGCTGACCCTGCTTGCCATCCATGATCAGATGGGATCTGGTGCCTTTAGGATATTTACCACATTCAAAGCATGGCTCAGTGGTAAATAACTATCATGTCTTCATATTTTTATGCAACCTTTCTTCATTATAGTTTTCATGCGAAAACATACAGTGGATAGTGTACCACCAACAGTTATTGTCAAATCTGTGTAAATGATAGAGAAAATCATACAATTCTACCAGATTATTCAGTTGCAAACTGCACATGTGTAGGAGAGAGAAAAAGGCTTCTTGTAGTCAGAATTCCTCCTGATGATATTCAATAATTAGTAGTTGTTAAGAGTACCAAAACCTTTTTAAAGCCATCTAACAAACCAAAGTATTAGGCCTCATTCTTAAAAAGTTAAGTATCAGATACAACTAAGCCCAATTATGATGACCTATTGCCATAAATGTAAAGAAGTAACAATTTTTTAATTATCCAATTTCTTTCAGTGGGGTTTAATTGTCATTACTAACTTTAGCAGGGCCAAGGCCTAAAGGGTAGCAGTGAAATAAAAATTAGACACAGCATTATTAATCTTACCTGAAAATCTTACCACATTCAGATACATGATGATGACAATGACTATAAGCATGTTAAATCAGTTTAATTTAGAAAAAGACTATTGAAAATCAAGGGAATGAGTGATAATTGAATTATTGAAATATTCTGTGTTGCCATTGTTATTGTGAAGTTAGGTATAAAACGTTGACAATTGATCAAAGGAAGTTTCTGTATGTCATGCAGAGTGAGCCTTCAAATTTCACTTGTAGAACTGGATTGCTGTTTTAAAAATAAATAAAATAAAAGTAGGTCTGCCAACTTGGTGTGAGAGCTAGCTTCGTGTAGCAGTCTCAATGTTGCACTATGACTCTGGAGACCAAGGTTTGAAACCCTACTCAGGTGAATTAAGAAGTAAAGCCAGACTCTCACATTGATTAATTAGTTACTAGACATTAATTCCACTTTTGTCAGGTAATAAAAATAATCTTATGCATAGTTCCTTTAACACTGAAACATACAAAAACATATATTTGTGAAGTACTGTATGTGTGTATGTGTGTGTGAAAATTTAAAGACACACAGCACAAAAACCCTCTTCCTGTTTTCACATGATTTGTCAGGAATAATTACCTTATAAGGGATTGCTATACCTACAAATTTCATGTAATTTTCTCCAAAAAGAAAGAAAGAAAGAAAGAAAGGAGTTAGCTTTGTATATAAAATGAAGGGCACAACTTTCAATTCCTGTGTATGTATGCTCCAACTTTGTTATAAGTAGAAATGATGGTTTATATATTACCTCCCATCTCACAAGCTACCTTAGCATGTGGAGTCAAAGGCTTTAATGGCTGGCAACCATAGTTTTTTGTGGTTTTTTTGGGCGATGTGGCCATGTTCTAGAAGACCTTGGCATGTTGAAAAAGCATGGATCTCTAAATTTCATCACAAAATGGAGATCACAAGAAAACTGGAGGCTGGCGAAAGAAAATAAGCATCTCAAGAAACATTTTGGAAAAGCTTTTACATGGTCTCTAGAAAATTCACAATGCTTACTTGACCTGGTGGTTTCATTTCACATGTGTATAATGTTAGTTCTGAAGGAAAGGTTTGCTGAAACGTGTTGAACCTTCATTTTTATAAAGTAGGAAACTTCACCAATTCTTTCCATATTATCTCTACTTCTGGTACCAAAGTTTCTGTTAAAGACATCATACCCAGCATCACATCTATTTGGTTAACTGAAGCAAATAGAATATTGTAAGCAATATTCTTCCTTCTGTCCATACATTCTACTATGCTCTGTGTTACACAGTTCATCGAAAGTAGTACATGAGATACTCTATCCTATGTCATCTTTCCTAAATGCTTATCTCATATCTGTTTTTTCAAGAGAAACTTTAGAAAATGTTCAGTGCCTAGGTAGTGCAGGAACAGCCAAATTGTCATTCAGCTTGTAGTTGTTTCTTTTGCTTTCCTCTGCTAGGGCAAGGGTTGTGGACAACCTCTTCTTTTAGTCCCTTTAAAAAAAATGCTCTTATCTCCATGAACTCCTACTTCTAGCCTTATTTCTGACATTATTCTCACACAGTCTGCTTTGCAATGTGGTAGAGTATCTCTAAAATACAGTCCCTGAAATTTTCATTTTCCTTTTCTCTCCAGGTATCAAAATCTAGTTAAGTAGTCTATTACTAGAGTTTTGCTCTCATGGTAAGTTTCATGGCTTTCATGACTCTGAAGGGGGAAATTTGCAGTGTGGTGAATGGGGAATTAGATGAGCACTCCTATTATTGTTAATGGGAATCATGGCATGGTATCCTGCACACTCTGCACTGAAAAGCAATCCTTTGATGTCTAGGTCATGCTTCAAGGCATGACTAGGCTCTAAAATGTTATAATTGACAGGAGAAATGGAAAAGAGCAGATTGGTGATTTCTTAAATTCCAGATCCTGTGCTTTTGATTGCTTTCCTAAGCACATTCAATCTGCCAAAAGGGAGAGACAGTTAGATGGGGGGAGCAGGTATTCTCATAAAGGGTCTACAAAATGTCAGATTATCTAGGTAACTGGGTGTTCTCCATCCGCCTGCTAACAGTTTTCTTCAGATGATTTCACTTAAATTTAAAAAGAAGATTTCTTTTTTCTCTCCTCCCCTCATTTTATTTTGGGTAATGAAAACCTCTTGCCAAGAAAAACTCCTTTACTCATTCTGTATAAAAAAGTTACCATTTACTTGATACATTTCATGTGTTATAAAAAAGTTGCTAGGTTGTGGGGAAGGGGTCTTTTCCAAATTTGATAGTACTGTAATATTATTTCTTCTTCGTGGTATCTGCGAATCACACAAATGGGTTTATTCTGCGCCTGCGCAGCAATCTTCGGAAACTTCTAGAATCTCTAGGCAGAAAGCAATGTATCATTCTGCAACTTTTTGGCGGTAACTCCGCCCACCCGTATATAAGGCCCCTGGTGGCCCGCTCCTCTTCAGTTCCTTCATTCCGCCGCGCTAAGCAGCTCGAGGAACTTCACTAGCAACTGCTTGCTCCTGTGTATTTGAATCTCTGGCTTTTGACCTTCGGACTTTCACTTGATCATTCTCTCGACTTTCTCTGATTTCGGCTTGACTTCAGACTGGTAATGGACTCCTCTTACCATGGCCTCTTTCAAGCAGTGCACTAAGTGTGGGGTGAAAATCCCCAGGGCCGATGGCCACGACAAGTGTGTCCTCTGCCTGGGGAGGGCACACATTCAGGGCAGTTATGCCCACTGCAAGGCCATGTCCGCCCAAGCCCTCAAGAATAGGGACCGGACTCTCAAGGCCGCCCTCTATGAGAGGTTCTCAGCCAGCCTCGCGGCTCTGGAGCCTCTGGGGAAGCAGACGCCCCCAAAGCCCCCAAGAGAAAGGAGGAGAAACGCTCCGACCGGGACAAGAAGCGGGCTCGCTCGACCTCGCCGCCGGCCAAGAGCCGCCACAAGGGCCCCCCAAGCACGGTCTCAGTGCCTCCGCCTGAGTCGAGGCCAGTACCGTCGACATCGCCTGTTCCTGAGCCGGTGAAGACCCCGACTCCGTCTCTACCGGCCCTCTCCCGTACAGTGCCGCTCGAGCCCAGAGTCCTCCTCACCAGTCACCTCTCTGTACCGGCAGATAGCCTACAGATTGTGAACGTGGACTCTGAATCGGAGGGAGAGCTTCAGGACTCCTATGCTCCATTCTCCCCTCAGAGGCCGAGGTCAAGATCCCCCTCGCCCTTGCCAATCAGATGACCACGCTCTGCCTCACGGGACCGGGCCACGCTAGGTACCGAAGCCGACAAGGCTCTGGCTGCACACCATCGCCCCCCTGCAGATCACGATCGGGACCTCTTCCAGGCATTCCCAGATCTCGTCCACGATCAGCGCACGGGACAGTACCTCATCCCGGTTGACCCGTCCCGCCTTCGCCTGGACCTCCGTGCTCACCTTCAAGGCTGTCGTCCAGATGATGACACCACCCGCCGGGACGACTGGGACGACCTCGGGACATCCGACCCTTTCTTCAGACGGCGGAGCCCATCCCCCTCGAGGTCCGGCTCGGGCTCTCCTCGCTCCGCATCTCCCGTCTCTGATGAGGATACCCTGTTTGTGCCTCAGGGCCCTTCTGTCCCTTTGCCCACGGATGATGTCAGGGCCTTTGCTGACAGGGTCATACGGATGGCTGATGCCCTCAAGCTGGAAGTCGCCCATCCGGAGGACGATGCTCTCAACCCGGTGGAAAGGAGGATCCATGGCTCTGCTCCGGCCCCACCAGCCCTAGCCTACCTCCCGTCCCTGGAGAAGATTGCCAAGTGCTCTTGGGACGCCCCAGCCACCATCCCGTCCACTTCGCACAGGATCGAGAACCTGTATCGGGTCACTCCATCTGCCCCGTCCTGGCTGTCGAACCATCCCAAGCTGAATTCAGCTATTGTTGAAGGGGCCCAGTCCACCTTCGCCTCCAAAGCCTCGTCCTCGCCTGTAGACAAGGACAGTAAGAAGCTGGACGCCTTGGCGAAGAAATTCTACGCTTCGGCTGCTCTAGATCTCAAGATCGCGAACTACGTGGCTTGCATGGGGGCCTACGTCCAGTCCCTGGTGGAGAAGATGGATCCCACCATTGCTGACTTGCCCGAGGACAGGAGGCGTATGATGGCGGCTCTCAGGAACGAGATCCACCTGATGGCGGGACAGCAGATCATCTCCGCCAGGCACTCCACAGATTGTGCATCCAAAATCCTCTCTGGCTCCATAGCTCTCCGCCGCTATGCGTGGCTTCAGTCTTCAGATCTTACCCCTCAGGCAAAGGCGGCTATTGAAGACATGCCCTTTGACAACTCGGGCCTCTTCAATAGGGACACGGACGAGAAGCTTAGCTTCAGGTACCGGATGAAGACCGTGGCTAGGAAGCACGGTATGTCCTCCGTACCGTCCAAATCTCCTCGCCAGAGGTATCCCGGCCAGCGCCCCTGGCACTCAGGAGGCCAGTACCGTTTTCAGCCCCAGGACCATCCTTACCACCAGGACAGTAACCCCCAGGGCCGATCCTCCCAGTCGCCTGCTCCCCCACCGGACAGGCGTCAATCTTCCCAACCCAAATACCAACAGGGGTATAGGAAGAAGGATGGCCAGGGCAAGAAGAGGTTCTGATGTGTTCCTGCGCACCTCGTCACCTCCAACAGGCTGAGCCCCTTCTTCACCACCTGGGCCGCCATTACTTCGGACTCTTGGGCACTTAACATCGTCCGAAGGGGTTATGCCCCAGAGTTCTCTGAGCTCCCGCCAACCGGAGCTTTTGTTTCAACCGTCCCCTCGGACACCCTTCTCGACTAAGTGCGCACCCTCTTAGACAAAGGCGCCATTGAACCTGTCTCCCCTTCTGAGTTCAACTGGTGCTTTTTTTTCCAGGTACTTCACTGTACCGAAGAAGGACTCTGGCCTCAGACCCATAATGGATCTTCGAGCCCTTAATAACTTTATTGTTTACAAAAAATTTAGGATGGTAATTCTTGCTTCTATCTTACCACTCCTACAGGAAGGCTACTGGTTCGTGACGCTAGACTTGAAAGACGCTTACTTTCACATTGCGATCCTGGAGGACCACCGCAGGTTCCTCGCCTTCGCTGTTGGACACCAGGCGTACCAGTACAAGGTCCTTCCCTTTGGCCTTCCACAGCTCCAAGAGTCTTCACGAAGTGCATGGCACCCGTGGTGGCTTACCTACGTCAGAAGGGAATCACAGTCTTCCCGTACCTGGACGACTGGCTCTTCACAGCATCCTCAAAGGACACCCTGCTCAAGCAGCTGGATTTTGCCCTATCCCTGCTACAAGCACTAGGACTACAGGTCAACTTCGACAGTCCAACCTGACTCCTACCAAGCGAATAGACTTCATAGGATCAACACTGGACTCTGTACAGATGAGGGCGTACCTTCCAGAGACAAGGTTCCACGCCCTCTGTGCATCTCTGTAGCCCTGCCTCCGCCGAAGACGCCTTCAGGCCCGTGCAGTTCAAATCGCCATGGGGCACCTGGCCTCCACCACTTTCGTCACACCGTGGGCCAGACTGCGCCTCAGGCCCATTCAATCTTGGTTCCTCTCCGTGTTCGACCCCGTCCGAGACACGGCTACCAAGTTGCTCACCATCCCGAGGACGGTACAGAGGCCCTTACGATGGTGGCTCCAATCCGACAACGTCTGTGTGGGGGTGCCATTTCTACCCCCTCAGCAGAGGGAAGAGAAGAATATTGTGGCAGGTTAGAGTTTTGCAAGGGAAGAGAGGCTATGGTGAAACTTAACAAACATGGAATTACCATAAATATATATAGTACAGCTAAGTTCAATAAAGTAACATACAAATAAACAGTCAATAAACATGGGTGTGCAGAACGACTCACCCAAGCAGTTCTTTGATGAGATCATTCTTGCTTCTGTTGCTTGCTCTTTATTCTATAAGCTTTCATGTATGCAGTGGAACATTCAGTGATATTCCAATGTACACAAAAGCGGTTGAAGTACTGGACTGTTGTGCAAATACATTCACTTTGAGCCCAACCCAACTTTCAATGAAGGCAGAGGTGTTCTTGGTCAGTTGAAAGGCAGATCAGGGAACAGGGATTAAGCCTGTGTGGGATGGCATTACACTCCCACTGAAGATGCAGGTCCTCGGTATAGGTGTCCTCCTAGATTCAAACCTAGAAGCCCAGGTTTCAGTAACAGCTAGGGGTGCATTTGCGCAGCTAAAGCTTGTGCATCAGCTTTGCTCATTCTTTGAGATGTCAGAACTAGCTATGATGACACATGCCTTAATTACATCATGGTTGGCTGCTTTTGAAGAGTGTCCAGAAACTGCAACTGGGCCAAAGAATTGCAGTCAAATTAGGAATGGCTGCTGACTACTACTGAGAAAACAACTATCTTCTTGCAACAACTCCAACGACTGACAGTCCATTTCTGAACATGATTCAAAGTGTTGGTTATGACCTTTAAAGCCCTACGTAGCTCAGGTCCAAGTTATCTGAAGGATGATATTCTCTTTTACAAACCAACCCATGCTCTAAGAACTGCTGGGGAGACCCTTGTCTCTGCCCCACTTCTCTCACAGGTACATTTGGTGGGAAAATGGGAGAAGGCCTTTTAAGCGAACCTCTTTCCCAGAGAAGTTAGACTGCTACCTTCTCTACTTTCTTTATGCAAAGAACCAAAGTCTTTTCTATTCTGGCAGGCATTTAAAGAGTGGTCATATAAAGGCCATCTTATACAATGCACTGGATAGTGCTAATGATTGTGATGGGGGTATGTGTTTTAATGATGTACATTTTAACTTAGTTTTATTTTATTTTTTCTGATTGTTTAATTGAGTTCTTAAACATTTTTTAAATCTTTGTAAGCTGTTTTGAATCCCAATCTGGGGGAAAGGGGGGATAGAAATAGTAGTAGTAGTAACAATAATAATAATTGATGATGGTGATGATGTCACAAGCCGTGACACAAGCAAGATGCCTAAATAAATGAAAATAGGCTGCATTTTATTGTGTGTTCATTGACTTGTTTTTATAAAAAGAAATAGGCGAGCATTTGGAAAGAGAAAAAAGAAGCAGCAACAAGAAGCAGCATCTAACACCCTGTGACACCGATTGCTAGGCTTGAGGAGACTTCAGTCTGCTTGAAAGGAGCTCTGCTTCAGTTAAATATCTCCTGCAACATTCTTAAGCAACCTGACTCTGTTATGGATCTGGGATGTGGCTGAATCTGAAGTATTCCCTTAAAAATATAATGGATGAACATCTTGATCAAATAATTTAAGAAATAAGGAATCTGTTGTCATCAGCTGATGAATACCAATATTCACAGGCAAAGATTGCCAATAGATTATTATTTTTAAAATACTGACATGTCCAATTATCACACAGAAGCTTTCTGATTTTTGTGTTTATTATATTTTTCAGAGACATTCGGTGCTTCTTTAACAGTGGTTTTTCCCCCTGGTCTGTTATACCTGAAATTTATGCCAGCACTGTTTGTTTTTTCCATTCTGTGGATTACCCATGATTTATCTGGAATTGCAATACAACCCAGAATATATCTAACTCTGAAATCCTCCCTAGTTGTCTTTATAATTCTTCTACTTACTCAGGCACTAGCAGACAATGCTTTAACAATTTGATTAATGGAAATGGGGAGAGGGAAAGAAACTTCTGTTTAATCAGACAATCTCCTTGGACTTTTCCTTGCAAAATCATTTTGCTTATGCTGCACTCTGTCGACATTAGATCATTTCAGACTATTAGACGGAAAAAAGTATCCTAGTAAGCCAGGAACTTGACCATCGTGCAATAGATTCCAAATTTTGTTTCAGCTTCATTCCTTGTTATCTCTGTGTGCAATCCTACCCAAGTTTTAAGAATTTCAGACAAAGGCTTTATTTCAGTCCCAGTACCATTTAACTAATTGTGAATATGTTTTAACAGGCTGTGCTGTGCTTTTATCTTTTTGTTATTTTAAACTGTGTTTTAACTTATTTTAACCCTGGGCTTTTATTTGGATGAGTTTTGTTTTACATTTGTGTAATGAGATTTTAGCTGTAATTTAGTGTGAACTGTCCTGTGCTAGGAGAAAAAAAATATTTCCTCTTAATCTCGGTGAACCCCAACCCAGATTAGATCAAGACCTGGAACTTTCTGTCTTACACTCTTCTTTTCAAAAATGGATCTCATAAAGAGTGTCTTTTATTTCAGGATATAATTCAGCTAATTATGTTTCAATGGAAACTAACTAGTCCAAAGAGCTACTCATACCAGGTTTTTCCCCTAGCTGTTTGAGACTCTACTACTTATCCAATGCAGAGGTGAATCACAAATATTCTGTTCTCTCTCTTAACCCAACAACAAGTTTTAATAGAGGAATTGTGAGTCTTACATGATGCCATTCCATTATCTTCAATAGGAGTTTCAAGAAATATCCATCATAACCTATAGTTAACTTATTTATTATTCAGGCTATGTGGCCATGTTCTAGAAGAGTTTATTCCCAGCATCTGTGGCCGGCATCTTCAGAGAACGTTGGCATAGAAGAGAGCTGGATATATATATATATATATATATATATATATATATATATACACACACACACATACACTTTGTGACCCTGGGTCTGGAGGAAATTCCATGTTAATCTGTGTATTGTTCTGTTGTTGATGGCAGGGCCTCAGGGTGGGAGGATATGCAAAGAGGATTAGTGTCTGCTAATTGGTGATCATTATCTGCTGGGAAAGCCCCTGACCCTGGGTCGTTTCTCATTTGCATTTGCTGAGTCCTCATTTTGCTATTCTTCAGGACTGGAAGCCAAACTTTGTTCACTTTAAGGGTTCTTCTTTCCGATTGAGATTATTCAGATGTTTATGGATTTCAATGGCTGCCCTGTGTATTCTGACCTGATAATTGTTGGCATGGTCCAGAATTTCAGAGTTATCAAACAGTATTTTATGCCCAGGATGGTTTATAACATGTTCTGCTACTACTGATTTTTCCAGCTGACTCATTCTGCAGTGTCTCTTGTGTTCCTTGTTTCGTGTTTGTACACTGCGTTTGGTGGTCCCTATGTAGACTTGTCTGCAACTGCATGGTATGTGATAAACTCCTGTGACTGTAAGAGGGTCTCTCTGGTCCTTTGCTGAGCACAGCATTTGCTGGATTTTCTTCATTGGTTTGGAAACCATTTAGACATTGTTTTTCTTCACCAGTTTCCCTATTCTGTCTGAAGATACCAGCAACAGATGCTGGCAAAACATCAGGAATAAACTGTTCTAGAACATGGCCACTTAGTCCGAAAACCCACAAAAAAATACTAAGGATGCCCGCCATGAAAGCCTTCAACTTCACATTATTTAGTATGCCTTGGTTCAAACTCACTATCCCACCACAATACTGCTTCTCTGTCCTAATATGAATTTAGCCAGTGATAGCATACAGACTCCTCACCTCATGTAGAGGTTTGAGCATTGGGCTCTGGAGGCCAGGGCTTGAATCCCTACTCAGCCATAGAAACCCATTGGGTAACCATGGGCAAGTAACAGAGGAAGACAAAGGCAAATCTTTGTGAACAAATCTAGCAAAGAAAACCTCATAATAGGGTCTCTTTAGGATCCCCATATGTCAGAAACAACTTTGCCTTCAAGTTGCCTTCAAGTTCCACACTGGCTACCCACAATACATACATACATACATACATACATACATACATACATATGGCCTGAAATGCATGGGCCAAATAAGGCAGTTTCCATCCAATTTGGCACTACGATGCAGTCCTTTGGACTGGATCAAAAAGAAACAGATTAAATTTGGCTCCTGGTGGTGCTGGCTTGGGGTTGTGGCAGCAGCCATGTTTGAAGCAGGCTGTGTGATTACTGTGGTCCTCCTACAGGTAAGAGTTCAGTTTAACAAATATATCAGGACCAAATCAGAGTTTGCAAAAGTATGTTGCTGGCTTTTTGTTCTGTTTACTCTAATGTAATTTACATTAGAGTAAACAGAACAAAAAGCCAGCAACATACAAGGGGAGTCAAATTAGGATATACACATAAGAGGCTTTAACTCATCCACCTGATAGCGGGTCCATTTGTCTTAGAAATATAGCTGGCATAGACATTATAAAGTCCTTAGCTCCATGGTATGGTCCTAATCTATACTGGTGGATCTGTGTTTACTCTTAAGTAAAATGGGGGAAATGGACTTCAGTATTGCGCCTGTTATCA
>NC_056522.1:130234038-130262618 GCF_019175285.1 Sceloporus undulatus | reverse complement strand
AATAATAATAATAATAATAATAATAATAATAATAATAATAATAATAATAATAATTTTATTTTTATCCTTTTTTCTGTTATAAAACAATCAAAGTGGCTAACAGATTAAAACAACCATATACAATATTTCAACATCCCCCCTTAAAAAAATTAAACACAATACACTTAAAATAAGTATTAAAATATCTATTAATAATAAACATAACATGATCAGTATGGCAGCACAATACATGGAGGGAGGGGGGAGTCATTCTATGGCTGGGTCATTTCATTCAGGAAAGGCCTGCTGGAAGTGATCCATCTTGACAGCTTTTTTTTTGAAGCTGTCTAAGCTGCAGTACACACCGCCAATAAGCAGTGTACCAGCGCCGATACTAGGGTTAGGGACCACATGGCAACTGCACGGTCCCTAGTACATAGTGGCGGCATTACAATGGCAGTGCCCCATGTATACGGGTGCCACCATTGTGACATAAGTGCTGCACAGCATCCATGTGGCGCCGTGCATCGCTTATGTCATGAGTGCTCCAGTGGTGCACTTGTAATGTCACTGCAGTGCGGCAGAAAGAACCAGGAAATACATGCCGTTTGGGGCTACGTCATCCCTGTGGAGAAAAAACAGGTGCCAGCAGGCCACTGTTTCTCACAGTCTGTCCCGGGCCTAAGCTGGTAATTTGACGGATCCCGATGGACACTGTGTTTGGGAAAATCAGGACTGTACCAGTTTTTATGATCTGGAACCAATTCTACCAGGTCAGAGCATCAATACTTAATGAATTAATTCGGACTGATCAAATCTTTCTCATACCACAGCATATAAATATTAAAGAACATATTAATATTAATATTAATATTCAAGGATGTTATAAACAATCTTTAAAATTGTATCCTTCCTCACATTTACAGCATCCACAGGAGGTTTGTATGGGCTTTTTGTGTAAACAAAATATAGTCTGATTAGTTAATAA
Organism: Sceloporus undulatus; assembly: GCF_019175285.1. NCBI lineage: Eukaryota > Metazoa > Chordata > Lepidosauria > Squamata > Phrynosomatidae > Sceloporus > Sceloporus undulatus. The sequence goes on along the minus strand of NC_056522.1, from coordinate 130,261,651 downwards.
ATTGCACTCCAGCACCTACATAATATTTTAAACATTATATTTATATATTAACTCTTCTAAAAAAGACCAGACCAGTGCACCAAATCTTCATGATAAATTTTTGAAAAGCTGAGCAACATTTTTGTTTGGTAAACTAAAACTATGCATATTAAGATGAATTCCTGGTTTAGGCTTATTTGTTGTTCGGTTTGGCAAATTTTATTCTTTGTGCACAATGAAATGTCAATAGCTATTTGAATGCCACCCAGTGTATTTCTTTATCGAGATTAATTTATACCCTGTCTATTCAAAGACACTGACTTTGAGTCAATTCTGTTTCTTGTTCAAATGTATGCCAATGGGACATATTTATTTACCACTTTTTTACCAGCTAAACATACATGAGTATTTGGTCTGTTCTTTTCTGATAATTTACATTAATCAGAATGAAATAATTTAAAGTAGATTGGTATGTAGTGTGGTGTCCCATGTTTCACACGATTAGAACCTTGAATGCTAGATGTGAAAATTAATCCAACAATGTTTAATGACAGAAATTGGGAAATGTATTAATTGCCAGCAGCACTGAAAAATGGAAGAATTTAATTGGCTATCCTTTGTTAATTCATTGTTAAAATTGTTTAGTTGGCCACTGCACAGGATTTAAAAGAGAGGGGCATGGGATCCATACGTTAAAGGGACTCTTTTTGTCTTTTTAAAGTTGTTTTACTCCCATTTAGATTTCTCTACATATATATTCTCTCTCTCTCTGTCTCTGCTTTCAAGTTGTGGGTTGACTTCTGGAGACACTATTAATTTCAGAGGGTTTTCTTAGGCAAGGAATACTCAGGTTTGGTCTGTTCCTTCATCGGAAATAAAGCCTATAGTACCTGGTATTCATTGGTAGTCTCCCCTCCAAGACAAGATTTTTAAGGGTATTTAAGCACCACACATATGACAAACCTCACAATATAATTGCTGTTTTGGAATGGGGAGGGAGTACAATACTTCTGGTAGCTCTGAGAAATTATGGAACCAAATCTAATAACTTTTAAGAAGCCTGAAACTTATGTGCTTCTTTCTTTTCTTTCTACCTTCAGCAACACAATTTTCCATTCATTCTTCATTTGGATGTAATTTACCACTAATTTTCTTCTCAAAGGAACTACAAGTAATTTTAGCAATTTTCTTCTTGCAGAGAAAAAGACTTTAAAAAGAAAAAAAAAACCCACCTATTTTCTGAGACTTATTTACAATCCTGGATTTATTTTGTGCAAAATTTGTACATGGTTGTTTTATTCAGAAAACACTTTATGTGCAGGAGACAGCTTTTTCAGTAAAACAAATATTATTTCTGGGTTGAAATCTTTTCTGCACACAAAAATCTGTGATGAAAATGCTGTTATTTGTGCAAACTAATAGGGGGTGGCAGAGGAAGATATGTCTCCAGATGTTCAGTGTATGCTATTTTTTATTTTGGAGAAAACCCAATACATATTAACCTATGTATGTATGTATGTATGTTTATATTTCAGTGGCCTTCTTCAAGAGCTACGTAAAAAAACCCATGAATATAAATGTAAAATTAAAAATCAAAAGGACAACAATACTTATAAATAAATACAAACATAAAAGATTATAATACATTTTAAATTTTTATAGTGCTTAAAGGCTATATAAAATCTTATTCCTTTCACTGGACCAAAAAGAAACATGTGAACCAGGCTCAAAATTTTGGGTTTTTATTTTAGCAGATAGCAAGGAAAAGAGAGCAAAAGGATGAGATACTCTTCAAGAACATATCATGCAAGTGGGCTAGAAAAAATTCTGAGTGAATTTACAAAAGTGGGAGTAGATGAAGTTCTTCATTTTATCCTCCAGGAACCAAAGTTTTTAATGTCAAAATCCACTCTACTGTGCTGTCTTTTTGATTTTTAACTTTTCATTTAAGTTAGTATTTTTGTTTCTATATAGTCCCTGAAGAAGCCGATTACAATACATATAAAGGTTGAAACAAGTTGTGGTTTTTCCAAAAAAAAAAAAAATAAAAATAAAAAATAAAAGCAACCTTCAATTGAACACTTAGAAATGTCCTGTGAATTGTGTTGGTTGCTCTTCACTATTTTTCCCTTGCGTGCAAAACAACCACATGCAAATTTTGTGCAGAATAAAACATGCAGAAATTCTCATTAGTTCAGGATTCTTTTCTTAAAAAAAATGTTTTGATTTTTTAAAAATATTTTAAAATATTCTTTCCATTCTTTCTTTTCAGATACCTTATTTGTTAATGGATAGTAAAGAAAACTGTATTTAATTTAGAGGACTCTAATCCACTACAAGTGCAGCAATAAGTAGACAGATCAGTCAGCATATGAAGGGTAGAGAGGATTTCTTTTTACCCTCTAAACATATGCAGACAACTGCATGAAAGTGAATCACTGCATCCTTTGAGCTTCTCCAATCCCAAGCCAATGTAAATAAATAAATAAATGTGATCTTCAAAGATCATTAGAAGAGCACGTGTTTTTCATATAGTAGCCAAATTCAATTGTGACATCTTCAGTTTAAGCATATTCTATGTTCTTACCTTAACTGTATCATTAAAAATGGTGGTTACCAAGAAAAAGGAGGGATCAAAAGCAAAATGAAAGGGAGGGGAGAGGGGGAGCTAAAAAAAGAAGGAATAGAGAGGCTGAGGAAAACGTATAATGATCTAGGTGCATTTCCTTGTGTGAGCAACAATAAGCAAACAAAGGGCCTTACCACACTTCTCCTTTATACTGCATTAACCCTCACCAACCATTCTGCATCCTGCTACCTTTCTGTAATACAGTACTGCACCCTGCCACCTTACTGTAATAATTTCATCATTAGAATACTCCACAAATGGATTTTTATTCCACAGTGCCGATGTCATAGTCTCCCCCCCATCTCCCCCAGCCCCACTTCATGATTGGTCCATTTTTATTTTTGCCATGATAGTGCCATGATGGCATGACTCCATGATAACACCTGGTGTCAGATGAGATCTTTTCTAGCAAAAGGTCAGACGGGAAAAGAAGGTGGACAAATGGCCTCCTCCCATTTCTTTTCATTCTGTATAGATGAAACACCCTTGGATTTTTAGTTGTGCCAATTTTTCCTCTTAAATGTGTGACTGGGTTTTGCATCTTCCAAAGTACCTCTATAGTAGCACTATAGTAGCACTATAATAATGTGATGTTGCAAAGGCACAACAGAAGGAGGTTTTAAAAATAGGCATGTATAAAAGTTGTCTTTGCCACCCAAGCATTAGAAGTGGTCTGTGGAGTCCCTGCACAGATCTCCTAGCGAATAGCTGAGGGAGGAATAAACTGGCCACATTCACATCCCACTTACTAATGGAGTTTTCACAGAAGGAAGTGGAATGGGTGTTCTGCAGTACCAAAGGTTACTGTTTGATAGCGAGAAAGGGGACCATAAGCGGATTATTTTCAGTATTATAAATGCATACTTGCAATGGCGCTACAACAGAACAACTGCAGGTCATGAAAATACAACATTATGGTGTGTCGCCATGGTACAATAGTGACATGGTATAAGGCCGAAAGCGATGTATGGCAGATCAGCCCAAATAATATTATATAAGAGCGTGCATTACACGTACAACAGAAACCAATCCAGAACAGAATTGATAGAAGAGGAAAGATTGCTAAAGAGAGTCACAATGTACACCCAACATTAAAAAAACTCAAAATCCTTTTTTTCCCATATAGTCCTTAATTAAGGGGGCCATACATTTTAGGCCTAAAAACCTTGGCATTTTTAAAAGGCCTGATTGCCTTGGTCTACAAACAAATCAAACCACCTTCCATTCCAAGAATCTCTTTCCCCCTTCTTTCCCCTTCTTTAATAGTTGTTTCTTCTGGTGCTCTGACATGAGCGCTAGAAAATCCCCCCCCCCCTTTCAAGCATGCCTGACAACACAACCTTACGATGCATTCTCCATTCCTAATACTTTTTCTTCTAATGCAGCAAGCCTTGCTGTTTTAATGAACTCCATAGAGGGAAAGGCATCTATCATAATGAATTCTAGCAACCTAATTCACTAAAGCATATTCTAAACTTCAGTGTTAATTGGGGGATCTAGTGAGTTAGGTAAAGTCATAAGAGTAGTACCAAATTAATATCTTAACATGTTTCTCAACTAGTTAATTCCAAGCTCTGGGTGAGATAAAACCTTGTCCTGTAATAAATACCACACACCCCTTTAACACATGTGAAACTGTATCTCTTTACATCTTTATTGAATATATTCTTCTTTTTCTTTTTTAGGAATCCAAATAAATAAAAGAATTGTCAAGAATCTAACCGGCCAGTAAATGTGCAAGGTACACAGGAATTATCCCAGCTATAAAACAATATTGAGCTGCTGCTAAATATCAGCAAATTTATTACAAATCTCTTCACAGTTAATGTAAGATGGAACACAGAAAGAGAAGAAAACTTGGAACTCAGACTAAGCATTTCCAGTTCCTAAGGGAATGTGCCAAAAACAATTAGGTGTTCTTGGGACATTTTCACAAAAGCACTTTAATAACTTAAGAGCCTACAATACTGAATTATAATTTACACATATTCCACAGACATTTCATAGATTAAATGTAAGAGAGAGAGAGGTTTTATACTGATGCATACTACTGCTGTGTATATATGTGTCTCTGTACACATACATACATGCATACACATATATAGAGGGGGGAGGGATATATATATATATATATATATATATATAGAGAGAGAGAGAGAGAGGGGGGGAGGGAGTACATAAATATTTGCAAATTAATACTATGAAAAGGTGCTGAAAAGTTCTCAGCCCTGCACACATTCCAAAATCTTAGCATAATTTTGTCACTGCAGCTTGAAAGAGTGTAATTTTGTATTGTAAATAGCCAATTTCTAGGATCATGGCTCTAATGTTTGGATTTTACTTTATTCATACCTTGATAAGACCATCTCAACAAAAAGTCTGGAATTTTCAATTGCTGAACTTTGGGCTGTCATGAAGTTCTAGTTCCTGCAGAAGAAAACTCCTAAAGAAATCCATGAATGTAGGACGCAAACATTTAATAATTTAAGTGCATAACTATTAACTCAAGTTCTTTATCATAGAGTTGGAAGAGACCACAAGGGCCATCCAGTCAAACTCCTTGCCATGCAGGAACTGTGAAGAAGTGTGCCAATTTTCAATGGAGATTGTGGCCTGTTACAGACTGCCAAAATAAAGCTGCTTCAGGTCTCTTTGGAGGTATGCTGTTTAAATGATGCATGCATCCTAAGAATCCGGAAGCTGCACTCCGGTGCTTAGGAATGGAGTGTGGCTTTGACGCAACCTCTGGACTCGTAGGACCCATGCATCATTTAAACAGCATACCTCCAAAGAGACCCGAAGCAGCTTTATTTTGGCAGTCTGTAACAGGCCAATAAGACCAAAGATGAAGCAAGGTCTGAGAGGCCTTCAACAGGGCCAACTCATAAAATTGTTGAGCATGTTCATGACCTGATTCTGGCACATCAGAGAATCACAGGAAATTACTGCTAAGATACTAGTGATATTCCAGGAACACAGTGGGTTCATAATTCATGAACAGTTGCAGAAAGTGTCAGCCCAGTAGTGCCAAAATGTTTGTATGCTGCCCAGAAACAAAATAAAGCAGATACCTCCAAGTTGACTTTGAAGCATTTTGAGTGATCTCATGATTTTTTTTTTTGCAGGAGGAGGGGGGAACAACTCATCACTTTTGATGAAACATGGTTACATCATTATGATACAGAGGCCAAACAACAGTCCTTGCAGTGGAGGCATTTGCATTTTTCATGGCCAAATAAATTCAAGACTCAAATGTCAGCAGGAAAAGTCATGGTTACAGATTGGGGGGGGGGTTAAGGAAGGCATTTTGATGACTATCTTCAGAAGGGTCAAACAGGTAATGCAGAATACTAGTCTAACTTGCTTTGCCAATTAAAGGAGCCATTAAAGGAAAAATGACAAGGAAAGCTATGAAAAGATGAATCTGCTCACAGGGTTAATGAGAGGATGGATGTTTTGAAAAAACAGGGGTTTGAGTGCTCCATCTGTTTCCATACCTTAAAAAGATTTTGAAAGGAAGGAAATTTCTGAGTAATTCAGAGGTGATAGCAGAAGCATAGAAGTATTCCAGTGGTCAGACATTAGAATTTTCTTAGGGAGGGTTAAATAAATTTGAGAAAGGATGTCCCAAGTTCATCAAATGTCAGGGTGAATATGTGGAATAGCATGTACATTTTATTTCTTTAGGTTATTTCATTTCTGGTTGAGCCCAGAACTTTTTAGCACCCATTCATATTACTGTACTACTATTAGCTATCATAAAGACTGTCAAATAGCAGTCACTGACCACTGAATGATTCTACCTTGATACATGTTAGAGCCATACATGCATGAAACAATTCCAGCTGCAAGAAATAGTTCACTCAGTCCAAAACCAACTGTGAGTTTGTATACTTTACCTACATTTACTAATCTGAACATGACTAATGCATTATGAGTTAATCATATAATAATCAAAAGATTATCAGTTTTGAGGAATTTTCCAGAAAAGTTTCTTCCTGAGGTTTTGCCAGCATCTGTGGCTGGCATCTTCAGATGCTGGTGAAACGTCAAGAAGAAACTTTTCTGGAACATGGCCACATAGCCCAAAAAACCAGCAAAAAACTATGGATGCCGGCCATGAAAGCCTTCGACTTTACAGTTTTTGGGAAGTGACACATTTTGATTAAAAAAAAAAAAGCATTGACAACTTTTTTTTCCAAAAATGCCCCTCAGTTCCCATAAATTACCAATTAAAACAAGCATTTCTGAGATTCTATGGCTAATTATGCCTAAAGACATTATGTGTTAAAATTAAAGCACAGGAAATGTCATCCTGTTCCTGCTAGGTAAAAAAGTAACACAACACAGGTAAAGCTATTATAGGTAACACAAAGTATTTTGCACATTCTATATTAATCATACATAAAATCCACAGTGTTTTTACTATAGTGTGCTTCATCTGTGGCAGAGATGAACCCATTATAATTAATGCTTAGTCACCTTTGCTCCCAAATCGACAATCTGTAGTGCCGTGTTTCATTTAAACTGAAGAAAATCAAGCAGGCTTCCCTAATCTGCCATAGCCAGGAACTGCACACCAGGCCCAGCTGTTGACAGTTTGGGTTCAAGGAAAATGAGTTTCCCTCAGGCTAATTTGATTTGGGATCTTTCAAAGGAGTGCCACAGATGAAGCACACTTCATACCTTGATTCCACTCAGTCCTTTCAAACAGGTACAGAAACACAATGTAGTGGTAAAAATGAGAAGAAAATAATGTTCTTGCCTTCTTGTCCTCTCACTGAAGGAACATCTTCTGTAGATGTGAAGTCGAAGGCTTTCATGTCCAGCATCCATAGTTTTTTGTGGGTTTTTCAGGCTATGAGGCCATGTTCTAGAAGAGTTTATTCCTGACATTTCACCAGCAGCTGTGATTGCTATTCAGAATTTTTTTTATCATTTCACCAGTCCTTTCCCTAGTTCTATTTTTGACAGATTAAAGATGCTTTGTGGTTTTCAGCAGTTTTCTACCCATCTTTTCCACATAGGCAATGCTACTGCAGCTGAAAAAAATGGATTGACCAGTACTAGTGTTCAAAGGGTGAGATCCTGGTGCTCTAGGGTGCTCGCTGTTAAATAAGGACTCAGCCTAGGAAGCAGCTGTGCATTTTTGGGGCAGGTCCCCCCATTACAGTCCAGATAGTGGGACATAGCCTGGTTTTCTGGGCAGAGTAGTACACAGTATACCAGGCAGGAACTGTGATCTGGAGACGGCACACATGGTTGACAACAAATGGTGGGACCAAGGAGGAATGCAGTAGGGTGCTGTACTCCTTTTCATCATGGAATTGGCTGCAACCAAAACACTACCTTGCATCATTATTCTTCATCTCTGTAAGAACAGTCTAGCTAAGACATCTGGCCTTCAATTCATGGGCATGGCTCCATAGATTCTGGCATCTATTCCCAGGTGTTCATATGGTATGGACTAAGATGTTGCATAGGCAGGTTTGGCATGTAGTTTGCAGTAACTCAGCCATTAACATAGCCCAGCACCATGCTAAACATGATACTATTCACAACTTCAGCTGGATAGGTGGTGCCCCCATCTCCCATTTGAGCATATGTGTTTATTTGGCATATATGTACAGAGGTGATGGTATACACCTTTCTTCAGAGGGTTGTGAAGTCTATTTTGATTCCTAACACATCAGTTATTGCAATTCAAAGGCTGGCCCTTTGCTGTGGAGGGTACCAAAGGGAAAAGAGAACATTGTACACAATTTAAACTGAGAAGAGGGAATCCCTAGGTCTGCTGGACAGTTGCTGAAAGGGAAGGCTAACCTGCAGCTTATGCCTTTGCTGAGTGCCTCCCCTCAGATGGGTTGTTTTCCTCATGCCTACCTATAGCTTAATGCCCTGCCTGAAAATGTGTTGGTCTGGAAACCATGGAGCCCAGTGCCCCCTATCCCCTTTGCTACAGACTGTATGGGAAGGGGAAGTGTATGTGAATGTAGCTTACTAGTATTTGTTGTATTAAAGTTGTGTCTATTATACTTGACCCATAACATGGTGTTTGGACAATCTGTTTTTGGCACAAAAGCCATAAGTACCATTGATGAAATTTCATTTTTGTACTCTGGGTGTTATATGCAGAATGCAACAAAGGATTGTGGCACAAAAGGCATACTTAACATTGATGTAATTTCATTTTTGTACTGTGGATGTTATAAGCAGGATGCAAAAAAGGATTGTGTGCACTTTGGCTGGTATAGGCCCTTAACTTTAATGAGAAATTATAGATATAGATATAGATATAGCCTGATGAATAAAGTATGAGAACCAACTTTTGATCCTTTAACCATGCCTATAAAGGAAGATGAGCATAGTTTTATGACCTACTTATAGTGTCATGACCTACCTAACCAACTTTATACCAGGTTACTTTAGGCAATGCAGATGTTTTTGACGTCAAGGATGTGATGGAAAACCTCATTGGGGTGCAATGTTAGGGGTCAGTTAGATATCACTTTAATTTCTTTGCAATAGCAGAGTCTTCCTTTTTGCTCAGTGCTTCTTCCTCATTGTGTTTGTGTGTATATGTGTGCATACATTATAACTATACTTATTACATTTCATTCTATCTACATTGTCATTGATCCCCTGGAGAAATCTGTTGTCAACATACAATATGTATTACTAATTTCAACTTCTATGTGTGTAGGGTTTTTTAAAAATGACGTTTTAAATGAAAAGAAATGCTGAAGGATCTGATTTTTTGTTTTGTTTTGTTTGTAGTCCCCTGTAGGGGTTTCAGATTCTTTTTTCAGATTAGAACAAATTTAGTAAGATAACTGTAACTTCACAATTACATATAAATTTCATTTTCCATTTTTTTCCATTCTAACATCAACGATTGGGTCAGGAAAATATCTGTTTCTTTTGCTTGCATCTCTTCTCCAGAAGTAGCTAGCAGACAGATCAATGCAGAAGGAGATAGCTCCTCAAGGATTTCCAGTGGAATGTAATGTCTTGCGATCAACAGTCTCAAGCCTCTGTAGTTAAAAAGGGAGGAAAACAGTGATTTCCCCCTGATTATCCCAGACTTTAGGTATCCATTTTGTTACTTCTGTATGACACAGACACCAGGTATGAATATTCCAACTTCATGGCTGGCATCTTTCCATCATTTACTCAGCATCTTTTCTCTCAGCAGGGGGAGAAGGAAGCCATAAGCAGAATGAATATACTAAAATAAATAAACAAACAGGCTAACATATCATTGAAGAACACTCTTCCACAAAAGCTCCCCATTAAGAAGGCAGTAATTTGATGTTGAAGCCCACTTGGTCTGTCATGATAAACACTGTGCAACATATGGTCATTCAAGTTGGCATTTGCTTCCTTGAAGGAAAGGATGTAACTTTTAAACTAGGGACTTTTGAGGGAAGAAGGCCATATTTACTTTCCACTATACCATATACTGGATGATATCAGGCTGTATGGCCATACGCTCTGATATCATTCAGTTCCTGAAAGAAGTAACAATTAGTTGCTGAATGAAGCATCCATAGAGGTGGAAAGGGGGGCGGAAGCATTCTCAGTGTTGGAAGGCACCTGGGTCCTCAGGTCAGAGTTTAACTAGCATATGCAAACACTAGGTGAGAATATCTGTCTTTGGTCATTGATGGGAGAATTCCTTTTCCCTCCATAGCCTATGGGGAGAGACTTCTGTGAAAAGTATCCCAGCAGTCTCTCCAACTGGATTCCAATCTTCCACAGGCCTGATTAGACCAATGGGCTGTATTGCCTCAACAAACCATTCTGAGAGCCCAGTAACTTTTGGAACAGTTAAGGCTAGCCCCGAATGCCGCAGGCTGTTCCACCTTGATTCTTATAAGATAAACAGATCTCTGCCCAGTACAAAAGAACAAATACATTCTAGACTGTCCATAGCACAACATGACAGGACTCCTCTCCTTTTGTTGTCTGGATCTCTTATTCCAGTCTTCTTCTTGTCTCCAACAATGTAGCAACACCAGTGGAGTGTGGAGTATCCAGGATGGGAATTTATTTTCTATGAAGAGTACTCAAGAATTACTATGCCACTTTGTACTGTAGATCTTCCTTCATTATCATGTCAGCGACAAATGGTCCCTAAGCAAGGGTGACAGCTGCCCTTCTTTGGGTGCTGTGATTCACGTGCTTTACCCAAAATAAAAACGTGATCTCTCTCTCTCTCTTTCTCTCCTTTTTAAGAATTAAAATTAGGTGCCTGGAACTTTTTGACCCCTGCTGTTTTTAATTTTTAAGCGCTGCTTTGCTTCCTGCTTCAGTCAGGAATAGGAAATAGAGTTCTGATATATCCAGAAATAGGCCTGTCTGTAGTTATTTCTAGTCTAAACAGTAAGAAGATGTGCTTTTAACACCATCAAGGAAGGCCTCTTTTGGAGCACAACCCCAAAGAATATGTTAAATATTTTAACTTTTTTTCTATTACATTTTAAAATGGTCATTTTTAAGATGACTTGGTGATTTGCTTTCAGTTCTTACTACCATATGAAATGCAAGTTTTATTTTTGTTTCTCAAATAACTTTTGCTAGATGTAATGATTTTCCAGACATCATTAAACCAACACTTGATTCCCATGATGACTATGTGACTGATTTTTCATCCCAGGGTGTATCCACATTGCAGAAATAGAGCAGTTTGACACCACTTTAACTTTCATGACTGCATCCTACAGAATCCTGGGATTTGTAGTTTGGTGAAGCACTCTGACAGACCAGGCTTAATATCTCACCAACTACACAGAAGACAGGTGTGTGTAAATCCCAGAATTGCATAGTATTGAGCTATGGCAGTTAAACATAGTGTCAAACTGCTTTATTTCTGCAGTGTGGAAGAGCTGCTAGAAAATAGTTGGGCTAGGATATTCAGCCTAGGAAAGGTTCATGCAGCTTCTTACCCCATCTATCTCTACGCCATCTGCCAGGAGTTTAAGAACACCCCTGTAATTCACAAAAATATACCAAGGTGGCTTGTGAGGTAGCTATTAGAGATGGCTCTGCTGTTATGCAAGGTAAGGAAGCAGCCTCAGGTGACAAATGCTGGAGACTAGGGAAGTCGAGAGAACATATTATAATTCTGTCTCATATAGCTTTTCTGTACCCCCTAAGTTTTCTACTGTTCTTATGCAGTACAGGCAAATTCAAAACAAGGCTGTGTTGCTGAAATTTGGCTGTTACAATCTTAAACAAATTAATCACTAAGAAGGATCACTTGGATAACATGAAGCACTTGGCAATAGCTATTCAGTCCCAACCTAAAGTCTGCATAAAAGTACATGCAGAGTTTGAAAAAGTTACTTTTTTGGTCTATATTCCACAGAATATTGGAAACTATCATCCACATAATACATTTTTGAACTCTGGAAGTCTGAATTGCAAAAATTCACAAACTGTTATTCTTGACATTTTACCTATTTGATCCATCCAGGCCCAGTGAACCACTAGTGTTCCCCCACTCCATGTTTTGGACATCACTAGCCTATCTAAGCATTTACAGTGTGGCATTGTTTGATGTTTATAGGATTTATAGGCTGGAGATAAAAACTAGTTCACCACTCCTCCCACCAACCTATCTCAGTTTTACCATGTGTTAGCTAAAATAAAAGATACATATGTAGAGTCCCCTAGTCACTCTGGCATTCTTCACTTCTCCCCTGGGCATTCTCCAGCTGAAAGTTCAATGATACATCCCATCATTTTTGTACTCCTCTGCCTGACAGCATATAATGTATGACTTAGAAGAAAAGTAAAATGTGCATGAATGCTTTCTGAAAAATGTCTATGGCGCTCAGAATATGGTAGTAAGTATCCATGCATTTGCAGCTGCCTTGTGAGAATGATTTTAGAAGCAGTAACATTCCACTTCTAAAGTGAGCAAAATCTCCTTGATCTGATGTCTGAAAGTCAATAGCTCAATGAATACCCTTTTCTGCATCACCAGCCACTACACTTGAGACAGTGGGCTTGAGGACACAAAGCTGGACTTGTGTTGAGAAAAGAATATCCCAACACAAGACTAATTCATAAGGTAATTAGCATCAGTTGTGTGTGACCTTGAGAGTGGATCCACATTTGCCCTTCTACTCAAATGATGCTGCCAGTCACAAGAGTTAGATGTAATGAAGACACAACTTTATTAACCTCAAGAATCATTTGCAACAACAAACGGGATGAATGGGCACAAATTTGTATGTGGGAATCTTGTTAAGCCAGATCTCCCATCCAGAGACTTCCAGGCTCAAAACTCTGGAACCTGTGGTTCATCCTAGCCTTATCCCATGAAGGGATCAGAGGGATCTCTCCCCAGGTTGATACTCTTAGCTGAGGAAGTGATCCTAAGGCAAGAATCCACTACACATCTCCCCTCAAGCTGGTTGGCAATGATAGAAAAAAGGGTGAATTCTTTCACCTTGCAGTGCCACTGAAGGTCTCCAAAGGGAGCTAATTTTCACAGAGTGTCCATACACCCCAGTTGTGACATAAAAGCAATGTAATAAAAACAATTAGCCAAATAAAACTGTAACCAACAGACTCAAACAGTGTACCGTAAAGGAGTAGCTGGAAAAAAAGTTCCACCAACCAATTGTAGCATGATTTTAAAAAATTCTATTCAGCCCTAAAAAGGTATGGAAATTCCTGCACTACATAGAGGCGGGTAGACATGGAGAAGAGCCTGAGTCAGAGAAACACTGCCTTAAATAACCCATCACATCCCATTTGGCCAATAGTTTGGGGAGGCAAACTATTGGCCAAACCTCACTAGAAATCTCTCTGTGTGTGTACTTGTTAACATCACGCAGTTATCCTGAAATCAAAACTGGCTAACCTATGCTGGCTTGCCTGTTCATATTATCATAACCTGGATGCCTCATAAGTACCAGTCTTATCATGTATTGGCCTAGAAAATGAAAATAAATTATCCATGGCAGCAGATTTGCATGAATGTTTTCATACAAGCAATAACATGATAAAGTTCTTCTAGCACCACTGATTTGATTTTTCAGCCTGAGAGTTTGTGACTGTAACTAAGGAGATCATCGTATGCATTTTATCCTGTTGTTTTCCTGATGGGACATACACACATGTTTAATTCAAAGGCGGGTCTTATAGCATTCTCCCGTCAACAGCCAATATACATCCCAGACTTATCCTGCAGCTTTTCAAGGATGGGATTTTTCTGTTCTTGAAAAGTCACAGGATAAGCCTGGGCTGCATATGGGCTGCTGATGGGAGAATGCGGTAAGACCTGCCTTTGAAGTTAAACGTGTGTGTATTCTGTTGGGAAAACAACAGGATAAAGCATATGTGATGATCTCCTAAGGCAAACTGTGAGAGATTTGTGTTCATTAATTAATTTCAAGAAGGTGATTGATTTAGATTTACACCCATTTGATATGGTGTCCACTTTCTTGTTGGGGGAATTAAGCAGCAAGAGAGCTTTTCCTTGTTTGGGTCCCTGATTCTCACATCAGGGCTGGAAATCGTGCTACTCTTCAAATATTGTGGGACGGCAGCTTCCAGCAGCCATAGCTAGCACAGCCAATGGTAACAATTTCTGGAAGCTGCAATCCAACAATATCTGGAAGGCTGTCTTGAATCCAGCTATAGTGCTTTATGCTGTTGTATTGCATTTCAGGACTACATGCTTCTATGTTGAAATCACAGTTGTATTCTGGCTATAATGCAGTCTTCCTTTCTAGGTCTTACCCGGCAATAATGGTATCTTTGGAAATTTATATTCTCATTGACTGTGAGTGACCAAGAAAATTGTTGCTTTTTCTCTGTTTGTTTGATGTTGCTATTTTCTTTTTCATAGCAGATGACTAAAAAGCAAAAAGCCAAGAGCAAACTTGTTGAGGATCAGAGGTCATAACCTTAAAATTCTCCAATTTGTGTGTGGAATTATAGAATCTATTCCCCAAGTTTTAAAAACTTTATCCCACCACTGCCATCCCCATGAGGCACTGGTTTGGAGAGAAAAGGTCAATTTAATAATAATAATAAATAAATAAAGTTTTTATTTATATACCGCACCTTCCTCAGATCAGGGCGGTTTACACAAGTTACAATTACACATACAATGCATTAAAAACAAACACCATACAGTATACAATAAAATAAAGGGAATGGTGAGGGGGGAGGGAATCAGGTCCAGCAATTCTTCTCTCCCTCTGAGGCCTGGACCAAGGCAGATGGACCGGAGGGAGGGCTCTTCTTCTTCAGGCTAGCCCCTGATGGTACTGGGCCAGCCTTCTCTCTCCCTCAGAGGCCGAAAGATGACAGGGAGGGAGGAGCCTCCTTCTTCAGGCTAGTCCCTGATGGAACTGGGCCAGCCTTCTCTCTCCCCCAGAGGCCGAAAGATGTCAGTTAGGGAGGGAGGAGCCTCTGTCTTCAGGCTGGCCTCTGATGGTGCTGGGCCAGCCTTCTCTCTCATTGTTGTATTTGAGATCCAGGCCATTATGGAAAGTATGCAGGCACTGGGGACTGTTTATTTGTTTCCCTCCACCTAGCTGCCATTTTAATGAAATCATTGCTTACTTTTGTTTGAGAATTATTTCCTCCTTAGAATAAATATTGAAGTATAAAATGCTGATGTCACCGTGTAGCATGAAAGAGATACAGCAGATCTGGGAAGTGATCCAAAAGTGCTTCATACTGAATTTTCTGCCAAGCTAAGGCTTTTTACCTGAAGCTTTCAGTTCTCTGAAACACAGTCATCTTTGAAGATAATGCAGGTGCAATCTGAAAGGATTAGGCATATGTGAATGGAATTCAGGATGTCAACTGCCTTCAACACAATGGAAACAGTATTTCCAGAATCCCAGTGCTTAATAATTATATAGCTATTTATCATGCAGAAACATAATACATGATTCCTTTCTTTTACAAAACTAGATTTTATGAACCTTTCCCAGCATTGTGCATTATGAAATAGGTTCTTTAGGTGCAGCAAACTGAGGAGCTGGTTGGGATCTGAATTAACTTTGTAGGTGGGGGAGTCGTTTGGAAACCTGTCAGAAGAAAAGATATAGCCATCCAATTTTAAATCATATAATGGATCCAAACCTCGGGAAGTAATTTAAAGATTTTAGCTATTATCTTATGGTTGCTGCCAGTGCCATCCAAATTGAAATATGCTAGTGGATTCAATATTCCTTCAACTGACCTCACAGCATTTTCCTTCTTATATGAGCCAATTTATTAAACTCCTGTATGAGAGACCTGATCCTGGTTGTGACAAGATGGACCAGCCTGTTACAAAGTGTTCACCATGGACTGATCATGTTCAGGTTTCAGCAACTTCATTCCACTTCATGTTTGTCATTCCCATCCCACAACTAAAGATAACTAATCAGCATTTTTATGCCCACTGAACTTGTCCTAAACTTATTTTGGTTGTTTTGTAGTTCTGCAGATCTCAGGGTTCATTCAAGCCTGCTGATATTTTCCTGGAGATGCAGAATTTCACCAAAACAAATTTCAATGGCAAACGTTGTTGCTATTATAAATGTTGCTTTTAAGAACACCTTTCTTTCATGCAAAAAGAAGGGGAAAGGCTACTCTGCTGTATTTCATCTGAATTAGAAAAAAGAGAAAAAAGTGATGAATACATATGAAACATATTGGCATTGTTTGCACCAAATTAAATCTACACACTGACTCAAATTGTTTCCTATGGCCCGTTACAAACGGACATAAAAGTACGGACTGGGTCCATACTAGGTTTAGGAAGGGGCGTCACTTCTTGATGCCCCTAACCCTAGGGTGCCCTTTCTGCGGCCCCGGAAGGAGCTCCGTTTTGAAGCTCCTTCCAGCTTTGCGTCGCTGGGCGCAGCCTTTACATGGCTGCGCCAGCGACGCAGAGGAGAAAGGGGACAAGCGGCCCCTTTCTCCTCCTACCCGCTGCCACCGGGTGTCCTTGGGGCTTGAAGCCCCAAGGACACTCCTTTCCAGGCCACGGGGAAGCGGCCTTCTGCAGCTTCCCCGCAGCTTGGAAAGCGGTGGATCGGGGCCTCAGAGGCTGCCGTTGTGGCAGCTGAGGCCCCGACCCGGCGGGGAACGGGCCGGTTACAGGCCGCCCCAAACGGGTGGTCTGTAACACACCTTAGTTTTGCATAAATGGTCTAGTTTATCATCTTTAAAACCTTGAACATTTTAAAAAGGAATATGTTAGCATTTGTTGTTACAACAAAATGATGTATTATTTATTGCCAATTACTTGTTACATTATTTTTTCCAGAAGTAGAAAAATGCTCTCTCAGATAGCAAAACAAACACACTCAAAATACCCTCAACAATGCCCCTCAACCAACATTTTACACCATAGAATCAAAGAACATAGACGTGGAAGAGACCTCAAGGGGCAACCAGTCAAACCCCCTGACATGCAGGAATACAGAATCAAACCATTCCTGACAGATGGCCATCCAGGCTCTGTTTAAAAAACCTCCAAAGAAGGAAACTCCACCACAGTCTGTAGGAGTGTGCTCCACTGTCAAACAGCTCTTACTGTCAAGAAGTTCTTCCTAATGCTGAAGTGGAATCTCTTTTCCTGTAGTTTGTTTTCATTGCTTGGATCTGTTCTCTGGAGCAGCAGGAAACAAGCTTGGTCCATCTTCAATATGCCATACTTTCAAATATTTAAACATGGCTATCATGTCACCTTTTAACTTTCTCTTCTCCATATTAAACATACCCAGCTCCCTAAGTCTCTTCTCATAGGGTATGATTTCCTGACCCTTCACCATTTTGGTCACCCTCCTCCTATCAGGAAGATGCTGTGAAGTCCAGATTCTCAACATCCTTTCTGAATTATGGTGCCAAGAACTGGACACAGTATTCCAGGTGAGGCCTGACCAAAATGAATAGAGTGGTACTATTGCTTCCTGCAAAGTAACTTAGGCCCTCTACTGACCGGCATAATGAGCTTGTGTGGGGCCATAATGTACACACACCAGCCTCCCCAACTCCACCCCCACACTGCCTGCCTGACCAGACGGCGGGTGGCATCATGCCACATCTTCAGTGCAGTGGTTACATGTGTTGTGCCAAAGAAGGGGTGAAAAGTCACAGCAGCAGCTAGGGTGCCATTTCCATGGCACAAAAATGAGCCGCTTTTTGCAGCTTCTTTTTGTGCCATGCAAAGGCCAGATCAGGGCCACAGTGTGTGGTTGCCACAGCACCAATCTAGCAATGAAAGGGGCAGCTACAGGCCAATCCAAAGGGGCAGTATTGAGTCCCACACTACCAACAACCCTATTCACCAAGCACCCCATCCTTGATTGCAACTAGCATGCTGCCACCATCTCAACCTCATGCTTTTCCACTGGTTTGAGCTCTCTTGGCTGAGGTTGAGAGGGCTCAAGGCAGTGGAGCAGCACAAACAGGAGAAGGTGGCAGTGAGATGCTGCTGTCACCTGGAAGCCTCTTCCAGGTCTGGCAGAGCTGCTGGCCAGGCAGGAAAGGGAGGCAATGGCGACAGGAAGAGGAGGAGTATGGGCCTATCTCATCACTTTCTTAGTCCAGCCAGAAGGTGTTCCCAGATGGCAGCAGCACACCATCTGCACTTTCATACAGAGTTGTCCTGGCCAGGGGGAGTCTTGGGATGGATGGTGACCGTCCCACTAGGTGGCACCCCCTCTGAGTGCACCCGGTGCACTCTGCACCACCCACACATCCCTGTGATTGTATTCACCTGTGTTCTTGACTATGATCTAGATGAGATGACTTGGGGATAGCAGCCTTCCACCTTGTAAATTGTTATCACATGGTAAAAAGTGTTTTTGGGAAGATCTGCAAGGAAATATGCCTTTCCAAGTAAATTGGAGTCATCATTTTGTATAACATAAATGCCGAACTCACCATAACAGGGTTTTTTAAATGGAAAGTCAGCTCTGAAAAAAATTATACAAATGTTTAGTAAAATGTACTGTGACTTTTTAAAATTAAGCTGAACTTAATGTATTTTACTTTAATGAGATTCCTCTTTCTCACACATCGTCAAATAGGATGATGGCTGGTACAATCTCAGTCTCTGCAGTGTAGCAGAATGAAGTTGACAGGAGAAATAAGAATGTCTCCCCACTGCCAGTTAGAGGTCAGTTAAATAATTGTTTTGGGTTCATCAATGTTTAACAGTTTAAGATATTAAATTAATATAATATCCAGAGATTCCAAGAATTATCACCTAGCAAATTAAAGATCTGAACTGGGGAATGAGTTTCAAATGTGGCACAAGTAATCCCACTGCGACTTGGAAAGCAATAGCCTTGTCAATAACATACACACAGAGATGATAGCTAATAGAGGGAAAATACTTGTTCTGTCTTTCCTTAAACCCCTTAGACAATTTTTTTTTGCCCTGTGTTTTCAAGCTTTGTGGGTTACAGCCTTAAAACGTAAAATCCATTAATGATTTGAGTTAGAATTTGTGTACTCTTGTGTTTCTACAGAATAAGAAATCAAAGTTATTGTCAATTTTCAACATCCTTAAAAGAGAAGGCACAGAGATATCCTACAAGAAAATGAAAACCACCACAAAATTGTTCCATTTTCCTCTATCTATCTGTCTATCTATTGATGGAGGGATTGCAAAAAATGTTTTTATGTATTTTCTGAGGGAAATTGTGGGGTTTTTTTGGGGGGGAGGTTTGCACAAAATACCTTTGCCACACTGCAGAAAAGCAGTTTGACATCACATTTACTGCCATGATGCTATCCTATGGAAACCTGGGATTTGTAGTTTGTTTTGGCACCAGAGCTCTCTGACATAGAAGGCTAAAGACCTCACCAAACTACAGATCCCACATTAGGAGGAACTTCCTGACAGTAAGGGCTGTTCGACAAACTCCCTCAGAGTGTAGTGGAGTCTCTTTCCTTAGAGGTCTTCAAACAGAGGCTGGATGGCCATCTGTTGGGGATGCTTTGATTTAGATTTCCTGCATGGCAGGGGGTTGGACTGGATGGCCCTTGCGGTCTCTTCCAACTTTACGATTCTATGATTCTATGACAGTTAAAGTGGTGTCAATTTATTTTTTATTCTTCATTACAGGTGCTGAACATATTTTGATGGTAGTGTTTGACACCATGAAGAATTAATTTAAGAGTGACATTAAAACCCAGAAAAGGTTTATTCTTCGACTGCCATGAAAGTAATCAGCTGCCAATGTTAAAGATCCATGGATGTAATGGGATGGGATGCAGATGACACCAAATTAGGAGGGGTAGCTAATACCCCAGAGGGCAGGATCAGAATTTAAAATGACCTTAACAAGTGTAGAAAGCTGGGCCAGAACTAACAAAATTAGTTTCAACAAGAAGAAATGTAGGATTCTATACTTGGGCAGGAGAAATGAAATGCACAGATACAGGATGGGTGGCACCTAGCTTGATGGCAGTACATGTGAAAAAGATCTAAGTCTTAGTGGACCACAGGCTGGGATTGACCAGCAATGTGATGTGACTGCTTAGAAAGTCAATGCAATTCTAGGCTGCATTAATAGGAGTATAGTGTCTAGATCAAGGGAAGTAATATCACCACTCTGTTCTGCTTTAGTCAGGCCTCACCTGGAATACTGTTTTCTGTTCTGGGCATCACAATTCAAAAAGGATTTTACAAGCTGGAGTGTGTCCTGACCAGAGCAACCACATTGATAAAAGATCTGGAAAGCATGCCCTATGAGAAGCAGCTTAGGGAGCTGGTTATGTTTAGCCTGGAGAAGAGAAGGCTAAGGGGTGACATGATAGCCATGTTCAAAATGTGATGTCATATTGAGAAAGGAGAAAACTTTTTTCTGCTGCTACAGAGACTAGGGCATGGATCAATGGATTCAAACTACCGGAGAAGAGATTCCACCTCAACATTAGGAAGAACTTCCTAACAATAAGAGCTGTTCGACACTGGAACACATTTTCTCAGAGAGTAGTGGAGTCTCCTTCTTTGGAGGTCTGTAAACAGAGGCTGGATGGTCATCTGTTGGGAGTGGTTTGATTGTGTATTCCTGCATGGCAGGAGGTTGGACTGGATAGCCCTTCTGTCCTCTTCTGACTATGACTCTGTGATTTTATGTCTATCTCCTGGGAACTTTATGTCTATCTGCTATTTCTTGTGACACAGGCATTCAGTGCCACATCTGCTTCAAGCCCTCAGGTACAGCCTCTTAATAAGGTTAAGTATAAAGAGAGCAGGAAACCTCCAATCAAAAATACAGATCCAACCCACACCTTGTCTGAGATCCCCCCCCCCCACACACACAGAGTTTGATAACAGGATTTCTCAGTCACCTTGGTGGTTGATAAAGCACCAACATTTGATAATTTTGACCTCTCGGTTTTTGCTAGCATTGATGTGAACATAAAGTGAGGGTGACCAGAATAAACCCGAATTATTAATAAGAAAAGAAGAAATTTATTAGAGTTTGATCTATAGGATATCAGTCTGGAACATTTGTTTTAAAAAATCAGTTACAAAGAAAGCTGGAGAGCATATAGCAAGTCTGTTTAACCTGTCTGATGGATCAATCTGATTCATTAACACACTATGTGAGAACACTCTGTTACTGGAAACAAGGAGAAGACTGCAGGGATGGACTAATTTAATCAGGTCTATATCTTAGCCTTTGCCAGTCCACTCTTTCAGCAGGGCTATGTCAAGACCAATATTGAACGAATTGGTACTCTAAAACTAAACAGATGAAATGCCTGTACAGGCTAAAGGATCAATTGAGTTTTCCAAACAGTTCTCATATTTTGTGTTGAACAGATCACCAGATGCTCAGAAACTCCTCCTTTGCATTATGTTGCAATGAGGGGCCCGTTTACACTTCTTGTCATGACATTGGGATATGCCAGGTTAGGTCTTTGGTTACTCTGTGTATTATTGATGGAGCTGCCTGTAGAGATAGGTATTGTTTTTTCCAGGGATATTTCACAAGAAAGAAGTAGCTGTCAAGAGCTTGGCATAAATATCATCTGTGTGAGCCCAAGACCATGGGCAGGGCAGGACAGGGCAGAATAGGGCAAATGCCAGCTGCTAGGCTTTTGACAGAGAAGGCAATATCTACAGAAACAGTCAACAGTATGACGTGTGGGGGAAAGGGATATTGAAAGGTATTACTGCTGGAGGCAAGAGAACTAGGGTCAGAGAAGACTGGACAGGAGGAAATAAAATATGAGGATTTTGCAACACACACACACACACACACACACACACACACAGAGGAGTTTATTAAAGTCCCCCTTTTTGGATTGCCTCTTTCAGAATTGCTCAGTTTAAGGGTTCTTGGAGTTAAAATTCCAAAAGAGGAACTTTTCTCACTCTAAATCCGCACTTTTGCACTGGAATTATTTAAAACAGAAAATTATCAGACTGTTGGGTCATCTAGCCCAGCGATGTGTGCTTTGACTGGCAGCAGTACTTCAGGATGAAGCAAAGCTCTTTCACATTACCTGATCATTTTCAAGACTGGTGATAGCAGAGAGTGAAACCTTAGCCTTCTGCGTGCAAAGCATGCATTTTGCCACTTGGCTGTTGTCTCTCTCTAAGAGATCCTCAGGAATTTCACAAGAATTGTCAAGAAAGGAGAAAAAAGCAGGGGAAGGGGGGGAGAGAAAAAGATGCATTTTAAAGTGAATTAATCAAATACTATATAGACTAGAACATTAGTTTGTCTTTGGTATTTTGGATAGTTCCAGATTTTGTGACACAATTCTTGAGTAAAAAAAATAAGAAAATACATAGAAAATCTAAGTTTTAGTTTATCAATGAGTTTTATTTTGGTTATGTACCAAATGACAACCAGTGTGGTGTAGAGGTTTGCGCACTGGACTACAACTCCAGAGACTGGGGTTTGATTCCCCTGCTCAAGCATAGAAAGCCATTGCTTAATCTTGGGCAAATCACACTCTCTCAGCCTTAGAGGGTGGCAATGGCAAAACCCCTCTGATGAATCTTGCCAGGAAAACCCTATGCTTGGAGGCACACAACAATGACAAAAACAATTCAGTTTTAGGGTACAGTGCTTTTAAGCAGTGTTACATCAGTGAGCATGTGCAAAATCATAAATTATACACAGTGAGGGTGGAATATTCAGATATGCTAAGAGAACAGAAGACTACAGCAAACTAGATTTTTCAGTTCTAAGATTAGTTTTACAAATTTTTCTAGTTAAGCTATAAATCAGAAGGAGTGGAATGGGTGTCAAAGAGAAGCTATGATGGTATAATAAAGTAGTGGGAAAGAAAAGAAAGTATGTTAAGTTCTATTTTTGATGAACACCCTGCTGTTCTACTGTTCTTTCATTGTATGGATATACATTTAATGTCCATTGGCAGATAGCAAGATAAAGTTGATTCCCTGATCATTTTAAAGGGGGGATTTATCCCTAAATAGATTCCTGTCTCCCTAAATACAGCAAACAAAAGAGTGATTTTGTACCGGTGTACATTTTGCCATATTTTTTCTCCTTCATTTTCACTTTGTTTTATATCCTTCCCTCCCTCTGCTCTTATATACCTCATTTTCCCTGCTACAGAATTATCACAGAAGAGAGGAAGGAACAATAAAGGGAATGTGGGAATCATGATATAAGGTTTATTGGCAGCAGGATTTATCTCTGCTTCAGAGACAATCATTTACAGATGAGGTGGAAACTGAGAAGATACTGGAAGGAATGTATAGAATGCGAGATAATTAACAAGCGTGCTGCTGCATCACTACCATCATTTATCCAAGTGGCAAGAGGTTCCAGGGGCAGTGCTTGCTTAGAAGGGAGTGTTGGAAATGCATGGAGTGCTGGTAATGAGCATGGACTCTGCCACCAGGCTTTAGACTCCATATTAGTATCATGGACAAACAGTAACAGCTATTCAGTGGCACAGACAGTGTTAATCTCCATTACATACTGGTAGGTCCTATTATATAGTTTCACTTTAGCCTGAAGTTTTAAATTGTGAGTGGGGAAATCACTTCAAAGGCAAGGAATGGACTGGGACACTATATTTTCCTACCAACAATCTGCTGATACAGTTCTGATAGCTATTAAGATTGGAGGTGGGTGACCCTGCACTCTTCAATTTTCTTTGCTTAATTCTGCATTGTATAAAGTTTGGGAGCCCATCTTCCAGTGACCTCACTGTGAATAGGTTCACCCCAGACAAAGGAATCCATTAGCCATTGGTATTTGGAGTATTGATCGTGGGGTAGTCTGAGCAGAGTTAGCTGTTTAAAGGGCCAATTCTCCCACTTGATAGAAGGAAACACTGTGATGTTGTTATATACTGGCTAACTTACGTTCAGGAACACAAGCCTCAGCAGAGTCAGAAATCTTTATTCAGAAAACCTGGGGTGCTGCCATGGTTTCATCCTGTAATTTGTTGTGGCACCAGAGCTCTCTGGCTGAAAAGGCTAAATATCTTTTCAAACTACAACTCCCAGAATTTCATAACATTGAGCCATGGCAGTAAAAATGGTGTCAAATTGCATTAATTCTGCATTGTAGATGCAGCCTGAGTTGATGACAGCACAATGTCAGGACTGAAGCATTTTCAGTTACACAGTGTATTAAAAGTACAGAACAATTAAACCATTTCCATCAGTCTACAAACATAAACATTACCTTTTACCGGAGCTGTCCTACCTTCTTTGTCATACCAGCCTTTCTCACAGGACAGACCTTGGCTGCTTGCAACTTGGTTCCTCCTTTGTACGAATCTGCTCATTACGTGGAACCTTGAATGCTACATAGTCTTTCTACTCAGCATCACAAGTGGTATAGTATATCCCATCATCCAGTATTACAAAGCATATATGATACAAAAGTATGGCTAACAAGCATCGCAGAACCTAAGATCCTAACAGATGTTTCTTTTGCTGTATACCTCCTGCTGTATAATATACCAGTAATAAAATTTATCTTGAGCCAGTATGATATTGAAGTTGGTGGATTAGGATTCTGGGAGACTGGGTTTCAAATTCCCATTCAATCATGGGAGCCCACTGTGACCTTGGGCAAGGCATGCCCTCTCACTCTAAGAGGAAGGCCATAAATCTTGCCAAGAAAGCCTTATAATAGGGTTGCCAAATGTCAGAGTCAATTTGAGCATAACAACTGATCTTATAAAAATGATTTATATCAGTTTTCAGTACCAAACAAAGTCTGGGAGGCAATGGAATTCTAGTCAATTTTAGCTCAGAACACATGGCACTGTTATAATAGCTTGTTTACAAATATACAAGTTGAACATAGGTGGATATTGTAAATTTAAGCACCCCAAAAAGTAGCCATTCCAATTCTCAACATTAGAGTCATCAAGAAACTCAATATATTGCAAAATTTAAAGCGTGCTATTGATCTAGTTTGAACTGCAGGAGAAAGAGACCTAGGTTATATCATCCTTAGCTGGTTAGAGGCCCGTGGTCACTTCAGTTTACCTCTTATGACTAACTACTATTCAAAATATCCAGCAGAGATCCAGCTATTTCCTGGCTGTTGAGAGAATGTCCATTCCCTGAAAAAAGCATGTCATGAATTTTTGCCACACTATTCTTATTGTTACCTCTTTGGGTATTTTATGTGAAAATGGTATAAAGCTGTAACCAGTACTCTATGTGAGTGGTGTACGAGATCAGGAGAGAAATGGAATGTGGTACAGTAAATACAGAGAGACAGCCTGGTGTTGTGGTCTGAGTGTTGGACTGGCCATGGAGAGACCAGAATTTGAATCCTCAATCAGCCACAGAAACCTTCACTGGGTGACTTTAGGCAAGTCATACTCTCTTAGCCTCAGAGGAAGGGGGAGGGGGAGTTTGAACAAATTCTGTGAAGAAAACTCTATGATAGGGTCACCATGTCAGAGATGTCTGGGAGCCACACAGCAGCAACAGACAGTAAATACAGAGCACCTTGACTGCAAGACCATATTGTGATCCATCCACATGAAAAAATAGCATGGCACATTATTCATTCATGGTTTCTACCTGTCAAAACCCAGTTTAAGAAACAATAGGAGGATATTTATTTATGGTCATAAACCAATAGAAGCAATAGCTTTTGTTCTATGTTTCTTTCCTTTCTTAAGCCATGGTAAGCATAGTTTTCCAAGATGATTTCAAAATCCAAGCTGATTTCTAGCACATCATGCCACATTGTAGTTAGACAACATCAAACACAAACAAGGAGAAAAGTAGTGTCATAGAATGAAAATAATACTGAAAGGATATATAATAATATATAACAGTCTAGAAGGTGACAAGCCAAGTACTGACTGGTAACTGTAAATTCAAATCAATATTAGAAATTCAGCCTCCATTCCCACTTATTGTACTTGTTCAACCCTCAAGAGTGCAAAGTCACAATGGCAAGATAGCATTAACACAACTCTTAATGCCTTTGATTTCCAAAACCCTTTGATTTTCCAAACAACAGTGTCTCAGCCTTCCAGATTTCCTTTGTTTGTTGATTTCCTTTCTTCCTATACTGAACAGTCTTCTATTCCTAGTTGTCAACTATGCACGAGTTTTTTATTCCCTGATAAACTGACAATTTCTCTTCTCTCACACGAGATCTGGGTTTCCAGTTATTTAGCTTCTGTGTTAGTGCATCAGCTCAAACCAGCACTGTCAGATATTTCACCATCACAAGTGCAATACAATATACAGAAAGATAGATGGCAGGACAATAGCAAAGAGAACAAAGGGTCAGTAGAAAGAACAACAGGGTCTTTGTGAGGTGACAACATTAATATACTGACATCAGATGTACACTTTAGAGAAAGGCTGAACACATGCCTTATTTCTCTGTTCTTTTAAAAGGACAGAAATCAGATGATGGAAATAGACTTAACATTTCCCCAGAGTAGGAAAAGAAACAAAGGAAAAGTAAGATCACAGCTGAACAGGTGGCCAAGAAATTAGAATGTCAGATGTCTGACAAAACACAAGGGCTAGACTGAATCTAGCATGAAGTACTGTGAATTAGCATTTAGATATTGAAGATATTTAGAATTTGGAAGGATAAGTATGCCACAATCCTAAAAACATTACCAGTATTTACATCTTTAGGACAGGCACAAGGTGGTCCTTTTTACTGCATCTTACTTGTATTATAAGCCATCCTAAACTGTTCACAGATGGGTAACAGGATAGGATGAAGCATAGGTGCATTACAGACTGCCTAAAAGCGGCAGTCTGCCGGCGCTGCTGGTTGCTCCGTGAGGGAGCCGTAGCAGCCAAACTGCGCGGCTCCAGCGTGGAGCAAAAAAGAAGCCCCAAAATGGCCCCAAAATGGCGCTTCTTCCTGCGGCACAGTTATGACGCCGCGAGGCGCCAATGGCGCACTCATGACATCATAAGCGCCGTGCGACGTGTGGACATTATGCGTCTGACATGTAATAATGACGGCGCCTGTGTATATAGGGTGCCGCCATTATTACGCCCCCGTCACATGCTAGGGGTGAGACTGGTGTGGATGCTAGGTCCCTGGCCAATCCCTAGCATATGATGGGGGCGCCTCAAGAGCCCATCTGTAACAGGCCTCAGTCTTCTTTTTCTATGAAAAAACCTTAAACTGCTATTTTAAACCCACTTACTAGACTGTTCACTTGAATTCCAGTCAACACTGAAAATCATAGTTCCAAGCAAGCATGCAAAGCACATGTGAAACCAAGAGAAAGAGGTTAGTAGTACAAGTTTTTCTCCCCATTATTATGATGGTACATTACTACAGAATCCTGTCAGTCACCAGCTTAAGAGGGGGACTAAGGATGGCTCCTGTAATCAAGTAAACTGAAACTGTCCTTCATTTAAATGGTGCCATAGGGGACACTCCAGTCAAAACCAAGAGACCTGCTTGAAAATGGATATTGTCACTACTTAACTAGGATAGTTGTGGCATATGCTGAATATATATTTCTTCCTTCAATAATAGGCTAGATTACATGGATGGATGCTGTAATGTG
>NC_056522.1:130176145-130229038 GCF_019175285.1 Sceloporus undulatus | reverse complement strand
GTACTCTGACCCTGATTTATTCCCCCACCCCCATTTTATGTTTTTTTCAGTTTTATGTAGAGAGAGGAGAGAAAAAAGAAAATATTGAAGATGCTTTTTCTTTCAACATTGATTTTGTTTTTTAAATTGTACATAGTCTTGCCTTGATTTATTGCATCTGATCAAGTAGACTGAAATCAGAAAGCTTATTCTACCAACTTCTTTCTGTCAGTCTCAAAGGTGCTACAAGATCCCTCTGTATACTGATCCAGACTATGAATGGTCTTGCCTTATAATTATTGATTCTTTTAAACATTTACAGTTATATCCAAGTGGCTCATCATGATTAATCAATTCAGAATTCTTTGGTGGGTTGACAGCCATACAATTATTACTTCCGAGCTCAATATAAGGCGTTGGTAATTACCTATAAAGCCCTAAATGGCTTGGGCCCAGGATACCTAAAGGACCGCCTCTCCCCGTACATTCCGCCTCGCACCCTCAGAACATCTGGGCAGCAGCTACTGAAGGTGCCTGGGGCTAGGTTCGCCTCTACTTCACGGAGGACATTCTCCATAGTTGCCCCAGCCCTTTGGAACGTGCTGCCCACAGAGCTCCGCTCGTCTACTACCCTGGCCCAATTTAGGAAGGACCTTAAAACCTTCCTATTCCAACAGGCATTCCCCGAATAAAAATCCTGTGGGCCTCCCTCCTCTTTCCGTGGCCAAGAGGTTGGGCTATGGGGCTTTTTTTGCTTGTTTGCTTGATTTTATTGTTGTGTATTTTAATCTGACTGTTATCTGTGTTTTAATCTGATGTAAGCCGCCCTGATCGTAGGAAGGGCGGCATATAAATAAAAATTTTATTTATTATTATTATTTAAGTGCTGCCCACATCTGGGAACTGGGAAAACACTAGAGTGGTAAGTAGCTAGATTGTAGATTCCCTCACTATAGAGCAGCAGAGGGGTAGCAAATGCTACAGCAGTTTCTGGTCCAAATCCAATTGCTAGTCCCCACTAGTCTAGTTCATTGAATGGATGGCATTTACTGTACAATAACTGATGCAGTGGGCCAGGTCTAGGCAGATCCAGCAAACGAATCTAGGCCTCTGTGCCCCTAACCTTGATACTATTAATTATCCTCAAAAATGAGACTTGGGGTGCATCTACACTGTAGGAATAATGCACACTTTGACTGACATGGCTCCATCCTACAGAATCCTGGGATTTGTAGTTTTATGAGGCACCAGTACTCTTTGGCTGAGAAGGCTAAAGATCTTGTAACACTACAAGTCCCAGAAATCCATAAGATGAAGCTACATCACTTGAGGTGATGTCAAAGTGCTTTATTTCTACAGTTTAGATGCACCCTAAGAAGGCCTATATGTGTATGGATGGATGTGTCTGCATCATGACTTACTGACTGTACTGACATATGCCACTTGCAGTCATCACAGTACATTTAATATATCTCAGAAATAGCCATGCTATTAATGCTGAAATTTAGTTAACAGCGAGTGATTTCTATTCAGAGCAGAAGGAGGAGTATAAATGTCCCAAAATCATTTGATCAGTTTACATCAAATCATTTTAAAAGAGACATTTTAGATTGTTTCTCCTGATAAAGTTGAGGAATTTGTCCTTTTCTCTAAGGATCAGAATCATTAAAAAAAATCATTAACCTCCCTTGCCTTCTTTCTTGTCTCCTTTGCAGCCATAAACTGCTATATAGCATGATATAGATCTGTACTAGAACTTTTTTTAATGCTGTGTCACATGTTTGAAGCCAGTGACTTAACACAAATTTGTTATCTATCAGCCATGTTATTCCCCTAGAAGAGAGACAAGAGGTTAATGAGTGCTTATAATTCTGAAATTGGCAGAATAGGGCAAATTCACCACGTTTATATGAATGAGAGAAAGCAATACTATTGGCACATTCTGCTATATTTCAGTTCCTGTGGAAATGGATATTCATTGTGGAACACAGGCACTGGCTAGACTAGATATGTTACTGCCAAGTGATGACTGCCAGGTCAGGAGATTCATCTCAATCCACTAAAGCTGCTATAGAGTTGCTTTTAAATCAAAGGTGTTTGCATGTTAGAAATGGTGATTTTGTTTTGGCCTGTGGTTTTTATCACAATTTGGTCCATAATTTCAGTAGATAGGCTAATTAGAGTGGTAACAGTTCTGGGTAATGTATAAGGCCAAGCACAGCCAAAAAAAGAAATAAAAGAAATAAAATACCCTTTGGGTTCTTTTTCTTTATTTTTTTGAAACTTGTTTGTTTTATTCATTTTTTAATCTTTTTTTAAAACATGAAACTCAGAGCAGTTCTACACTGATCAGAATACTACAGGGAATTCCTGAAGCATTCTGGACCTGAAGCTGCCCTGAGTTTTCCCCACTACCTGAGCACTCTGGAGTGGTGCCAAGTGGCTGTTTATGAACACATCTCATTGTGCCACCTGTCACCACTTCCAGGAGACTCTCCCTCTGACATGGAACACAAGACACTCAGCATCAATCACATGGCTGGGCACCTCATTGTGACTTCAGAGGGAGCATCTTGTGCCAGTCATGGTGATAGCAGATGGCACAGTGGGATGCATGTGTAAATAGCTGCCTGGAATCATGAGTGTTCTGGATTAAAAAGTTTTTTTAAAAAAATATCTGGTTTAAGAGAGGGATGGGCCAGATTCAGAGCAAAACTGGTGAGCCATTGTGAAGACAGTCCTCAATAGAATTGGGCTTTTAGCCCTGCTTTGTGTGGACATGGCATCACAAGGGTGGGGTGAAACCAGTATAAATAGCCCATGTAGACATGTCCTCAGAAAACTACCCACAGAATTATCTGATGATTACAGTGGACCCTTGTTATACACTGGGGTTGGTTCCAAGATCCCCTGTGGATAACATGGATGCTCAAGTCCCATTAAATATAATGACATAGCATCCCTTATAAAAAATGGAAAAGCAAGATTTTATATTTGAAATTTATACTTTTTTAACATTTTCACACCGTGGATGCTTGAATCCGTGTATAAAAATCTGTGTATAAGAAGGGCCAACTGTATCTTGATTCATACATAACCTGGACCTTTGTGTGGGGAGAACTGATATTTTCCCTCCCTTCCACCATGTATTTGCTTAGTGTAACAATACCATGTTACACATCAGAGGCCTCACCATCACTTTTATCCCTTGTTTGTATGCCTTGAAGAGTGGTTGAGTAAGAGTGGAGGAACTGGGGACATTTTTCCATCCCAATAGATCTATCACAGACTGCACCAGCCTCTCCCAGTGAAACTAGAAATGACTGGAAGATTACTTCCGGGGGTTGTTTTTAACGGTTTGGAGCTAAAACAAGATGTGTGAGGCATTTGGGGAGGATCTTTGTGATGATAGGATGATGTTTTGTGTGGGCAAAACAACCTTAGGTAGGCAGAATGTCAGTCTTTGCCTTGAATGAAAAAGCAAAAAGTGATTTATGTTCCATTCTTGTGTCTGTAGCTGCTTAAATGTTCCAAAACAGCTCAAATGCAGGAAATATTAATTCTTATTCTTCAGTGGCATTATTCTGACATAAATTACATGAAAGTACACAGCACTAAATTGAATATGATTTATGCAAGAATTGTGAGGTGTTTCAGCCAGTGGCTAGGACCAAAGATCTGGGCCACACATGCATGACTGCAACAGCACATGATGCCTCACAAATAGGACAAAGAACAAAGATCAGACACTGTAGATAAAATAGATATGATATCACCCTTGTTGTTACTTTTGTTTTGTATTCCTTGAAATCAACTCTGACTTGTGTTGATACTAAAATAAAGTTTTCTTGGCAAGAATTGTTCAGAGGAGGTTTGCCACTGCCTTCCCTTAGGCTTTTACAGACTGAGAGATTGTGACGCTCAATATCACCAAGTCGGTGCCTGTGGCTGAATGAGGATTTGAACCCTGGCCTCCCAGAGTCCTAAGTGTTAATATGGTGTGGTGTTTTGAATATTGGCCTAGGGCTATGAGCAACCAGGAGTCAAATCCCTACTCAGCCATAGATACCAATTGGTTTATCTTGGTTCAGATCAAATATCTTGGGTAAGTCACACTGTATCAGTTTCAGAGGAAAACAATGGCAAACTCTATCTGAATAAAACTTGCCTAGGAAACCCTGCAATAAGATCACATTATGGACACCATAAACTGGAAATAATTTGAAGGCATGATTTTCCCCCCCATCCAGAATCCTTGTCCAACATTCAAACCATTACACCATACTGGCTTTCTCATATCACCTTATAGACACAAAATTGTTTTGGGAAGAGCCAGCATATACATGAGCAATTGGTGGTCAGTAATCAAACCGTGAAAATTTTAGTAATGTACTAGATGAGGTGAACCAACGGAGGGTCATTTTAACCAAGAAGTCTGCATGTATACTTGAAGGTTCATTCATTTTTTAAATGTTTCAGTCATTGTCTAGACAGAATTGTGACTCTTTGGCTTTGGAACCTATTTATATCCAAAACAACAAATAAAATTCTGGTTGCACTCATGCACCAATCCCCTCCCCTCATACTCACACATTAAGATGTCTTGGATCCTAGTCTTTAGTTCTTGTTTCTTTTCTTAAGACCCTCTTGGCAATTCTGCCAATTTTTTTCTTCTTCATTTAGATAGCTGTGTAGAGTATTTGGGTTTAGCCGGATAAAGAAATCCAAATCTTGGAAATGTTAACTATGAGGCTTACATTAAAATCCCCAGAGCTGGAATTAATGACTTTAAAAATGTATATTTTAAAAAAAAACTTTTTCAAATGTGTGTGTGATAATGTTTTTCCTCATCACGTACAGTGGAACTGGGGTGGCCATCCTACTCATTTGCTGCAAAATGTGTGCTGAAAATATGAAGGAAAAATAACACTTGGGTGTTTCATTTAATCAGTGTTGAGGTGATACAATGTATTTATCTGTTTTAAGATTTGGTGTACTTAGGATAACCACTGCTAAAAATACTTAATGCAGCTTTTTTGCCAAATACCTAGTTTGTTGCAGAATATTGAATATGTGCTGGGTCATAAGACTAAATCCTCTCAAGAACACCAGCGCTAAACCCTTAATTACAGTTATGTAACCTGGCTACTGTGGTGCACAGTTATAACAATTTCCTCAATTCTCTAATTGGTGGGAATGTCATCACTGGGGGGTACAGTGAGGCTAAAAGGAGAAGCAGTTCGTGTGGAAGCAAAAACAGCTGTGGATAGACGTACTTTGCACTAATTATGAGAGTACTGGCAAGGACTAGCAAGAAAGCAAATCAATGTTAGGTTTTTAATCACAGTTTTCTATACTCTTCATTAAGATATTGCATGATAATTGATATTCAGGTAATAGACTTCTTTCTGTTGTTACTGCAGCTGTTTGGATGTTCACTGATCAAAAACAACAACAACAACAACAAGAAGTCAACAGAATAGTGAATGACCTTGTTTCCCTTTAAACCAGTAAGGCAAATCCTACTGCCATTTTCTGCTCATCCCACATGTCAGTCTATGGGCCAAAGCAGACAGCCTGGAAGGAAGCAAATGGCCTGGGCCACCACTGCAATCCCAAATGAGCCACTAGCAGGAGTGGATTAAATCCACTTCTTTTGCCAGTGGCTTTGGGCCGCCTTAGGCAGCCTTGGAGCAGCTTCCAACTGTTTCAGGGGTATGCATCATCTAAACACCATGCCCCCAAAGTGGCTGGAAGCTGCTGCATTTGGCCTTTCTGTTTTGGTCCTATATCACCATTGCTCAGATTAGTTGAAGTCAAAGCACTTGTGTTTATGATACTTTTTAACTATGAAAATGATGGCTCAGGAGCAGTTTTGAGTGGAGTAAAAGAATATCAGCATACATGTAAACCCTGTGTAGTAGAGATATGAGCAACTTCCATAGCTCTGCCCCTGTGCTTCACCCCATCAGCCCAAAATAAAAAATGGACATTTCTTCTGTTTTCTGCATCTTGGAAGGCCTTTTTTTGTAAGTTTTCAGAGGGAGAGAGTCACGGATGTTACTTAATCAAAACCATTGGTTTGCCAGTGCTTGTCTATTTTAGAACTGAAAGCTATATCCCAGTAAAATAATTAGGGGTGTGGGTGCTATTTGGGAGTCTTGGGGAAGTCTGAGGGCTGAAAAAGACTGTGGGTCTGCAAAAAAATGAGGTCTGTATGCAACCAGCAGGCCACACTTTTCTCAGCTACAGACTGGAAAACAGGAATTACGAAATTATTTCCCAGCAGTATGGAAACTAGGAGCTGTGTGTCTCTCAAAACGTGTGTGCTAATGGATTCACAATCGCTCTATGCAAAAGTAGCAAGAAGGTCATGTCTGAGCAAGATTCAATCATCGTATATCATCACTTGAACTGATATGTAATACAAATATTTTCCAAAGAGTTTTAACAACAGCAGTACCCTCTGTTTACTGGCAAAATCAAAGGCTCTGTCACTTTGAGATAGGCTGCACAAAGTGCCACTATGTCCTATCTTGGCTGTACAACTTCTGCAGCTGCACTTTCTCACCTTCTCTCATTGTCCAAAATTCATCCATTCTTACTCAATAGCCAATTTCTCTGAAGTTTATTTAACTAGGGTGATAATATTAAAATCTCTTGAAATAACAACCTTGGCATACAGACGAGGTATATTCAGCTATTTTTTCACTTGCTTGACTTCAGTCATTTTCTTGCTGACTTCAGTTATTCCACAGACATAGAGAATATTCATAAACATTTATAGTGCTTTATTTAAAAGGAAGTATCTTGACATGTCTCAATGTGATACAAGAGTTTTTGTACATTTTTATATGATTTCTTGCATCTGTGCACAAAAAGAAATCTTTGGAAAAGTTTAAAACATAATAATGTCTATAGTTAACAGAGTTTGTAGAGTCCTTTGTCAAGAAGGCCAAAATAAAGGTTTGAGCATTGCACACTTTGTGCCACAACCAGATTGACCAAAACTGAACCACTGAGACTGGCAGACTTTTCAAACTTCTCATGGTTGTAAATAGTAAACTGGTCCATTCATTTCAGTTCTGATTGATTATAACTGGAGAGGGACAAAAACCAGAGCTTCCAGACCAGAAATAATATGTTTACTTGATTATTTTGCTAGGTTTCTTGAATGAACTGGAGACAAAAAAAAGGAGTAATGAGAATTATTTCAAGATGAAATTCTAGAAGAAATTGTTAAATTGCTTGCTACTGAAGAGACTTGCTGTTTTTTCTTTAATTGTTTGCTCTGCTCCAATCTCTCCCACCTGTGAAAAAGCAATCCAGCAAGAATGGTCTAGACAAAAGCTTCAGATGAGCTGCACAATGTTCTCATTTCCAGATGGCTATCTAAAATAATCTTATGGCCGAAGTTACTCTAGGTGAGAGGTTTTTAGCCCAAGGAAAACATTTATGATGTTTGGACTCACTGCAAAGATATAAGAAAATGTCTTAGAACAGGTTTTGCAGAGCTATATCCCCACAAGCCAGCTTACTGGGGCCACCAGCACTACCACTATGCTACCAAAATAGATCAGGATGAAAGAGGAGCATCAAGAAAAATGGGGGGTGTTAACTAACATATTACCTTCTGAAAAATGTCACTTTGTTGACAGCACAATGATGGCAGGAACAATTGGCAACTGTGGGGGATGCATCTGAGGAGCCATGTTATATAACTATGACAACATATAGGAATATAGTAGTTTCTTGGTATGTGCTGGGGTTTGGTTCCAAAACCTCTCACAGATACCAAAATCTGTGGATGCTCAAGTCCCATTATATGCAGTGGCATGGTGAAATGGTGTCCTTTACATAAAAAGGCAAGATCAAGGTTGGCCTTTTGGACCATTGTTGTTGTGGTTGTGGTTGTTGTTAGAATATTTTCAAGCCATAGTTGATTGCATCTGCAGATAAAGAATCCATGGATATGGAGGGCTGACACTATGTGTTTTTCCCCTCCTACATAGAGGCAGAAAGTACACAGAGGCAGAAATGTTATAATACTTTTTATCCTCATATGATAGCATGAAGTGGCTCCCCAGGAATTCAGGAAGAACTCTTTCATAACCCTACCTAGAGACTTCAGCTGGTATTTATCCAAGTGCTAACTGTCATGATCCTACTTAGCTTTTGAAACCAGATGAAATGGGAAGCATTGAAAATAAAGTAGGAAGTTCTTCTGCTGTGGCTTGCTGTAATGGCTGCTGTGGTGAAAGCTGAATGAGTAGTCATCACCTGTCTTTCTGATGGATAGGTGAAGTAGCCTTGTATTCTTATTTCAACTTCTCCTCCTCCTCTGATTTTGAGCAATTGGCAAGAGATTGCCCCAAACTTCCCACACTACCTCAGGCCTTCCATTCCAATGCTGGTCCACATATGTGTACAACTGTGCCACCCATCACAGCTGCCATGATAGTGAGCTGCTTGCTCCTCAGGTGAGAACAAAGTGCCTAGCCTCAGCCACCTGACCTCAGATCAAGAGATGTGTGGCAGCTGCAGTAGTGCCAGGTGGCACAGCAGGTCACATTTTGAACAGCCACCTAGCATATCAACAATGGGCTCTGGATCTTTCAGGAAGATTTGGAGCAAACAAGGAGAGGTTTTTTTAATTGTTTAGTCTGCATCAAGAGAGGCATACTCTAGGTTTGTTGCCGAATGTGCTAGACATAATATGGTATATTTGCACCAGACTCGATGTCTGGGATGTGTGTCATCCAGATTCCACATTGAGAGGATGGGGGAAACCAGTTTATTTGGGCTGTGCAGACAGGGACCTAGTCATAATATTGTTTGAAACTTGTTGGCCACACCAAAAATGATTATTGGCATACCCAGTTACTGCTGCCATGGTAGCCAAAAATATACTTGGAAAAATGTATATTGGCAAATCTGTGTCTGCAAAGTTCAATCAAATATATTGATGGCTATAACTAGGAAAAACCAAGTGAGTAAGAGAGGCAGCTTAAAGTTTTCAGCACTCACCATGTCTCTGTTGAAATAGCTTTATTTCTTCAGGTGAGCTTACGTTCAGTCTCAAATCTGAAATCAGCCTCCTTTCCACAAACCACTGACTTCCCCCTCCAAATGTCTCAGTTCCTCTGTTATGAGGCAAACATGGGGTTAGTCACTCCTTTGTGCCTTGTAATGGGTACTTTTGTCCTGAGCAGCCCTGAAGTTTCAGATATTTGCATATGAAAGTTGGAGGATCCCATATCATATAGAGTAGATTTGACTAATTTTGGAGTCTAGATGCTTTGGGTGTGAACTCCTTCTTGCCCCTGCCACCACTACTAATGATAAGAAATGATCAGATTTGTTAGGGCCCATAGAGACATGCCAAAAAAAAGCTGCTTTGGGTTACTTTGGAGGTATGCTGTTTAAATGATACAGGCATCTTAAGAGGCCAAAAGCTAGGACTGGAGCATGGCTTTAGCACAGCTTCCGTTCTCTTAGCATGCATGCATCATTTAAACAGCCTACCTCCAAAGTTACCCAAAGCATCTTTATTTTGGCCTGTCTGTTTGGGCCCTTAGTGTCCCACTCTGCCATAAAAATATCTTTGATTCTCAGACATCTGGCAATATTTCTTCATTTCAAGTAACAACAACAAATTCTAGAGCAGGAGACTATGCAGGACCTTCTGACCTTGCATTTGGATGTCTCCAGGAGAATTCACACCAAGCTTAGTTTTGAATAGGTGGAAAGAACTGAAAACACAGCTGCTGCTGTTGCTGTCAGCAGCAGCATTGTAAGCAAGGACTGGCAAAATGTCAGCATTAATGAATTTAGTAATTTGTTAATATTGGCCAGGCTTGTCAGGTTTTGCTTGGGATCCTTTATTGGCTTAACACTCAGATTAAAGTTAGGAGAAACCATTTGGATCAGGCAGCTGCATAAGGAGCATCACAAGCTTTCAGTGCCAGGATCATAGTAATGCACAAGATGCAGTGGGCTTCACACATTTTATGTCTCTATAATCTCTGACTTGGCAGAAACAATGGAACACAAAAAGCCTAGGGAGGAATTGTGGCTTCATTGAAGTCCATGGGAATTTTGCCGTTGGGGCTGACACAGCCAGGATTTCATCCGTAGCTTCTAAGCCTGTCATGGATGAGAGCTAGCTGGCTCAGATACAGTCAAGAGAAAACAGAGAGAAGTACAGGTTGTTTCAGAGTCACAGCCAGATGAATTGCCAGACATTTCATTGGCTTTTCTCTCTGTATTGGCTGTTTGTAATTAGTGTGTACCTTGGGATGGTTATCCTTTCTGTACAATTTCAGAATTCTAATAATGGATATTTCCAACAGGACCAATTCCATGCATTGCTTATAAGGCAAAATGTTAAACTTTTCCTGCATATTTTTATAACAGTATTTTTAATGGCCATATGCCTAATGTAGAGTCTGTGGAACAGCAATGGGAATAAATGCATATTGGACCAAGCTAGAGAAAAGGTATTCTTGTTAGAAGCACACACATTATGATTACTATTCTGAGGGTAAAAATTCAAGTAGATTTCCAACATGTTATAATACTTTTTATCCTAAGTTACTCTTTCTGCTGATGACATTATGTTTATAGAGATTAAGTTGCATATGGATCATCACCCATGAAGACTTATAAATCATTTGGTGTTTGTGAGAAGCTTTGAAGGATCTGAT
This sequence comes from Sceloporus undulatus, assembly GCF_019175285.1. Classification (NCBI taxonomy): domain Eukaryota; kingdom Metazoa; phylum Chordata; class Lepidosauria; order Squamata; family Phrynosomatidae; genus Sceloporus; species Sceloporus undulatus. Next base: position 130,218,353 of record NC_056522.1, on the reverse strand, counting down.
TCAGATTCTATCATACTAAGGGGCTATACAGATTGGCCTGAAGGGGTAGCAAGATGCCACTCTTTTTTGCCCCAGATTGGGACCATGGCAACCAGACACCACAGCCCCAATCCAACCTTTGGAGGATGCAAAAAGGACCAGCAAAATGCAGGTCCTTCTTGAGCCCTCTAAAGAGTGGCATATCTGCCATGGTGCAGCGTGATGACACCCCATCTGCACTGCACCATTTGGGCACTGCGCCAGAGGAGCATCATCATGGTGTGCGCCGTGTAGATCAGCATGCACCAAAATAGTGCCTTAGTGGCGGTGTAAGGGTATTGAGCATCATGGCGCTCAGCTCTGACTCCGCCCACAGGCCAGAGCTTTTTGCCAGTCTGTACAGGGCCTTAGAGGCCAGATTAGGTTTTGTGAGGAAAAAATGTTCCCTTTGAGTACCATCCCAGAGTTGTGCATTAGGACCAAACAACAAACAAATTTGACCACTTGGAGAGCAAAGGATGATGGGGTGGCCCAGAAAGACACTGTTTTTCTCTCAGACCCATGGAGGACCTCTGGCACATCTGGAATGATCCCTGGGTTATGTGCAGCCAGCTGCTGAAGAATAGCCAGATGTCACTTGGCTACTTGCCATCATCCCCTGGCAATGAATAGCCATAGGGAGACAGCACTACAGAAGCCAGGTTAAGAGTGCAGGGGAGGGGGTCAGAAGGGAGAGTGAAACCAAATTGCACCATCCACACAGACCATAAAAATGAATACAGAGGTATAAATTGGAGTTATGTCACCAACAGGATGGTTGTGTGTGTACCCAGGCCTTGATGTGCATGCATGTGCCAACAATGTCCTAGAGTATGAACAGTGCTCAGACATTGTACAGAAACCTTCACATTCTTACAGAGCATGGAGGAAAGTGCTGGAATTATTCATTCTCTGTATAGGAAGGAAATGAACTAAGATTTACTTCCTCTACTTCGCTTATGGTGTTCTGCAAGATGGTTAAGGCATTTTTGTGATCAATGTTCATACTTGAAAATGTAATGGGGGGGGCAGGGAAATCATTCTGTTTGAATGATTTCCCTGCTCATAGGAAGACTGACAGCAATCTTTTAAACAAGAAATAGTCATTTGAAATCATGCTTTGGAAGTGAATAATAAAGAAATGGAGCTTTGCCAGGTTTGGAAATATGCATTTATGCCCCACTTTTCAACAAGAATGTTCCTAGGTTCAGACAATTTAAAAGAATTTGAGAGGGGTTTGTGAGGTCCAGGTAAGCTACCCTCACCACTACCATGGAGTGCCTTGTGGCTATGTCTGCCACACACCATGCATTTGTTAGGCATGTTATCCTTATAAGATGTAAGGCTTGGAGAACTTCCACCACTAGTCACAGTGTAATAACTTGGGGAAATTCAGCTTGGTTTGTGAGAGGGGTGTAACATTAGGACTGAAAAGGTGTAAAAATAGGACCGATTATACCAGTACTCACTAATGAAGACTCCAAGGGGCTGTGCAGGCCTCCCCTTTTAGAGCCAGATCGGGGCAGCAGCAATCGCATGCCACAGCCCCAATCTGGCCTTTCTGTGGTGCAAAAAGGTGCCACAAAAATGGTTCCTTTTTGCGCCCTGCAAAGGGCACCATAGCCACCCCACTGTGTCCTTACTGTGTGAAGCCATGTGCTGTGTGATGCGGCATGTGGTGTCATGCACCCATGGAGGTGGAGTCAGAGTTTACATCATGTGGACACCATGCCCCGACTCCGCCCCCAGGCTGGCCTTAATGGCCAGTCTGCACAGGTCCCAAGTGAACTAAAATCACTTTTACTTGGAAAGGATAAGAAGGAACACACATACGAAACTGACTCATTCTAATATCCAGGTCCTTAATGAGGTTCTACATTTATAGAAGCCACCAAGTACTTGCCTTGCACACCTACATCCTTATTTTGCTCCATATTCTGCAATAGAAAAGAGACACCACCATTGCTTCTTAGGACTGGTACAGACCGATACTAAAAGCCATCTTGTGGGTGGCATGGGGTCATGATGCAAGCATGACGCATGCTCCGATGCCACTCTGACACCACCCAAAAGCCACCCACCTGCCCACACATGGGCTGGTTTCACAGCACGACATTTAGATGCTGCACACTGCCCAAGTGCCGCAAAGCCATGGCAGTGACGGAAAAGCAGCACTTTTGCTGGTTCAAAAAGAAGCAGCATTTTGCCACCTCTTTTTGAGCTGGCAAAAACCTGAATTGGGGCCACAGCTTGCAGTTGCCATGGTCCTAATCCAGCGCTCAAAGGGGCAGCATCAAACCGTGTGTTTCAGTCCTGAGTTATTATCATAGCTTCTTGGTTGGGGAAGGAGGTCAAAGACAAGCTTCTATACCCTCTTTGTTCTTTTAAGCATCAGCTGTTTGTTTATGCATATGTCTTTTGTTCTGCTTATCCTCCTGCCAGTTGACAAAAGAAGTTGTTGCCATAGGGTGGGAAACTATAAAGAATACAGCTGGGACTGGGACTTGTTCCTTCTAGCAGGAGAAATCAAGGCCACTGCTCAATTCTATCAAGTGATGGTTTCTTCATAATGATGGACATTTAGGGTCAAAGTACACATGCATGAAAGTTTTTCCCCAAGTTCTTTTGCTGGTAGCTACAATTTGAATCATTGACAAGTTTGGGAGAGGGCACTTATCTCTTTCCCTTCAGGTTGTTTTTCATATCCAAATTACCCCTTCCTGTGACAAAATCAACTTCCAATGTAGACTACAGCATCCCAGAGCTGATCTGAATAAAAGTGTGTGGTGAGGAGACATACAGTGTGTAAGGAAAAATATTCACATGGCTGTCATACTCTTAGAATACACTTATTTATTAGAGGGGCTCATCTTAAGGTATCCTTTTTCTGTATTTCTCCAGTGGGGGAACACTCCAGTTTGTGAATCTCTGTGTGGTCAGATGGGCCATTGTGAAACAATCTGTAACAATGCAGACCCAAAGCAGAGTAGCCCTGTGTCTGTAGACATGTGGAAAAGAATTGTGTGAGCAGGTGGTACTGTATAGCTTTCCTGGCAGTGACCCATGAAAGCAAATGGGCTAAGCTCACAAAAATTGTTCTTGGAAAGCTGTGTGCAAGAGTGGGGGAGAGAATCTGACCATTTTACTTTTTCTATTTCCTTCCACATTTAAAATGTCAAGCCTCAAGCTCTTGCTGTCCTGAATATGAACTTTCCATATTATAGAATTCAAAGACATAGCTGTGTTAGTCTGGAAAATTGGTGTGCAAAGAGATCTTGTAGTACCTTTGAGACTAACTGAAAGAAAGAATCTGGTAGCTTCCCCATGCATCTGAAGAAGTAGGCTCAAGTCCAAGAAAGTTCATGCTACCAGCTTCTTTCTTTCAGTTAGTCTCAAAGGTGCTACAAGATGCTTTCCATGTTATCATAAATGCTTCAAAAATCACTTTAAATGAAAAGAGAAGTTCTTGTACCTATCTGTCATAAATATGTTAGCAATGACGAGACTTTATTATAAAAGGGGTGGCAACCCTAACTGAGCAATGACATCATTGACCAGGGTGTCTTGGTGGCACAGTGGTAAAATGCTGGTTTTGTAGCCACAACATTGTGAGTTTGATCCCAGAGGGCTCTAGGTTGACTCAGCCTTCCATCTTTTTGTAGGGCAGTAAAATGAGTACCCAGCTTGTTTGGGGGCAATTTGCTTACAGATTGTAAACTGCTTAGAGAGTGCTGAGTTCACTATGAAGCAGTATAGAAATGTAAATGTTGTTGCCATTGCTATCATTGAATATACTTTGAAAAAAGGTGAGCCTGGAGGGATGAAATTGTTAGTTCCAGATTCTCCCACCTTTCTTTACATGTTGAAATCTTGAGCTCATGGATGGAAACACAGGACAAAAAAAGTAGGTAGCACCTTTGAGACTAATTGAAAGAAAGAAGGTGGCAGCATGAGCTTTCATAGATTCAAGTCTACTTCAAGTAAGTAGACTTAAATCTACAAAAGCTCATACTACCAACTACTTCCTTTCAGTAAGTTGCAACGCTACTACAAGATCACTCTAAATACTGATTCTGCAGACTAACATGGCTGTATCTTTGAATTCTAGGATAAAAAAGTAAGTCATAAATAATATAGATACTATGGTATGTTGTTTGGAGGATGTGTCTGTATTTTGTATCACAGTTAAATGATTACTAATATGTAAAAATATAGTCCTCAGAAACATATGAGTTACCTGATTAAATCAAAATCCTTTTGTTACTGGTTGTTGTTGCCCTACATCTGGGTAGTACCCAGTACTACTTCTTAAGTAGTGTCTCCATTCTTGTCTCAATGTCTAGGAGATTGTTTCTTCTTTTGTGATGAAAAAAAGGAAGCTGTCTTTATGTCTATTAAATCAATGAAGAAATATCACTCTGCTTGGATAATTAAGATGTGAAGTTTGATACCATTGCCTAGTTTTAAGGCAATCCATAAAATGAAAGCGATTATAAACCTTGCCAGCACAACGTATTCCCGTGAGTCTCTGATAATTGGAATGATCATTTAATTGGCACATTCTTTTTCCACTAGGGTGTGCCAATTAAGCAGATTCTAGTATACTGTGCTGTAATAGGACATTTTATGTTAGCTCTTCTTTCTAAAATTACTTGTATTGAAAAGGATCATGAAAAAGTAGTATAGATTTTTTTTTAAAGAGCTTACTTTCACAATATATTATAAATGAATGGAGAGTGATTTCTCTCCCCCTGAGCAGAATTGATGGCATGACAAATATACTGGTAGAAAACAAAAATATTCAGTGTACATTTTGAGCCACTCTTGAAACATTACAAAATAACTATGTCCAGCATATTCAGTACTAGCTGCCATACAATGAATGAAACTTTTTCTTAAAATCCAAGATCAGTTATTGTAACTTAAGTAAGTTCATATGAGGAAAGTTTACCTTTCCGTTTCCCCTGAGCTCTAAAATCAACCTTCAGATCTTCTCCAGTTGGTCAAGTATCACTTTTGGACAATATGTGATAATTTTGAGGGAGCTGCTGAGGGAAGGATCTGAGAGGTCCACTAGCATGGTCTCTCTCCAAACAATAATAATTACTTGGCAAACATGGATGCAACACCAGTTTACAAATCTTAGAAGAGTAAGAATCAGACAGTGTTCTATGCTGAGATATTATTGTGGTAAAAGAAGTTGAGGAGAATTACCTGCCTCTTCATTACAATGACTGGATAATTTGTGACATGGATCCCAGAGGCCACATCTCTCTTTTTGAATACCATCTCCCTTTAATTTACAGCTTTATAAAAGTGTATAGATGATGGCTAGAATGCAAGTGGAAGAACAGCTGACCCTTATTAGGAAGCACAGTACTGACACAACTTAAAGGAGACTATGTTTACATGAAAATGTTAGAAAAGAAATCTGACTTCCATGATAGGTTTTTAACTGGGTCAGGCTACCTAACAAAGTTTCCCAAGCAACAAACTGACTTTTATAATCTGAACCTTTGTGATTTGGTCATGAAAAATTCCACACTTGCTGTTGTGATGAAGGCTCCTAAATATTTGGCAAGCAAAATTGCTTAGTCCCATTTTGTCCTGTGGTGGACAGGTGGAGTTTAGTGAATTGCCCCCTAAATTTATTATTCATTCATAAATAGCTCCTCTGTTTTCAGAAATGCATGCTGTTTCCTAGAGATTATAGAACCCTCCTTCTTTGTCTAATAGGTACTCCAATTTTTCTCCTCTCTATCTCTTAAATATCTTGGCTAATATGCATTCTCATCGGGTTACAATGTCCACTATTGCTTGCTTAATCATACTTCTTTGTTATATAAATATTTATTTTACAATAGTCCATGTACTTCACTGATAGACTCCAAGCACATGTTGGCAGCTGTAGCTGCATAATATGTTGCACATTAGACCAAAATTTTATCATTTTGCACCTGCTATCACATTTCTTTTAACAAACACAATTCAGCCATTCTCTTAGGATTTGAGGGTCGGCTCAGGATAGCAGGCTGGATGTGGGGTGGGAGAGAACACCCTTATAAACATTTTTCCTTGCAGATCATCCTTACAAGCATTTCACATTTATAAAAGCAAGGGAATTAAGTGATGAGATCAAAGCCAATGGACAGGAGGTGGCTGATTGTAACATTTCAGAAGTTAACTCATCTAAAGTTGGGCCATACAGTTCTAATCTCCTCAGCATCCTTGAGTGTTCGGACAAGGTAGTACACAACTGAATGAAGAGGAAGAGGGATACAACATTGTGGAAGGAATGTAACATATTAATATTAGACAGCTGCTTTGTTCATTGTTCAGTGCCCAGCACTAAAAGCTGGCAAGAGTTTTGAACAAGACTAATGCAGGGACTGCAGTAATTAAAGTCTGTGACATACTTCAGTGCAAACCTGCAAAAAGAGACACACTATGTACTACAAGAGCAGCCTTACTTTGGTTGTCTCACAGCAGGAGATCACCTGGCTTTGAATTACTTCACTCAGCATTATTGAATCCATATGCAAAATGTGGCATTTGAAACACTACATCCCACTTCATAAAAATACATCGTCTTATATTTTCTTAATAAAAAGATTTCACTTCCCTATTGTCTACATGTGTTGATTGTTTTTTACCCTGAAGTGAGAAAATCCCTCAGCTTCTCAGTAGCCAAGTTTGCCTTGGGCAAAATATTTTCTGTTCCACCTCATACTGCTGCACCATTTTCATCCCCTGCTACTAACTTTGTAATGCTACTTTTTATGAGGATGAATAAATGACGCGCAGGATCAATCCAGAACTGGCCAGTGTGAGGATGTAAGGATAATGCTCAGGGTGCCAGAGTATCATCTTGCCACGGATCAGTTATAGAAGGCCTCAGCATTTTACTATATACGTTCTTCCTTAAAATAACTTGCAGAGCTCTGCCACTTACTGGATGCCCTCCTCCATCTTGTACCACGTATAAGAAGACATTCCTACTCTTCCTTCTATCTGGCAATGGGGGGGGATGTTGCTACTCTTTCTTATTTAAAAGTTTTTGCAGAGTTTTTTATGTGTTTAGCCTACAATGGACCCTCCAAAATCTTACAAGAAATAAAATGGGTGGGTGGGTGGCGGTGGAACCAACTCATGTAACCTCTATCACTTCTCCACTCTTCTCTTACCAAATGGCTGGCAGTGACAACAGTCAACACATTGTCTTCATTTTTATTTTAACATAGGTGTGGTACAGAGCACCAAAAAGGGGCACCTCCCCGGTGCCTCTCTTTGCTCCAGAGGAGCGGAGCAGCAACTACATTGTGTGGCGCTGCTGTGCAGCAAAGGAGCACCTGGAAGTGGCTCCTTCTTGCGGTGCCGCTGCAATGCCACAAAGTGCCAAAGATGGTGTGGTGACATCGCAGCTGCACTACACCGTTTGGACGTGGCGCAGCTGCGACATGATCGTTGTGCGTGCTTATATGGCGCTGCGCAGCAGCAGTGCACCCATGACATGCTAGTGTTGCGGGGAGTGTGCACGCCTTGCCCTCAAGCAACCCTAATACATCATGGGCATGCCACGAAGGGCCCGTCTGTACCAGGCCCATGGCATGCAAATAAGTCTCAGGTCAGTCACAGCTACCATAGACAATTCCTAGAATACCTCTGGTCTTCATGTGGGCCTCAACACTTTGGCAAATGAAGATGGCACACATGAGAAGAGCTTCATTCCGAGCTCTCTAAGCAGTAAAAGATCTAATCTGTACTGCAGAAATAATGTAGTTTTACTCAGTGCAATTGAATCTTGGGATTTGTAGTTTGTTGGGGCACTAGAGCTCTCTGATAGAGAAGAATAAATATCTGGTTGTTGTTGTTGCTAATTACCCTTGAGTTGAGTGCAAGTCATGGCGGCCCACTATATAAGACATCTTCAAGTCCCTTATCCTCCACTGCTCAGCTCTGGTTTTGTAGTTACATACCCATGACCTTCATAACTGAATCCATCTACAAATTCCAGGATTCTGCAGCATTGTTGGCAATTACAGCAGTGCCAAACTGGATTATTTCTGCAGTGCAGAGTAGGCCAAAGGAACCAGTAAGTAGTTACAGAAAATGTAGCTGTGATGTGATCACTGCCTGGATTGCAGGGACCCAGACCTGCACCCTGAGGTCTATTCACAGCAGCTTTGTTGTTCGTTTTTATTGGTTTGTTTTAATCTTAACTTTAAGGGAGCTACTCAATACCTATTTTGGAGCCAGGGTGCTGATTCAGGTGTGCTGATTTGGGTTACAATTTGCTGAATTTAAGCCCTGGAAGTGTAGCCAGTATAGAAAATACAAACTAGAAAGCTCAGAATTAAAATGTGTGTTTGTCTGTCTCTCTGGCCTTTTGCCGCTTCCCCGCGGCCTGGAAAGTGGCGGATTGGGGCCTCAATGGCTGCCGCTCTGGCCGCTGAGGCCCTGATCCGGCAGGGAAAGGTGCGGGTGCAGGCCGCCACTTTTCGGCAGTCTGTAACATGCCTATATATATGTAATGGATGCTGCTAGATACAGCAATGACCAAGGATATTAACCATTGGAAACTTGCGTCTTCACAGATGCCTATTTAGAGATGTATATTTCATCAGCAGGTGAGATAGAATTTTTTAAAAGCTAAGCTGTGTTGTTTAAGATGATAATGTTCAACTACATGTTAACTATAGAGAAGCTTCCTCCTCCCTCTCTTTCTCTCTCTCGCACACATACAGCTTCTCTATAATATATGAGAGCCAGCTTGGTGTAACAGTTTGATTGTTGGACTATGACTCTGGAGACCAGGATTCAAATCCCATTTCAACTATGTAAGCCCTCTGGGTGACCTTTGATAACTCACATTCTCTCAGCCTCAGAGGATGGTGATGGCAACCCCCCTCTGAAGAAACATGCCAAGAACACCCCATGATAGGTTTGCCTTAGGGTCACGACACACAACAAATTATATATATATATATATATATATATATATATATATATATATTCAGAATGGTGGCTGAAATCAAGAAATAAGAACAAGACTAAGAATGGGAATGGCATCTATAAAAGAACTAGAAAAATCTTGAAGAGTAAAGGTATACATCTGAGCACTAAAGTCAGAATCATCCTACTCATTGGATTCCCCATCACCATGTACAGATGCAAGAGCTAGACAGTAAATAAAGCAAACAGAAAGAAAATCAAGTCATTTGATATATAGTGCTGGAGAAGAATACTGATGGTACCATGGACAGCCAAAAGGACAAACAAATTGGTTCTTGAACAGATCAAGCCTGAAATCTGCTTGGAAGCCAAGATAATCAAACTGAGGCTGTTGTACTTTGCCCACATAAGGAGAAGACATGGATCACTAGTAAAGATAATAATGCTAGGAAAAGTGGAAGGTAGTAGAAAGAGAGGAAGACCACAGTCCAGATGAATATACACAATCAGAGAAGTATCAGGAATGTTTTTGCAGGAACTAAGCAGAACAGTGGAGGATAGGGGGTAGGGCAGCCTCATTCACATAGGTGAACTAGGCAGCTGCCTAGGGCAGCAAAATTTAGGGTCAGCACAACGGCTTTTTTTAATATTTTTTGCGTAATTAAACAATATTGAAGTGAAAACTCATTACAGTAAGCATCACAAAAGCAAGCTACCATGTGATGGTTTCTTTGTACAGTGGCCAAAACATAAATGTGCGCGCGCGCGCACACACACACACACACACACACACCATGTCCATGGTATGGTCACATAACACCTGCCTTCTGCATGCACCTTGAATGTAACCTCATGATCAATAGCCCCCTCTTCTCTCGACACCCACCCGCCTTACCCTTGGTGCCACAACATGGAACGCCAGTCTCCAGTTGCCTTGAGTTTACTGTTTACAACAAACAAACTAGTCTGTTTTCGTGTTTTGCATTTTTGGTAGTGATCATGCAATAGTGTTTCAGTGTTTGTGTTTGATTTTGAATGTTTGCCTAGTATGTTGCATGCTTATGACAAGTTTTAAACTAAGTAAAGAGGAAGTTTTAGTTGTTTAGGTAAGTAATATATTTATTATTACATTATCTTAGGGGATGGGGGGCACACAGCTGCCTTTATGCTATGTCTTTTATCATTATGTAATCAGAAATCATTTATTGAAACTCCATTCCAAATGTCACAGCAATAAAAAAGTCTTTAACTTGTAAAAACCTAAGTGGCTTTTTGACTAATTTTCAATACTATGATGAGAGATTGGAACCTAAGTTTTATGTCATTTTTATCTTTAACAAAGGAAACAGCAGAAATCAAAGGGTGAAAATAATTATGAGGGGCGACAGGAGGTGCCAAAATATTTCTCGCCTAGAGTGGCCAAATACCTAGAGCCAGACCTGATAGAGAGTCTTGGAGATGTCTCATCCACAGGGTTGCCATGAGTCAGGGTTGACTCAAGAGCAGTTAAAAACAACAACAAAAAGAACAACAACAAGCCTGATATAGAGATGGAGAAATAAAGATTGTTATAAAAATGTAACATTTTACTTGTCTATTGGAATGTAATGAATGTATTATACCTTACATAATGTAATGTAATGAAAAGAGAAACCTAGATATATGCCTACCTGTGTTTCACTCTAAGGGGAGTGTATATGTTTGCATGTTTATGACTGCCTCTAATAAACAGTCTAACAGATTACCACTGAGTCTGCTCATTCTCTCATATAAATATCCTGGCATTCCAATGCTTAAGAATGTTTGTGGTGCTGACATTAACTCCGGATGTCTTGATTTTACCACCATCACCAGTTGGATATTCCAGGGGTCAAAAAGTAATGTAAGTTCTACTGGGATTTCTACTGGGATAGGTCTTTTTCATTTCAGACAATAATCCAGAGCAGATTCACCACCAGCCACTTCTAACTGTATTTCATTCCCCTCATGCTATTTTCTGATTTTCTCCAGTTGAACAAACAAAAAAATAAAAAGGAGGCTTCTTGGGAAATTACTACCTTAAAGTAATGTTGTCTTGTGTTAAAACATGGGAAATTGAATGTAGGAATGTCTGAATCTGAATGCTTTGTTGTTGTTTTATGATTTACAGTTACCCTAATGTGAATCTATCCTGCAGGAGCTTGTAATTGCCTTTTTCTGAGGCTGAGAAAGTGTGACTTGTCCAAGGTGAGGATGTTTTATAGCCAAGCAAGGACTCAGAATTCAGTCTTCCTGTGTCCTAGTCCAACAATCAAATCTGTACCATGTTGGCTTTCTATGAAAGTGTAGAGCACCTAGTAATTTATTTTAAGTAGTATTTTAAATGCAAGTACCTGAATAATTTTTGCAGTATCCATAGCCCTTTTGGGTAATAACAAGCTTTTAAAAGAAGTGAGTAGCAAAAAACTGGTTTTCAACAGTCATGAAAAAGATGCCAGAGGGAAAGGGTGCCATACTGTTATCCTGGTTAGGCTGAGGAAACGATCAAGCTGGAGATCAAGGATACTTTTTTCTTTCTTTCTGCAGCACTGCCTTTCTTTTTTCCCCAAACAAGCCCAACACCACCTTTGGAATGTATTACAAAGTAAAAAGCATATTCTGATGTTGTTGTGTGGTTTGTTTGTTTTTTAGGTCACACATCCCATTAGTATTTTAACCTACACTTGGAGGCCTTCTGGAAATTCCAAAATATTAATAGCTTTCTGTACTTCCAAAGGGGTTGCTTAACTTACACTTTCAATCTTGCCTGGAGAACTTACAGTCCCTGGACTACACTGCCTAAGACTCAACAAGCAATCACCTTCATTTCCCTCTCATTTTAGCAAGTAATTTATCATATTTGTGGTGCAAAATGACAGCGCATGATTCACTGTAGGCCACCATGTGCTGCTGATGATTAACTCCTTCATACAATTCCTCTGTTAAACAAGAGGCACACAGGAAAGAATACCTTTTGTTCTTATGGCTGCCATAAATGGTATCCCTTCTATAACATATACAGAGCTTAAGAAGCTATTTCATTATACAGTCAGCCCTCCACATCCACAAATTCTGTATGCACAGATTCAACCATCCACTGCTTAAAAATTAAAAAAAAAAATCCAAAGAGCAAAGCTTGATTTTGCCATTTTATATAAGGCCCACCATTCTACTATGCCACTGTATATAATGGAATTTCAGCATCCAGAGATTTTGGTATCCACGGGGACTCCTGCAACTAAGCCCCAGCAGATGCCAAAGGACCAATATATTGTCAATAAATGTGTGGTACTGTTCAGCTGGAGACGTAGTATAATACCCAATACCCTCATCTCTCAGCTGCTGCTCATTCTGCTGAAGGTGTGAACCAAGCACCTATGTATGTACAAATTGCACATACATTCTGTATATGATTAGAAGCCATACAAAATATAATTATGTATGAAGAGTTCGTGTATGTGGATAGAGTGCAAAATATATGGAGGTGGGAAGGCAACATTATGATGCTATTTTGATCCCAATGATGCAATCAAAGGATTAATGCTTCCAGAAAAAAAGAAAAAAGAGGGGACTATATAACACTGTAGAGAGCCAGTATGGTGCCATGGTTTGAGTGTTGGTCTATAACTACGGAGGCTAAGGTTCAATTCCCTGCTTGGCCATGAACCCACCTTGGACAAATCACATGCTCTCGGCCTCAGAGGAAGGAAATGACAAACCTCTGCTGAACAAATCTTGCCAAGAAAACCCTATGATAGGTTTGCCTTACCATCGCCAAAATTCAGAAATGATTTGAAGGCACACAACAATAAATATTACACTCTCTTTCTTTCCCACTCTTGCTGTGAATAACTCAGTTTACCAAAGACCATTTCCAATCAAAATGAAAGGTTTGTCTGCACTAGATTTATGTTCACACAAATACTCTGTTCGTAAATGCTAGACTCTATGGCGGGTTACAAACCGCCACTAACGACGTACTCCGTGCGTGTTAGCGTTAGGAAGGGGCGTGTTAGGGTTAGGAAGAGTCGCCCCTTCCTAACCTGCCCTGGCCCCAACACACGCAGAGCGCGTCGTAAATGGTGGCGCCCATCCACATGAGAGGAGACTATACACATGGATATCACCAAATGGTCAGTACAAAAACCAGATAAGCTATATAATTTGAAGCAGAAGATGGAGAAGCTGTATTCTTGTGACCAAAGTTAAAACAGGTGTGACTGTGGTACAGATCATGAACTACTTATATCAAAAATTAAAGTAAAGCTGAAGAAAAAAGCAAAATCAGCTTTTATAGCAAAATATGATCCGAACAATATCTCAACAGAATTTACAGAAAATGTAAGAAACAGATTTGTACTATTCTAGTATAGTTGACTGGGAATCAGAAGAACTACAGCCAATAACCAAGGCTATAATCAAGGAAGAATGCAGGAGGACACTATTGGTTGCCAAAAAGAACAAAAAGAAACAATGGATAACAGATGAAACACTTCAAGCAGTTAAGGAAAGAAGAGATGCAAAAGAAAAGATAGGAACAAAACCAGAACTAGGCACGCAACTGTTCAATGACTAGTGCTCAAGGATAAAGGAGACTACTGTTGTTGAGCAACCATGAAATAATGAGACCAGAGACAAATAAATGAATTAAGCAAGGATCATTTTATTGACCTAAAAATCTATTTAACTGTTTGATACCTGGGAGTAAGCTAACTGGTAAATGGGTGGGAGTAACCTAGTGTGGGTTCAGTTGAGGCCCAGATGTCAAATTACAACACCTCCCTAGCTCTCTCTTGGTTGAAACATCAGACACAAAGGTGATTCCAAAGGGGATTGGTTGCTACCTTAGCCAGTCACCTTTGGAAGGCCAAAACCTGCAGATCTCTCTCCCAAATCACTACATTTTGTAAGGGGGAGTAAACCCCAGAGCAGCCCAAAGGGCAGTCTTCTTCCCAAACCTCCCAATCGTTTTCCCTGTGGAGGAAGTTCCATACTGACTCTCCACCACAATGGTGTGCCAAGTCAAAAAGAGGTTCATACCAAGGGCCTGGATGCTCTATGACAAGAAAAAGAACATACCAGAAGATCAAGAAGAAATTTTAAAAAATGGTTGCAATATACAGAAGAGCTATATAAAAGAGATTTTAAAAATGAATGATATATGGAATGAAGAACATACAAAGACAAGAACTTTAAATTGGGATATTTCTCCTTTTATAATAAAGAAAGAGGAAAGGGGTTATTGAACCATGTCTTGGGAAAGGAGCAGCACTGAAATGGTGCTTCTCCTTGGGAACCATTTCACCCTATAAGGAAGCCAGTTATGTTGAGCTTGACAGAAATAACACTGTGTCTTGTTTCTACAGTCGATTTACAAAAAAGGAATATGGGGAGTAAACCTCAAGGGATTTTCACTTGTGGCATTCTAGTTTTGCTGCACTGATGTCACTACACTTAGCACAATGCTATGAGACAATTTATACTTGGGGGAGCAGTGTCAAGTTTATCTCTCTCTCTCTCTCTCTTTATTTTGCTCTGTCTGCAGGTTATTCATCTGCACTTTTTTTTAAACAATAGCAGAGGAGGAAGAAAAATCCCTTGAGCTAAGTGAGACAGCATGATACACTTTTATGAAATTTCCAAAAATGTACTAGACCCTCCCTTTCCAACCCACTCTGATGTACTTGTTGTTGGGTTAAGAGGAAAGGAACACACTCAATGAAAGAATCAAAGTTTAGTCTCTTGATATTTAAGCGTGACTTGATTTCAATGGCAATGCTGTATTTGGGCAACTGAGTTGTTTCTATACAATAAAGGTAACAAATGTGTTTGGTGCCTAAGGGTGTTGGCCAGTGTTGATGAGAATTCCTAATGAGTGATCTAAACATAATGGAAAACAATGTGGAAATATATTGCCACACGTTTCCCTTTAACATTGTGTTATCTGTGTAGTTACCTCTTAATATCAGGAGGAAAACAGGGTCGGGAGATAAAGATATTAAGCAGAATTCCCAGATCTCAGGGCCTGGCCCTGAGTGTCACAAAATGGCCTCCAGTATGCAGGCAAAGAGGAGCAATTAAAGTGGCCTTGAATAGTGTCTATATGTGCATTTTCACCATTTCCTATACAGAGTGACTGGAACCCTATTGGTTAATCTCAACTAGAGTAGACCTGTGGAATCAATTGTTGAATGGAAAGTCAAGACAGCAGTACTTTCTATTGATTCTATAGACTGTACACCATGGGCAGGTTTACTAGTATCTATTTTATTGTTTGTATGTACAGCATTGTGCAAATCTACAGAGCTATATAATTAAAGCATAATAATAATTAATAATAATTCAATGGGTCTACTCTAGTCTGTTCTAATAGCAGGGTATAAGCTATTGTGTTTTATTTGAATGCCATACTCTGAGCAACTGTGGTTAATGATTAATATAGCATGCTTAAGGGCTGCACCAGGTGCCACTTCTTCCAATAACAGCCTTGTAGCATCACTAGGGTCCATGATTGTGAGATCAAAATTCACCAGGTCTCAAGTTTTGGTCCTGAAGTTTCAGTGCCTTAAATAATAAAATAATTACAGAACAAGATAATTTGAGATTTTGATGGGAATGTCCTCTTTTGTTCTTACTTGGGTAGTGGGAGCTGAAGCAGTTTTGTGACAAGTTTCTTCCATCCTGACATAAGTTCTAATTGATCAGAGGTTTAATTTCCGTGGTGAAACACCCCTTCCTAAGTAGAAGCAGTCCCCTTCAAAGTGAAGCTAATCATACATCACTTGGGTGTATGGTCAGAATACACAACAACCTTACACGGTTAAGGATAGCCCATTATGGCTCCCAACCACCAGTAACATTTCCAAGATAGACTGAAAGTGGCATCTGTGTCTACCTGGCTATCTGTCTGTTTATGTATGTGTACAAGATGAGAGCAATGAACTATGCAAAGGGATCTTGTAGCAGCTTTCAAACTGAACAAAAAAGCTAAGTCTATGAAAGCTTATGCTACAGCTTCTTTCACTCAGTCTCAAATGTGCTGCAGGATCTCTTTGCATACTGATATTCCATACTATGGCCTGATTCAGACCGGCACTTTGCGCCGGCTTGGACATGTAGTAGGGTTGCCCGGGGGCACAGCGTCTGCATGCCCTGCAACCCTACTATGTGGCGGTGCCGTAATCATGGCAGCCTCCCATCCATACGGGGGCCACCATGATGGCATCAGGCATGTGACGTGTCCAAATGGTTCAGCGTGTGCGTGACGTCTTTGTGCCACCCCAGGCCGCTGACGGCGGCCTGGCTGCATCACGAGAAGGAGCTCCAAAACGGAGCTCCTTCTGGGTGTGCACCTTGTTCCCACAGCCACAAAGCGGCTGTGGGAATGACGCCAGGGAGAAAGGAGCCAAGTGGCCCCTTTCTCCCATGGCTCTGGCTCCCAGGGTGTCCAGGGGCTTGAAGCCCCAAGGACATCCCTTTTCTGCGCCACAGAGAAGCAGCATTTTGCCGCTTCTCCATGGTCTGGAAAAACTCCGGATTGGGGCTGCAGGGCTGCCAGTGAAGCTGCCCTTCCCCCAAACCAGAGCAAAAAGGGGTGGGGCAGGCCACCTGAAAGAGGTAGATGGTACTGGGCCTAACACAGCCATGTCTCTGAAGTCATGAGCTATATATCGTTGTTTACCTAAAATTGTAATCCACTGAAATTATTTGGGCATCTATATTCAGCACCCAGTTGAGAACATTTTTTTATGCGGAACTCTGAGAACGTCCAGACACATGTTAGCACATGCTGATAGTTTTTTCTAACCATAATGAATCTTGGCTGGAATTTACAGTTGCAACTATGAAGGTACAACCTAGAGTTATCAATTTGTGGTTGATTCGTATTCATGCTCTTTACATATTCAGTACTGCAGGAAACATGAAAATCCTCTAATCCTGATTTACCAGGCAACAGCATCTGTATGCAACAAGAGTCTGTTCTCTTGTCATTCAGGATGCTGACTGAAGTTTCCACCCCCTCTCATGTGCAATTTCTGGTGCAAGAGTGAACTTTGGCAGTAATTCTGCCTCTGACTCTCACACCAGAGATTGCTCATTGGAGGGGATGGAAATGTTAGTAAGCCATGTCCTGATGGACAGAAGAGATCTCTGTTGCTCACAGCAGCTGCTGTCTTGTCAGTCAATGGTGGTGGGGAGGTTTTTCAGGCCAGTAGATGCTACTTAGCTACGATCTAGAAATAAATCTCTTGCTTAGAAGCAAACATATTTCTACTGTTTCTTTTATCTTCTTTGATTTTTTCAGAAAATTCTTCTGAGGTGAGGAATAATGGACAGAACATTTCTAGAGAATTTTTGCAACATATCCAATATGGTGCTTTGAGATTCATATGGAATGATTCACTTTAGGACCATTTCTCCCCAAACAGGCAACTATACAGCTGAACATGGGATAGAAGATTGAATTGTCTCTGTTTCTTATGGGACAAGATATTACTCTAAGACAGGAAGAATGAAAGGAAGTAAAATGTGACTATAACCAGACTGTTAAAAATATGGGTAAAAAAATAAAGGTGACAGCAATAGACATGTTGCTTTTTATAGTATTTCTGTTGGTTTCATTAGTTACATTTATAACTTATCTTTCCTCCAAGGAACTCAAGGTGATTGACATGACTATCCAGCTTTCCACTTTATCCTCACAGTAATCCAGTAAATACACAAGGCTGAGAGAGAGAGTGACTGATCCAAGGAATGTCATTACTCAATGGCATTCAATGAATTTCATGAATCAGTGGATTTCCAAAGTCTTAGATCAGCCCTTTACCTATTAGAAAACCCTCTTGGGCATCTACCTAGAGTGTTTGTGTGCATATTTGTGTATATTCTTATGTAAGAAGATGTGTCTCTATATTTTATGGCGGGGGCTGATATGGGATTATATTTTTGAATCCATATGTATTTTAGAGCAGCTTGACTTAATATGTAATATGAAAGCTGAGGGAAAGACGGTATATAGAGATAATCTAATTTCAGTGGGTTTGAGCATGGAACATCTCTCTGGTGTTCAGTCAGAATTCATAGATTACCATGTCAGAGATGAATAGCTAGGCCTTAAACTACAGCTTTTAGGTGTCATTGAATGCTTGGTGATGGACACTATTCTAGTTTTTAAAGCAAGGGTGGGGAATATGGAGCCTTGCAGATGCATCTGGGCTATAACATCTGCCATCCTTTTGCATTGACTATGCAGGCTGGGATTTATGGTAGTGCACAATATAGAAGGTCACAGATTCCCCACTCAGCTTTTCTTTTTATTTTGTGTGTGATCTTTTTACAGTTCTAAAAGTTTTGGTCTATTTATAAAAAGGCTTGCTCAGCATCTACAGGCATCCAGTATGTTTATCTGGAAAGAACTTATGTTGTCAATGGGAGGGTAATGGTGTTTAACTTGTGCATTTGTCCCAAGAGTCTTTTCCATCATGAAGGGGCCAGTGATCCATCTCTTAAGGTCTCTAGAAATAAAAATACTCATTGACTTTTGTAATACCAAGAGTTCCACAGAGTCTGGACAGATCATTAGTCTGCATATTTCAGACACTGTTCACTTATGGAGACTGTTGTATATGTGATCCCCTCGTAAATATAGAAAAATCTATTGAACATGCTTTTAGTTGTATGCTTTTTCATAGATGCTTCTATTTCAAAAGAATTCAATATGAAACAATTATTGCCATCACTTCTCTCTAGTTCATTCATAAATCATATGTTCCTTGTTCAGTCCTCTGATCAGGGTAATTGAAAATGTGTGTGTGGGGGGGACTTTAAAGAAAGCAAAAGAGATTTTTTTGAAACAAGTACTGAAACAATTCTCTACATGTTCATTTCACCAGTACAAGTATATGCACGGCCTTCACCATATCTCTGTTCCAGAGGAATGTTAATGTTGTTTTTCAGTGCTACATATTCCTAGAAATTCCATATTGGAACTAATTATCACCTAACTAAGGAGATTATCATGGGGGGGGAGGGGGAAGAAAAAGGCATATTCCCAGGATGACAACATGATCACATGTCAAATTTTCAGACAACGACACATTCAATCGGGACTTCTCCCAGGAAGAAACAGCAATTAAATAGGAACAAACTATAAGTTTCCCAATACCATGATTGAAGCACAATTGCCAGGGTGCAAATTCAATCACACTTCAACAGTGGCATTGGGGAAGCAATCCAGGCATTTTAAAGGGGCAGCACCAGCCAAGCGTCTTTACATTTTAAGGGGAACCAAGCAGGGATCATTTATTTTTAAAGCAGCTGGGGGCAGCAATGAGGAACATTTAAAATTTAAAGGGCTGCAGGAAGCAGCCTGGGAAATTTAAAATTTAAACCACGCATGCACACAATGATCAATTCCAATGTAATATCGAATTATTATCTGATATGTGCGGAAAGCGACTGTGCAATTCTATGGGTTTTGGCTATCGTGCAACTGTGTAAAAATATTGAGGGCTGTAGTGCCATTATTCCTTTCTCTTTTCACTACCGTGATTATTGTTGCATTGGCCCTGGTGTGATAATCTCAAAAGTTTTGTATTTCCATTATATTTCACAAACGCATTTGTATCTATGTATATACCTGTATATGCCCACAGATGCTTTGGCGCAGTACAGATGGGCCTAAGAGGCGCCGCCCTCATGCCACGATTACGCGTGAGGGGCGGCACTTCCGGACATGCCTTGCCCCTCACGCGTAACCGATACGTCAAGATAGTGGCGCCCTATACAGATGGGCGCTGCCATCTTGACATAGCGGACGCTCTGCGTCCGCACGTCCAAACCCAGAAGAGACGTCGCGAGTGCGCACTTTGGCACTCGTGGCGTCTCTTCCGGGTTCCTGGAAGGAGCACGATTTGCGCGCTCTTTTTTCTCCGTGAGGGAGTTGTGCGGTTTGGCTGCTGCGGCTCCCTCACGGAGCAAACAGCAGCGGCCCAAGACCGCCTCTTTTGGGCGGTCTGTAACAGGCCTTTGTTTCAAGTGTCTGATGAAGTAGACTGTAATCTACAGAAACGTATACCAGAATTTTCTTTTCCCAATAGGTTTCAAAGGTACTACTAGGTTATGTCAGTTTATGCTAGGACAGACAAACACACCTATCTCTTTAAATACCTATTCTTTGTAAAAAATGTTTGTACAATGGCTTGGGTACAATTAAGGAAACTGAGGAAGAGACAACTCAAGGGTGTAAAAGGCCACCAATGAACCAATGACTTCATTTTTATTTTCATTTGCTTTATACTTAATCATGCATGTTGAACAGGTAATATGGAACATGCCAGTCTGGATTATAAAGTCAGATAATCAAGAGGAGAAATTAAGACACAGAAGAAACTTTAAGGAATTTTTATTGTTTATGTAACTTATGCATACAAACTCTGGACTTGAACCACCACTTGAACAAATATCTCTGAAAATATGCATTTTAAACAATATGAACCATATGGATAATAAACAGTCCAGTGGCCATTACTTTGGATAGAGATTATAGCCACAGTGATTACACCCAATAAATTAAAACAGAAGGAAGGGGGAAGAATTTGTCTGGCATTTTGTGTTGTATTTGTAAGGTAATGGAAAATTTGTAAATTGAAATAGTTGATAGAATTATTTAATTTTTTGAAGAAAAACACTGGCATTTTTTTTATCGCCGACCTTGCCCATAGCTGCAATGGGATTCTTAGATACTGCTTTGTGGGAGCGGCTATTTTGTAATTTGAATTTACCTTATTAGGAACGCCCTGCATATGCATAACCTAACTATATGTAATCATCTCAGGAAAAGTTGTACAGGGTCTAGTGTTAGACCATTTCCCTTAAGAGGTCCAGCATCTCTCCCACCCTCTTCCTGTGAGCAATCTCTGGTGTAAAGGGGGATTGCAACAGGGGGCCCTGTGTCTGCCTGTCATAATGGAGATCACTCAAAGAAGAGGATGGAAATATCAGTCAGCTGCTTTCCAGTTGACAGTGGAATAGATCCCTATCAATTGCAATGGCTACTTCTCTGGTAAGTGGTAGAAGGTGGGTTGGGCCAGGAGACACTGAGGTCAAGCAGAAGGGCAGGAAAAAGGAACTTAAAGCAGCTTCTTCCAAGAGCAGACCGAGGCCCTACTGACTGCACCGCCTATTCCCAAGGTAACCTACATGTGAAACCACTTCTTTTGGCCCCTCAGTTTGTTTGAGGCCACTGTGTAGCTAAATAATGATGGTAGTTACACTTTATAACTACCCAAGTGAATGCCAGCCAAATGGAAGTATTTTAATGGAAAACTGTGAATATACATACATTTTACAGTGAAATTATATACATATCTGCTCATATGTATATAATTCAGTATTGGATTCAGTGAAGCTTAAACCCAAATCAGTGGGTTGCCTAACATAAAGGTAAAAGAAGTCCCTTGACATTAATGTCCAGTAATAACTGACTGTAGGGGACAATGTTCATCACCATTTCTAAGCTGAAGAGCCAGTGTTGTCTGAGGACTTCTCTGGTGGTCATGTAGCCAGCATGACTGCACCAAACACTCTTACCTTCCCACCGAAGTGGTACCTATTTATTTACTTGCATTGCATTGCATGCTTTTGAACTTCTAGATTGGTGGAAACTAGGACTAGTGACAGGAGCTCACCCCATCATGCAGCACTCAGCACTCAGGCCTTGAACTGCCACCATTCCTATCTTCCAACCATCAGAACTGGCATCTTAACCACTAAGCCACCTCATGCCCTATGAGGAACGACTTAGGGAGCTGGGGATATTTAGCCTGGAGAAGAGAAAGTTAAGAGGTGATATGATAGCCCTGTTTAAATATTTGAAGGGATGTCATATTGATGAGGGAACAAGCTTGTTTTCTGCTGCTCCAGAGACTAGGATCCAGAGCAATGGATACAAGCTCCAGGAAAAGAGATTCCATCTCAACATTAGGAGGAACTTCCTGACAGTAAGGGTTGTTCTATAATGGAACACACTCCCTCAGAGTGTAGTGGAGTCTCCTTCCTTAGAGGTCTTTAAACAGAGGCTAAATGGCCATCTGTTGGGGATGTTTTGATTTAGATTTCCTGCATGGCAGGGGGTTGGACTGGATGGCCTTTGTGGTCTCTTCCAACTCTACGATTCTATGATTCTAAATAAACATATAAACATAAATAAATATAAATGATTGGAAGTAACAATGTGGTCTGACTACATACATTCCTGGAGGCAGAGGCATTCTGCTTATATCCAGTTACTACCTTAAAGTAATTGTGATTGAGTGAGCATTTCATAAGTGCCACTAATGACAGAGAAATCATTTGGTTCACTGGGGATTGTTTTTCCCTTTGCCTCTGAGCAATAAGAATCTGTCCATTACATACTGTCATCAGGAATTCATTGAGTTGCATGAGAAAACCACTGGACATAATTGAAATATCCTAATAGCAATGAGTGGAAGTGTTGGTATTTATATCCTGTTTGTTATATCTCCAGGCTTTTGCTAACTTGTCATATCCAATTAAATAATGTGTTGACTTCTATACCAAATGGCTATGCAAATGGAAAGATTTCTAAATATGGAGAAGCCACAGGGGATCTTTAAATTTTATGTAGTCAATTGTTGAAGTGACATATCATAGTGTTATCTACAGTTCTGAAGAAAACAATGTTCATTAATTATGACTAGAGTTCCCCCTATTTTGTGTTCCAAATGTTGGACAAATGTGTGCTGATTTCATTTTCTGGTAGGATAGTCTGAAGCAGAATCTGTATTGCAATACCTTCTTGCACCTGAGATTGCTGCTGGGAGGGGAATGTGAATGCCAGTCTGTTACATCCTTGATCAACAAGAAAACTGATCTCCATCACTTGCAGTAGCTGCAGCCCAGTAAGTCAGGGTTGTGGGAGGGTGTTGGGCCAGGAGACATTACTTCTTTAAATATACTAATATGCTAAGGCCTGAAACAGTCAAATAGCGCAGCTTCTGGTCAAACAGAACAGCTTCCAGTCCCTTCGGGGGCATGGTGTGCAGACAATGCATGCCTCCAACATGGCTGGAAGCGCCTCTGAGGCCACCTTAGGCAGCCAAAAGCTGCCAGAAAAAGGAGCAGCAAAAAACACTCTTTGCCAGTGGCTTGTTTGGGACTGTGGCAGTGTCTCGCTTCAGGAGCGGGCCATCCAGTCACCACAGTCCCGAGCCCATCTGCTTTGCCCCTGAGTTAAATAGCTGATCTAGAATCTTGGCCACTGGTTTTTTTTTTTTCATTATGCATTTTATAATAATAATGTTCATTGTTGTTCCTTCCATGACATTCCTCTTGGCTTTGACTTGGTCCCATGTCAATAACACAAAACCAAGACATTTGTCCACCTGAAGCATGAAGCCAGTTAAGAGTGAGGACACTGTTTCCTATCATGACTTTATTTTTGCATTATTATATGATCCCATAACCAGCTCTGATTACATTTGTGACATCATGACAACACCTTGTGTGTGTGTGCGTGTGTGTGTGTGTGTATGTATGTATGTATATGTATTCCTTCCTTTTCTGTGAACATTTGGAAAATGAGGACACTTAGGTAGGATGGCACCAATTCAAGCAACAAGCAATTATTTAATAAGAATCAAAATGGTACCAATAAGTGCATTTTGAGCTGTCTAAAACCACATGTGAATATTCAAATTAATCTTATAGTCAGGCACAGTCTACTTTTGTAGCCATTTTTTCCTGTCACAAAAGCCCACTAACCCCTCTGGTTTTCTTAAATTAAAACAGAAAATTTTCCATGACAAAGATTGTTCAACAATCAATGCAAATTAAGAGCTTCTTGTTCTGAAGAATTTGAACATGTGTCACTTGGGGCAGCAAGCTAACTGAAGTCAGCCCCAACCTTTGTGGTTTCTAACTGAAGTGCGTTTTCACTCTTTCTCTTGTTAGCACAGCATCAGACTAAGTACCCATCTCATTAGAAACCTCCTTACCTCAGGCTGAGGAGGGAAAAAACTATAAGGTCAGGGTTGTACCAAGATGACTCTTTTTCCTCCCATAGGACAAATGAAGATAAAAACTTTAAATTACCATTAAAATATTTCTCTGGAAGTAAACTAAATCAAAGTTAAATGTGAAAGCTGCTTCCTTAATGCTGGTGAAGCACCGTAAATTAACAAGAAATCAAATTAGAGATTGTTCTTTGATTTCATTATTGAGTTCAAACAGTTGTTAATTCAGTTTCTCCTTGTAGTACTGCCTGGAAAAGAGCATAATGGCTCACCATTTCCTCATCAAATAACAATCATGAAGTACTGCAGTGCTAGTAACACCATGTCTTATAATTTTGCAGATGGAATCCATATATTTTTCATTTCTGGCACAATAGGAAAGTAGTTGGGTGAGTGGGTCTCACCGTCACACATGTATGTGGTGGAAAACAGAGGACTTTATCTCCAAGGGTATAGCTTTTAAATGTTACGTTTTCTAGATGTCTCTGTCAGATAAATGTTCTCTCATGTTATGTTTGGTGTATCCTTGAGTGTGTGTATTCAGTCTCAAGCTTCTTTAAAAAAAAAAAAACAAATAAGCTTAAGTCCTATTAATAAAGAAATCTGAAAATTTTGATAATTGTTTCTCAAATAAAAGACAGAACAAAACAAATCCATATAAAATTACCACCCATCCCTAATATCCTTATGGACTGTAACATGTGACAGATTGCAACCCTGAGTGCTTGACATGGTTTCACAACAGCCAGGTTTCTTAACACAGTGAATAATTCTCACATAAATGTCTCAGATGAAACAATAGTGTCAGTTTTTTCAACCACTACTCCCCCCAGTTCTCTCTGGCACTGAAGACATGTTTCAGAGAGTTTCCCTGTCCTGCTCAGGCAACCTGATTCTGAGAACACAATGACTGCATTGGATCAGCTTATTACATCAGCTTATATCTCACTTACCTCCTAATATGGACCCAAGGTAGCTAACAATACAAATTATAACAAAATACAACTAAAACATATACAGTTTTAAAAAGTAAAGTAAAAAAGTAAAAAAAAACCCTATTGTATTTTAAAAAGCATTAATTTAAAAACAATTTTAAAGAATTTTAAAACAACAACAATAATAAAAGTGCAGATTTTGTTGTTAACTGAGTTGAGTTCAGCTCATGGCAACCCCATGAAAGTGACATCTCCAAGTTTCTCTGATCCAAACCACTTTTTCAGGTACTTCAGACTCAGGGCTATGGCCCCCTTGGTTGCATCTATCCATCTATCACGGGTCTTCCTTGCTTTCTACCACCTTCCATCTTTCCTAACATTATTATGTTTTCTAGTGAGTCCTGTATTCTTATGATATGGCCAAAGTAAGACTGCCTCAATTTAGTCATCATGGCTTCCAGAGTGAGTTCAGCTTGATCTGTTGTAGCACTAATTTGTTAATCCTTTTGGCTATCTGTGGTATCTTCAGCACTCTTCTCTACCAGCACATCCCAAATGAATTCATTTTCTTTCTATCAGCTTCCTTCAATGTCCAGTTCCAACATATATACATGGTAATGGGAAATATGATGGCTTGGGCGATCCTAAGTTTGGTGTTCATTTCTTTTATCTTTGCACTTTAAGATCTCATCTAGTTATGTAATAACTGCCTTTCCCAATCCTAGTATTCTTTCAATATTTTGATTGCAATCCCCATTTTGATCAATTATTGATCCCAATGTATAAAAAAACTTAACTATTTCAATTTCCTCATTGTCTACATTGAATTTCTATAACTTCTCTGTGTTCATTATTTTTCTTAATGTTCAACAGTAAATCTGCCTTGACTTTCCTTTCTGACTTTCTGTAATAATTGCTTCAATTCTTAGATGTTTTCTGCCACTAGTATAGATTCTTAGAAAGATCTATACTATACTAGTGGCAGAAAACATCTATCTTAAATTGTTGATATTCCTTCCTCTGAACTTCAGTCTTCCTTCCTCCACTTCTAAATCTGATCTGTGTAGGATATTTTCTGCATACAGGTTGAATAGAGAGGGTGACAGAATACAGCCATCTGGCTCCTTTTCAAATTGGGAAGTATTCTGTTTTTCTTTATTATGTTCTGATGGTAGTCTCCTGTCCTGAGTACAGCTTATTCATCAGGAAAATCAAATATAATAGTACACCGATTTCTTTAAGATCAGTCCATACTTTTTCATGATTTATACAGTCAAAGGCTTTGTTGTCTCTAAAACATATGCTGATTTTCTTCTGGAATTCCCTGGCACACACTATTATCCATTGTATATTTCCAAAGAAACTCCTAGTGCCTCTCCCTTTCCTGAACCCGTCTTGTACCTCTGGAACATCTTGCTCCATGTACAGTAGGAGTTTTTTGCTGGAGGATTTTTGAACATGGCTTTGCCTGCATGAGAAATCAATCCAGTGGTCCTCTGGTTGCTACCCACTTTTGTGTCTTCCTTTTGGGCGACAGGAAGGTATATTGATCATTCCCAATATGTGGGTCATTGTTCAGTACTTCCCACTAAAAGATCTTTCTTCAAACACTAATTAAAATTGAGTGTGTCTTTGCTGCTGCCAGAAAGAGAGCAGAGAGGGAAACAAACTAAACTTCTGTTAAATCCCACCAGTGTCTGACCATAGAATTCCCAGTGTCTAACCATAGATTTTGATTAAACATATGGAGCCACTCTATGGCAAGGATGGGCAACATTCAGCTCTCTAGATCTGCGATTTGCCACTATTGCATTCCTCACTATTGGCTATACTAGCTAGAATTTATGGGAGTTGCAGTCCAACAACATCTGGAGGACTGCACATTGTCCTTCCCTATTATGTGGGGTGTTTTGCAATGACCAAGGATTATGTAATTGCATTAAAATGAAAATAAATGTGAGAAGAAAAAATCCCATAGATAATTAGTTCTAGTTCTTTTATTTCTGTATTCTCATCCACAGGTGGCTCAGTCCATTTGTATTGTTCCTAATGAAAAAGAAGCTAAAGGGAAAATGACATTGTCACTCACTTGTGGAAAAAATGTTGAGCAAACTCTCACTATGGAATCTGATCCAAACCCTAGAGCCAGATTTTGAAACAAGGTATTTCTTTGTCTCTTGTAAGAGATACTGCTAAAATAAATCCAAAAAAAAAAAAAACAAAAAACAAAGAACTGACTAGCCTTTTACATTAAGATACAGTTGCCTAGACTGTTTGTCTAGCATTATCTTTGTTTCTGTTCTTTTACATGTGTTTATGTGACCTTCCATATCAGTATTTGGCCTCACCTTAACAACAGAATAATGTGACTGCATCAAGATCATCATATTTGGAAACTTACCTGTGTCACTTGATGATTGATCTTTCAGTTAAAGGGGGGGATGTAGATTCAATTGCCTTTTTGAACTTGGGGTTAAACCATTTTCCTTATCTTTGAAAATTAGATCAATGGACTGTCCCACTAAATTAATCATTATGGATTAATATACACACACTGCTAAGGGTTATCTGTAGGCAGAACCTTGAGTGAAAGGTAACGACTTGCCAGATCTCCCCTTTGCTCTAGTGTTAACCTGTAATTTCTTTTATTCAAAGAAGAAAAAGGAAGGAAAGTACGATAAAGGAAAGAAGAACTGATTATTATACTCCTTCTGACAGCTCACTCTGATTGGTGTTAGACATGCCAGAATCCCTTGCACAGTCTGAATATTATATTCATGAAATAGTTTTCAGTAACAATCCCACCAAAGAGAAACAAACTTTAATAACACATTGAACAGCTGAGATAGTATAGCTGCACCTAATCAATTTATATACCACTTTTGAAGCTAAGAAGGACTGATGAGTGCAGAGATGAAAAACCACTAAGAGCCCTATGGAAACCTACATATGTTTCTAAAGGAATTATCCTCATTTTTGTCATCGTCATAATCTATTTTCAAATCCACCTTTTCCTCTTTCTTCCCTAAAATAAGGAGTACAGACTCAGAAGTGAAGTGGTGGTTAACTAGGGCTGTAGAAAAATGAAACTACAGGGAAGAATTTACCATTGTATAATGTGGTGCTTCATGGAAGATATTCAGAGCTGTGTGTATGTATTGGAAAGAGTGCACAACAGAGAAAAGAAGAAAGCATGACATATACTTCACAAACTATCATTTTAAATGAAACACTACATTTAGTACTTTTGAAAATGAAAAAGGAGAAGAAATCTATTCCTTCACATACCCCAAAAATGCTTTCAAAATATACTCCAGTTTGAGGAAAGATATAAAAGATATACTCTTTTATCCTTTAGAATTTTTGAATCTTTTTCACCAGACCATTAGTAAAACACCAGAGTTTTTTAGGTAACATTTTCAACCTAAATTCCTCTGATATCTTGCCTTAAAGTTAAAAGCATTCATATTCAAGTCCCTGCAGTTCTGAATCACATTTGAGAATTCTGTCTGAAAAATAAAATGTCCTAGCAGGATAGAATGGTTAGGAAATGATCCATAATTGACTTTCAATACAAGTTTACATCTAAAGCAGAGCCACAACTTTTAGCAGTACAATAATACATCCAGAATGATACAGAATGTAGTGCATACATTTCTTTTGCTTTATTTTATACATTGAGCAGATGATGTTGTTGATGATAATGATTTACACTTCTTGGATATCTTTTTTTTTTAATAAACCTCATGGCACTTTAAATAATTCATTTTAAATCCCCTCATTCATTTCATTCATTTTAAAATAAAATCTCATCCCAGGAACAAATTATAATCATTTGACCTAATGCCAATATTTTTAGCAACTACTCAAATAAATCCCATCAAATATAGTCATTATTATAACATGTATTTCATAATTACTGGTCTTACTGGAGCTGTTAATTGCCACTGAAGGAGAAGTCATGTTCCTCATAAATACAGTCCGTTTTACAATGCTCTAAATAACCTATATGCTTATTGTCATCAGTAGGAAATGAAAATGCACAATTATCAACAGATGTTTACTTTGCAAGACATATACAGAGGCTCCTCTTTAGAGTTATGCTATGTTAAAGTTAAAGAAGCAGAATGGTTTCCCAATCTGCACATTAGTTTGGTAGCAGGTCAATTTATTTTCAAATCAGTGTAGAACAAATTCCTTAATAGCACTAGCATTAGCAGCTATATTTTTATCCCACTTCATACTGAACTAAGCAGTCTCTAAGCAGTTTTCAACATGTAAGCTAATTGCCCCCAACAAGCTGGGCACTCATTTTAGCGACCTTGGAAGGATGCCAGGCTGAGTCGACCCTGGAGCCCCTGGCTGGTATCGAACTCACAACCTTGTGACTGTAAGTGAGTGGCTGCAGTACCGGCACTTAACTACACCACCAGGGCTTCCATAATTATCCCCACCATCCCGTGCCTCATGCATTGTAATTGTAATTTATTTATGGTCTTTGACCAAACATCTCAAAGTTATAAAAACACTATCAATAAAAGCACTCTTACAAAGAACTAATAAAAACAAATTAAAACCCAAATACACATGTAAACAGGAAGCATTACACATCAACACAGAGGAAACATAAAAGAGGCAACCCTTTAACATCTTGTTCCATCATTTAACCACGAGTCTGATCCTTAATGCTTTGTTTGCGTGTAGCAATGGCGACAGCACAAAATCGAGTCATATACTCAGTAATTTCTGGATCCACATCTTCGAGCAGTATCTTGAATAACCCCTTTAATTTCCTCCTTGTCCTTCTCCTTTTGCAATTTGCAATTCGAATGCATATGGTGCTCTGGGCATTAAATGTGCTGTGACAGTTATGGGATGACATACAGCATTTCCCCAAAGCAGGAAGGATCTAAGGTTCCTGAGGTGAAAAATCACCCCCAATGTAAAGGAATGCCCCCCTATATGTTTATCTTTTCATCCCTCAATAACTCAACCAGTACCATCCTCATTGTTTTTCCCCCATTGTTTCTTTCCATGGCTGATAGTCAAGCTATTAAATCATCACAACCTTTACTCCTGACATTTTTA
Source organism: Sceloporus undulatus (assembly GCF_019175285.1). Lineage (NCBI taxonomy): Eukaryota > Metazoa > Chordata > Lepidosauria > Squamata > Phrynosomatidae > Sceloporus > Sceloporus undulatus. The sequence continues at coordinate 130,188,307 of NC_056522.1, read as the reverse complement.
CTTCCCTCACTACCTCCTTTGGCCCCCTTTAAAAACCTACTTTGGATGGTGGCTAGACCAGCTCTGTCCTTCTCTAAGGCCCCCAGAGGTGTCAGCATTACATAAATACAGAAGTGAACAATGGATAGGTGCTGGAGCGCTAGGGCATCTTGGAGGACTGCATTTTTCTCCACCCCTGCTCCCCATTTTCATACACACGTACACCCACTCCAGAAAAATGGGGGGCCTGAATGTTTTGCTCCCAAATGGTCAATATAAAAAGTTAAGTATTTTTAAATTGCCTTGTTTTGAGCGATAAATTATTTCATATATATTTACCATTTGCATACTATTCTTCTTGTTGTTGTTGTTGTTTTATATTGCCCTGCAGTGATTTTACCATATGCTGACCTAAGACCCTCAGATACCAGGTGGAAGATAAACATTTTAATAAATAAAATATGATGTCTAGTCACTTCTTGTTCCAAGAAAGGTCTTTAAAGTTTTAAAAAAACTGTATGCCTTTTAAAGCCTATAACTCCAGTAAAATGGCCAACCCACTGCTGGCGCTATTTGTGTGGTCCTATTTGGTGCAAAAAATAAAAAGGCTAAACATACCCAGCTCCCTAAGTCTCTCCTCATAAGACATAGTTTCTAGACTCTTCACCATTTTAGTTGCCCTCCTTTGGACACGCTCCCATTTCAGAACATCCTTTTTGAACTGTGGTGCCAAGAACTGGACACAGTATTCTAGGTGAGGCCTGAACAAGGCATAATAGAGTGGGATTATTACTTCCCTTGATCTAGACACTATACTTCTACTGATGCAGCCTAGAATCGCATTGGCCTTGTTAGCTGCAGCATTGCACTGTTGACTCATGTTCAACTTGTGGTCTACTAAGACTTGTAGATCCATTTCACACATAGTCTCATTCAGCCAGGTGTCCTTTACATTTCTCTCTGTTGAAATCCATTTTGTTATCTTTGGCCTAGTTTTCTAATCTATTACAGTTATATCAGCCGCTCTGATAGCCTTTAGGGCTGAAGGGTGGGGTATAAATACCATGAATAAATAAATAAAATAAAAATTTTGAATTTTGATCCTGTCCTCTGGGGTATTAGCTATTCCTACTAATTTGGTGTCATCTGCAAATTTGATAAGTATGCCCCCCCCCCGCTATTCTTTCATCTAAGTCATTGATAAAGATGTTGAATAGCCTTTAGGTTCAGCCGGTCAACCAATTACAAATCTATTTAACAGTTGCATTGTCTAACTCACATTTTACTAGCTTCTTTTCAAGAATGTCATGGCGGACCTTGTCAAAGCCCTTACTGAAATCAAGATATGCGATATCCACAGCATTCCTTTCATCTACCAACTCCTCCATCTCTCATCCATAATACTACTGTTTTGAACTGTAGTCCTTTGGTCACAGTCAGTGATTAATTGTATATAGAGTTTGTGTGTGTGTGTGTGTATTTTATTATAAATAAAAATAGGTTCCAAACTGGACACTGTAAATATGTTGTTCATTACTTTTTTTATATTCACAAGCAAAAATGGACCCTCATTTCAACTGTCTTCTCCCTTTCCATGCCTTTTCCTTGTGCTGATTGGACTGTAGGCCACTCTAAAGGTAGAACATAAACAAATAAAGCAGCTCTGTGAAGGATTTCTAGTAAGCATCTTGCTCCAGGTACTCCTACAATTGGACTGGAGCTTTTTACATTTCAGAGTTGAACCCTTCTTACAAAGTGGAAAACTCTGAAAGAACAGGTGGCTGTCCATGAATTTATACTGGTCACATTTACAGAACCATTGCATCTGCTTCATGAATTATGGTGCCCTTGGATATAAGTTTAGTGGCTCAGTACTAGAGCTTGCCTGATCCATACTCAAAGGGTTCTGGTGTCTCCAGCATCTCAAATTCAAGCATCTCTGATTCCCTTTTCTTTTAAAAATTTTAACTGTTTACATTTTATATTTGTTTATTTGCTGATTTATTTTCGGTGCCCCATTTAATTTCAATTAATGGTGTGGAACAGAGGAGAGTGAAAGGAAGGAAAGGGAAGAAGAAAGAGCCAAAAGGAAAATGCAAGCCAATATTGCAAAACAATTCAATTTGTGCTCTTTTAAATGCTGTTAATAAAGGAAAGAATTAGTCTTGATTAACAAAAAAGATGTTTTCTGACACTAATTAAATAAAAATCTTTCTAATTACTGCTCATTACTGTGATGTTCAGCTAACAAATATCATAGAATATCCATTTACCAAATTCAGTGAAGCAGAGTTAGGCTTTGTGATAATGAACTGGAGATTTTTAAATTACCTGCTATTACTTCATAAACATGGAATTTCCATATATTATCAATAGCAACATTCATGCAATAGGTATGTGATTCCTAAATTCAGTATGTTTCTTAATATAAAGAATGCTTTTTGGTTTTGCCCATCCAATCAAATATCAAATTCTTCCATCAGCATCCCCCAGATCTGTTCTAAAGGGCTGGGGAACTGGATCAGGGATAAGTATAGAGAGCTTGTAGAGGAATTGGAGTTTCTAACTCAAAGAATTCATTATCTGGTTTTTTCACAGTGGTGATCTTTTCAAAATTAATATATTGGAGATATTATTTTTCCTCTAGCTGCCTCCTTTTTGTGAGAGTTTGCAGTGCAATCCTGTCTCTTCATTTCTATAGATTTCTCTCCCAAGTAAGTGCTTAAAATGTAGCTTAAATCCATTCACACACACACACACACACACACACACACACACACATATAAAACTTATTTTTTTCCTTCACTTTTCAGTCCTCAGATCAGGCATCCTTGATGTCTTACAGGCATCCCATTACCGATGTTAATGTAAAAATTGTAAGAAAAGGATCTATTCCACATTTCCCAAGGCTCATTGAAAAATTAAAGACAACTTGCCTCAGATTTTGCAGCGTTGGTAGCACAAAGCCAAGAAATGACACATGAAATCATGCATACATTTGAACCTTGTAAATGATTTAAACTACTACAACTGAAAAAAATATATAAACAGACTTGGCACTGGTGGAATGCATAGGAAAAGGTATATTAGGAGAGGTGTGTGACAATATAACATGTGTATAAAAGTGGAAGGTATGTGACAGGACACAGATGTTGCTTGGAGATATGTGTCAAAGTTGAGACTGAGGCTGATATCCTACAAATGTAATTCTCCACCCACACATTCCCATATCTTCTCCCATTAGCTGTCAAGCCCTGAGAGGGGCCACAGTAGCTGCTGCTTACCAATGGAGATGGGGAGGCAATCCAGGGGAAGAAGGTACAGCTGGTCTAAGCTCATAAGGGTCTCTTTCACATGGAGAAAGAAAGTGTCATTAAAACATGATCAAACTATGGTGATAGCATGATAAGGAAGAAGATTATCACACCCCTATGCACTTCTTGTGTTCGTGTCCTGTGCGTAAACTGTAATGGACGTGTCATTGGATAATAATGGGAGGTTCTGTTATTAACCAATGACGTGTCCATTACAGTTTATGGACGGGACACGAATGGGAGAAGTGCAGGAGTGTGTGATAATCTTCCCCCCAATTGGGCTATTTCCACAATTAACTTAACAATTGCCTCCGGTGTGAAAGAGTCCCATGGAGAAAAAATGAGGGTGTACTCCAAGATGGAGTGCATTCTACTTTTCCTCCCCACAAATGAAAACTGGCAGCTTCATCCTGATTTGAATTGCCTACCCCCTGCCTTCCCTTTTCACTGGTAAGAAGGAACACCAGTAGCCCTTCCCAGGTCTTGACAGCTGTAGAAGGGGACATTTTAAATTGGGCACAATTTGACCCCTTCAAAAAAAGACATGCACATAAGCCATGCTTACACACACATAAGCCACCGATAGGGTTCTTCTCCAAGAGTTATTCATATCCCTAGTTTTAAAAGACTTACCATTATGAGTTGCAGGTTTATCCCTGGAATCATGAAAATTAGAAATGTGCTTGTGCTTATCTTTGAAAAATACATTCTCAAAAACGTCTTGCAGAAATCTAGGAGAAGGGAATGTACATATTATGATTGGAACACAGTTTCTTAAATCATACTGTTTATTTGGTTAAATTCAGTGGAGACAATAAAATGACACAGTTTCAGTTCAGTTATCTGACAAAAAAAAATCTTACCTTTAGTAAATTTCAGTGTAGTTCTTGAACCAATTACATCAGTAAGAGCATCAGTGTTGTTTCAACTGAAGTCCGTGGATTCTGTTTGTCCACCATCACTACCACTCTATTATTGCTTTTGCTTTTGAGTCTGAGGCTGCATCCACACTACAAAAATAATTGAGTTTGACACCACTTTAACTGCCATGACTCAATGCTATGGAATTCTGGGAATTGTAGTTTTGTGAGACATTTAGCCTGCTCTGTCAGAGAGCTCTGGTGTGACAACAAACTACAATCCCCAGAATTACATAGCGTTGAGCCATAGCAATTAAAATGGTGTCAGACTGAATAATTGCTGCAGTGCAGATGCAGACTGGAAAGCAATCCACTTTAGTTATCTTCTGAACAACATTCTAGGTCCATTACTAGGACTTTCTCATGTTATCTAGCCAAGGACCTATAATATCACAAGTATACTTAGGAGGTAGGATACTTGGAGTAATTTTCTTTGATTCATTTCTTTCTTTTCTATTTCTGTTTTATTTGTTGTTATTGTCTTCACAAGATGTTCTGAGCCCTTCACCTTTTACAGTGCTAAACTGTGCAGCTGACCCGTATTGTCTATGGCAAAAAATGTTTGCTTTGTGCTCTTGAAGGTTATGTCAAGCTGCCTCTGGGAGCCACCACATGAATTGTTCACAGCATTGGCAGTAAAAGTCCTGGCAATTGCTTACATACGGTTGCTTACAAAAGACAGCCATTTCCAAAGTCCTATCATTCTCTATCTGTGCCTAAAAAAGATTTTATTACTATAATCTACTATTGTTTTTTTTAAATAATGTTTATTGAGTTGTACAACTTACAGAAACAACATATAAAAAATTCCTAAATTTTACAAACATATATAAACATCAGACCTTAACATAAATCGTCTTTATAACACACACACCTGATAACATTTACCCCTTAAACAATCTTTCAACAATACTTTACCCCATTTTCAATCCTTCTAAAATCTAATTCTTTACCTAAAATCACTTCTCATTTGTTTTTGTTTTTTTTAACAAAACAGCCCTACAAGTTCTCAACCTTTCTCTATCACCTTCTCTCTTACATCACTTTCCTCTCTCTCTCCCCCTCTTTTTACTTCCCTTATTCCTTCTCTTCTTTGACCGTTCCCTACCATAACTCCTTCATCTTCTCTTTCCATTGAACCTTCTTCTCCACTTCCACCTTTCTCTTTCCGCTCTCCTCTCTATTTCCCTTTCTACATACTTCTTACCTTGTATCTACACACTATACTTTACCCTCTTCCAAAGTCCTATCATTCTCTTTCTGTACCTAAAAGAGAACTGATTATTATAATCTATTACTGTTGTATTAATTTGACAGTTTACAGGCTTCTCTGAGAAAAGATCAGGTAAACTGGAAGATGAGAGTTCATTTTATGTGGATACAAAGCATTCTGATTCCCATTTCAAGCCATTTTTGTCCTAAGGTGACCCTATCATGGAGTTTTCTTAGAAAGAATTGTTCGGGGCAGGGGAGCCTTTGCCTTCTTCTGAGGCTTGCTTTTTTGATAAAGCAGAGCACATAGACACATACATTCGTTACATTATTCAGAAGTGGTTTGGTGTTTTTTGGAATGGAATTTTAGAACTCCTTTACATGAACACCCATGTAAGAATGGTATGACCAGGAAATGGCCTGATTCATCTGTCTAGGAGTCTAATAATTAATGATAATCACTGTGAAGTTATGATGAATCAATCAATGTGAAACTGAAATAGATGGCCTTGTGAATGTAGTCTATGAGAGAAGGATTATTGTATTGCAATGGTTTAGGCCTTCCACAGCCTTCTCCAGAGAAGTCATTCCTATCCATGGGAATAGGAACTGGGTTTCTGTCTGGTTATATACTTTCATTCATTGGTGTCTTTGGTAGCCTTATTGAAGTGTACTAATAACAAATTGATAATTAACTCCACAGAAAGAGACACACAAAGACTACCATGACCCCCATGCGCATCCCAGGCTCACTCTTTTCTTGCCCCCACATTGAGCCTTGGAAGTTAAAATGGTGTCAAATGGCATTATTTCTGCAGTGCAGATGCACCCTAAGTGAGTGGATAGGGACTGCTGAGTGCGTAAAAATTGCCTGTCATTGCAGATTTAGGCATTTTCCAGGACCTCCTGGAGTCCTACAGAGTATCTGCAGAATGATATAATCACGGTGAGAAGGCAGCATTAGTTGTGGTCCTTCCCATTCATTTGCCTACACTCCCCTGCCAGCAACTATATAGGCATACAGGTCTGCTTGAGGACTGTGGGGAAAAGAGAAAGGGGACTGAAGAGGATTTCTAGAATGTTCAAGAAGCCCCTCTCTGTTGTTATTTTTTCAACTGTTTGAATTGTTTTATTATCCCTGTTCTCCTGCAGCTGGTATACAAAGGCATACTATCTCTGGTTTGAGAGATGATATATAACTGTCCTGACTAGTAGGCACTGATGGGTGCATCCTAGAATTTATCCAGTCATCCAGGTTGGCAACCATGACGATATACTGTGGCAGTGAATTCTACACTTTTCACTATGTTCAGTGTTCATACTTTTATCTCCCAGCATTCAATTTCACTGGATGACCTTGGGATCCAGGATTATGCATAATTTATACATAATTATGACCCCACTTCCTTGACTTTTTCTTAATCTAAACAACTTGAGACATTGCAACCTTCCCTCATAGGTGAGGTGCCCCAGTGCTTTTGTAAGTTTTATTGCCCTTTTCTGCACCATTTACAGCTTTCCAAACTATTTTTCAATTGTAGTGATCAAAACTATACTCAGTATTCCAGATGTGGTTACACTGCGAGTTCGTAGAAGGGCATTTTTATTTCTCATTACCTTTCCAATTATGCCCATCTTGGAATTTGCCTTTTTTATTTTAACAGCAGCCAGAAAATGAGTTGACATTTTTGTAGAGATATCAACCACTGTGTCCCAGATCCCATCATCAGTTTGCTGGCAATTCACATCCCATCAGAGTATATCTGAAGTTGGGTATTTCTTTTGCTCCCAGAATGCATCACTTTACGTTTAACTTCACTGAATTTCCATTGTGTGTATTAAACCTCATACACCCAATTGAGAGAAATATTTTTGTTATTCTTTGTCATCTCTTTTTTGTTTTGTAAAATGTACTGACAATAGGTAATGTTGAATCCCACCATAGGTTCACAGTGTTAGGGATGGAAATAATGTTTAAAAATTTGGCTTTATTATTTATGTATTACTTTATATTTATTGTTTAATATTAGTTGAACTGGTTTGAAATTGCCTGTTTGTAAATTAAGGAACAATTAATATATATTTTTAAAATCAGTTAACACATTTGTAATTATTGCTTCAAGTTGATTTTATTGTAAGCCAGTTTGAGATCTGCAGATGAAAAGCAAAGCATAAATATTTTAATAAATTTAATAATTAAGTTAAAAAGTAAAAAAAAAAGCTTGAAAAAAAATATTTCTACAGTGCTTAGAAACCCTGGTAAGGAGATTCCGGGATTCATAAGAATCTCTACACTTCTGTACTTACTCTGAGCAAAATTTGGGTATGGTGTATGGTGCAGTTTCTACACAGGAATCAGCATTTTCTGTGCAGAAATATATTTTTCTCTCACCCACCACACCAAGTTCCTTCTGGAACACAGAATGCTTGTTTTCTACACAAAAAGTCCACTTGCACATATTATCCAAAATATGTTCCATAATGTGAACAGTCTTCAAAAGCAATGGAGTTTTCACAGCAGGGAGAAAATTGCTAAAATTATTCCTTCTGTTAAGAATGAAATTAACCAAGAATTGCACTTCCTGCCTGTGTTTAGGCAATGATGAAGTGGGCAGGTGGAATTGTTTGTTTATTTTAACCACTGGCTAGCAGTTTGTACTGCTGCATTCAGATGTTTTTAAAGTACTGTATTTTCTGGCGTATAAGACTACTTTTTAACCCAGGAAAATCTTCTCAAAAGCCGGGGGTCATCTTATATGCCGGGTGTCGTTTTATAGGGCAGGTGCTGAAACTTTTGAGCCGGACTGGAGAATCTGCGGTCGCCACATATGGTGGGGGGGGGGAGCTCAAAAACGGCTGCGGCCACATCCCCACCGTATGAAAGCAGCAAGGGTGGCGCTGTACAAGTACAGTAGAAGAAAATCCATTCACCAGGATTCATGGAAAGAAGTGACTTAACGCAGCCCCAATGATGAGGTGAGGGGGTACCTCACCAGGAAGGTGTAAGTGAAGGGCGGAACAAGCTGCAGGCATCCAGGACACCTGATGTAAAAAGAGCCATGTTTGCACTACCGCTCTGATAGTCTTGGAGACAGGGAGGGCTGGACAGGCAGGGAGAGCTGACCAATTCAAGCAGGCTTTGTATACAACAAGTTTTCCTGCTAAGTACCTGCATGTCATAAGCATTTGAATTAAAATTACCTTATTGAAATCAAATCTGATGTTTTTTTAATTTTTATTTGGTGTGCATTGGAAGAAGGGTAGTCTTATACGGCGAGTATATCCCAAACTCTAGATTTTAACTGGAAAAATAGGGGTTGTTTTATATGCCCAGTCATCTTATACGCTGGAAAATACGGGTACCCATGGGTAACAGGAAAATAAAGAGTTGTGATACACACACACACACAATGCATACATACAATACATACATACTATGGGGGGAGGTTTGGAATAGGGAACTAATTATTTTTAAAAAGTAAATTTTGGAGTTCTTGTTTAGAATGCTTTAGTAGACTTTCTGTGAAATCATGTCTGATTGAAATGATATGGTCTCTGGGCTTAAAAGCACAGTTCATTAATCTCAGGCAAAAGCTCATTACCTGGAAAAAAGTTTAGTCTTCTTTCAGTGATCCCTTTTACAGCAATGGCATCTGAAACATCTGTCCTACTTTGATATTTATGTGATGGCGGGAGGAAAGCATGCAAATTATTTATTTTTCTCATGCTCAAATTTGCTGGTACTTCTTTGTATCTGGCAAGATGTTATTCAAAGTCAGAGTAGTTGGGTAATTGGTAATTGCAAATATTCACAATGTTTTATATGCCATTATTTAACCCATTAACACATTTGTCTCAAGGACTTCTGTAGGAAATGTATCTGCTTATTCAGTGTTCATCTTGCTAAGGTAAGTCCAATGTATTAACCTGTAAGTACTGTGTGGCCTTCATCTTTCATAATGCACTGACTATTTAATGTCTCTCCGGCCTGTAGAAGCAAATCTATTGGCTTTCCCAAGGTTTGCCTCTTAGCTTTAAGTGGTAATAGATTTAACTGATATTCTACTAGTCAATGAAACAATCTTGGATGGACGATTTTCTTCATGAAATACAACTTTCTAACTGTTAAGAAATAAAGGTTAAAACCTCACAATCTTTGTATTATGCTTGCATTAAAGTCCTGCTACCATATCACATATCAAGATTAGACAATCTAATATTATTTTATAGCTCTGTCTGTAAAGTGCCCTGTGATGTATAACAATGGAAAATGCTGTAGAATGACTTTTGTGTAAAAGAATAGGAAACAGAAGCTTTAAACAAAAGCGTTCTTTTTAAAATATGCAACTTTCTCCCCTAAAATTCATTCCCAAGCTCCTGCTGATTTTATTAAAGTTCAGCTGACAAAAATATTTGATGTCAATTCACCAAGTCACATACTTAATGAAACATTCGCAAACAGTGACAAACCAGTCTTTATATTTGTTCCTTTTTTATGGCCTGTGGCTTTGACCACTAAAGCATAGCAGGAGGTGGACTATAATCTCGCAATGGAGAGTCAAGTAGTATCTTACTGACACAAATTTGGACCTTTTTGGAGGAAGCTTTATCTCAATAATAGAGGGCATAGAGTCCTAAACTTACAACTAAACTGGCACCAAAAAAAATAAATATGGACATTTGTCCATATTCCATTGTGAATGGAAGTGTATTCTTCTGGCCATGACCAGAGTATAGTTGCCACGTTGTATATGGGAAAGAGTTCCTATTGCATTAATATTTAGTCAATTCTTGATCAGGAAGGTGTACCATAAAGTTCTGTCTGGAGGATCTACAACAGTTCTCCTTCCTCACACCCCCAAAACCAAATTTTTGCTGATACAGCCACCTCAACACAATTATTTACTTGCTAGTGGAAAGCCAGGGACAGAGCTGGAGAAGCATCCTACCTGTAAATGGATGCATATCAGTTATATTATCTTCTGGGACTTCCTGAGGACTGCTCAAGAGTCCATGGAAGATGTGTGTCACTGGGTTTCCAGTGATAGGCATGAAAAGAGATGCTACTCCGTTGGCATTTTCCCTCCCGCTTCTCATCAGCCAGTAAATAGTAGTATATGTTGGGGACTCTGCATCAGCTAAAAGTGGATTGGGGGGGGGGGGGTGGATGACAGAGGAGAGGTACCATAATTCCTCCTGACTGATATGTGTGGAAAATGTTCCTGATTGAAGATTAGAAGCTCTGTCTCATATTCAACCTTGCAACACTAAATCAGGAGATTATTGCATTCTGTTTAAACTGCCTTATCCCCAACAGGATGAAGTCAAATTTAAATTTAAAAGTGGGTGTTATCACACTCAGCCACAGCTGGGCGAGTGCAACCCATCTGCAGCCCAGATCACAGAGGCATTTGTCCAGTGGCTTTTCAAAAATGGCAAGCTCCTGTTTTTGAAAAGCCACTGAATAAGCGCGGCTGGGGTCTGGGCTGCAGACGGATTGCACTCACCCAGTCACAGCTGACTGCAGTAACACCCACTTTTAAATTTAAATTCAACTTTATCACATTGGGGATAAGTCAGTTTAAATAGAGTGTGATAATCTCCTCAAGGGCATGCTTCCCAGACTCTATACAGGCTGTGATGAAGTTCCAGATCTTGCTGTTGCAGAGCTATATACACTTGATGTGGCATCTTTATTACTTCTTTCATCTCCACATCCACCCACCACATTCTCTGTTTAACTATATGGTTGTGATCTAATTTCCCTTGGGAACTCAGTAGGAGTTTTTAGGGCAATGTTTTTTGCTAATCCATACTGTTATTCCTTGATTGCATATGGTCCGATGTGCACAGTGAGAAAGATGCTAATATACAACAAATTCTCATGAGTACTTTGTATTACCTTTGCTTGTGAATAGTTGCTATCCCACCCAGACTATCTTTTATATGGTCCAGGCAGATGGGATGGAATGGTGAACTGTCTTAGGGGGCCTCGTATCATCCTTCTTCCAAATTCTACCTAATGGGATTGCAAGAGAGGACAAGGCTCCATCATGCCTGCCTTTATACAATGTTGACAAAAAAATGTTTTGAGTCAGAAACTTCTGCCTGTCTATGCTTGCTTATTGCTTGTTTGCAAGTCTGAAGTCTGCTTTGCTGCCCCCACTCACTTCCTGCATCAAATAATCTGTAGAGATTTTTCATCTTCCTTCTTCCCCTCATTGAACCATGCAGTGCTCCACTGAACCATGATTATGCACAAGTATTTGTGCACTGTAGAAAGAAGATTACACTGGATAATTATTTGCACTAGATCTTGTGGGGTGGACATGAGATTGATTGTTGTTCACCTTTTGCCTTGCCAGTTTGATTACTTTGCTTGAGTGATCCAGTACTTATCTAGAGATCTCACATTTCCCAACACAATCACCTTGGTCCAGCCTTTGCCTCTGGAACTGGGCTTTGAGACCAAGTGCCATTGTCTTCATAGGAAATGACATATGCTGCACTAATTATTGGTGCTCTGGTAGTAACTGCACTCTGTTCTGTGCTTCTTGCATTTACTTGCACTGGTTCAAAGGCAATCACTGAAATCCTATATGACCTGTTGTATTGTGTAACTTTCGCAGACACACTAAGAAACCCTTTTACCAAATTGTGAATATGCATAATAGGAGACCAGCAAGAAAGGGTGATATGCATTGAGGTATAATGCATGTGCCTGAATGATCTGATGA
>NC_056522.1:130130636-130176135 GCF_019175285.1 Sceloporus undulatus | reverse complement strand
GATGATGATGATGATGATGATGATGATGATGATGATGATGATGATGATGATGATGATGATGATGATGTCAAAGATTCGTTCTGGACCCCCCCCCCCCCCCCCCCCCCCCCGATGTAAGGAAAATTACAAATATGGTGAAGCTCCTTTGAAAACAATGGGGTTCATGCCCACCGCACAGTGTGTGCACCACAGGAATATTTGCCATTGCCTTTTCTGGTGCGCAGCTTTCAGCGTATGCTGAAAGCCATGTACAGCATGCTCGCATATGATGCGGGAAAACTTTACAGTATTTATACTAATGCATAGGCCTAGCCAATGTCTATATTCTATGTATTTCCCCCTCTTTATTCATTTTCTTCTCCCTGTTATTGTAATCATACTTTTAAAACTCCAAATTTTACAGAAAACCTTAAGTTCCTGCTGATTTCACATTCTGCTGTGTAGTGATTTGAGCAATGGACTACAACTAGGGTTTGAAACACCATTTAGTACCCATTGACAAACCACACTCTGCAAAGGGGAAGGTAATGACAAATCTGTGAAGAAAAAATCTTGTCAACAAATCTTGTGACAAGGGCACCATAATTCAAAGTCAACTTGAATTAATATAACAATTCCTCAAGTGAAACTCATAAGGAAAATGAGGGAAGCACCTCCCCCCTCACAAAAAAAGAACAATGAGACTGCCTGAGAAAGTTTTGACAGGCCCTTAATTCTTGTTTTACTAAGAGAGAAAGCTGGAAATCCTTTCCAGAAACAAATGAAGATCCACACAAGGCTCTTTCTTTTTCTCTTCATGTCACTGGTGCAATTCATCCATATAATAGCTGCAAATGATTTCCTACTCAAAACAATCTGATGGCCTGAAATGACACAGCAAGATAACATTCTATCATATTATTTAAGTACAAATTTAATACAAGGGAGAAAAAAGGGCAAGATTCAATTGATTGTTTTATTTATTAATAAATGAAAAATAGAGAGTAAAAGGCAGTGTTGCCATTTTAGACATCACACTTGTCTTTGCTAAAATGTCCTCTGTATATTCAAGACTGAACAGAAAAGAAACTAGAGGCTTATTGAGATGGAATAATATATGTCAAAAACATTCTCCTTCATTCACAGATAGCCTGGCTAAGGCTATGTTGGAACCACAATCACTGTTCTTTAGCGACTAGGGGGGACTGCAGGACTGTCAATATTATTCTGGTACTCATATCAGAGTACACAATGGCCACCTATTAGAGAACACTTAATGATATGTGACAGCTCACCAGAGCAGATCATTGTTCCCTTGAATCATGAATGTTTCTGAAGTGAGTCATCTGAAGGCTACAACTGTCCCTCTGATAACTTTGTTTCCGACAACCCTGCACATTCTGGACTCCCCACATGCACCCCAGTCAAGCTCACAATTCAGGATTCTATGAGAAACAGAAGTATGTGTGTCTGATGTTATATTTGACTTCATTTTAACTAGCAAAGTGCAAATTGTATTTCTCTCTTCAATTTTTATTGAATTTTACTGAAGTGGAAGTTCTTAATTTTAAAAGATAATTACGATGATGGTGATGGGGATTATTATGATTTATTTTAATATTACAGTGGGTCCTCAGTATCCATGGATGTGTCATTCATAGATTTAAGCATCTGCAGATTGCAAGCCCCTGTTGTCCCCAATGGTGCCCTGTGCATGTGGCTGCGCCACCATTAAATTAAAGTCAGCCCTATTGAACCCGATCATTTTGCATGCAGTCCCATCATTCCTAAAGGTGGCAGAGCCACATGAACATGACACCATTGGGGACAATGGAACCTGAGGTCCTGAGAATTCTGGTTGCTGGGGGGGGGGGTCCAGACCAGAACAGATCTCTCATGGATATTGAGGTTCCACTGTATTATTTTAAACTTTGCTAAACCAAATGTCAAGGAACACCAAATGTACCTTTAATATACTGTTTTTACTGAGAAGAACAAATATAACTTGTATAACTGTATAAATTGTACACAGAATAGTTGGGTTATACCCTACATGTTAGACCCTGATGTTCTATTCATCTAAGGGACACTGGGAAAACATTAAGCACTTTGTATATTGATAGACCACTGCTTCCATCACACCACATTATTCTCCAGTCTTACTAGGGATGATGGGAATTGAAGAATATTTAGAGAACCAAATGTTCTCCAACCCTATTCTAAGGAATATCAGTTGAGAGTGGGAGGTGTTGATTGGGAATGGAGAAGGAGAAATGTAGAAAAGAGTGTCTAACCCTTGCCTTATCCACTACTTGTCCACTCTCGTTCTGTCTTCTCACATCATTCCCTCTCTAGGGTTCCAGATAAGTGTCTGTAACAGTTTGGAACCCTATGGAGCTGAGGGGATGGATTTGAAAAGGGAAAGTGCAGCAGGAAAGCTGTGGGTAAAAAAACACATACATACCTGAGACCTGTCCTTTTCATACCTTCCCCAAATTACATTTCTGCAAATGAAAGCACTGTTATTTCTTGCTTTTTAATGCACTTACAAGCAACATAGATTATACTGCAGTTAATGATAAAGTAGAAATATTATGAGTCATAGCAAAATGAGGTGGGCATATTTCCTTAATATATCTTTCTATCTACAGCTCTATAAAGAAGCACTATACAGAACTGAGGCTCACTAGTTGAGTTCTTCCTATCCTTCACAAATTGAGGCATAACTCTAATCTTATGTTCTCGCCATCCTCGTCTGCTCAAATATACAATGTACTGAGCTGTATGTTCATTTGCAAATGTACTCAAACCCCATAGTTTGCTTTGTGTTGAGACAAAACAAACTTTTGAAAGTACTTCACAACGAATGCAATTACACGGTGGAAAATGCATTTCTTTTCCCATCACTATATCAAGAAAGTAATTTAAGGAACAGCATGATTTATTCTAATTTCAACAATAAGGGAACATCTAAAATGTACGAACAAATGCTTTCAGATACTATTGTGTGTACTCATAACATGCATTACTTAATCCACAGGTTCAAACTAATTTTTCAGGCTATCCTTCTTTCTAGGGAAGGAAGATAGGAATCTTGCTAAGGATTCCAAGGGGAGTTTAGCCAGGCCCTACCTTTTTTATCCTTCTGATGGCAGACAAAGACATGTTTTTTTTTCTGGCAGCCTTTTGGCAGTTCATTGATTGCTTTGCACTGGATGGTCACTATCATTTCTTTACCAATGGGCTTTTACATTGTATTTGTACATTTCTTTGGCTGGACTTCACTAAAGCAATTACAAATGCATAGCCTATGAAACATTTGCGACTAGTTCATATTCATGTTCCCTACGTATTCACTAGTTTAGAGAATATGTAGGTACTATGAAACCCTAGTCCTTGCTTATTGGACAGCAGCCACTGAGCAAGAAGCATCTATTTCTTTGGAGCTCAAGAAGTAGCTAACTGATATTTCCCCCCACCATCTTCCCTGTGAGTGGGGAATTGTGACAGGGACCCTCATTCTAATTGTTATGCCTGAGATCTCTCATGGGAAAGAGTGAAGACATCAGATTCATGTCACTCACAATGGTGGCAGCCCAGTAAGTGTGGATTGGGGCAGAGGGTTGGGCTGGGAGATACTACGTAGCTACATAACTAAGGTGGTGACACAGAGTAAATAGGTAATGCGAAATCATAGATAATATCTTTAAAGATTTGAATTAATGTGAAAACCATCTTTAATATTAAAAAAACCCCTCTCAGTAAATTACTCTTGAATTCTATTTTAGGGAGAAAGGCAGAATATAAATCCAGGCTGTATCTGCAGTGCAGAAAGAATGCAGTTTTACACCACTTTAATTTTAGCCATGGCTAGGATTTGTAGTTTGTTGTGGTACCAGAGCTCTCTGACAGAAAAGGCTAAATGCCTCACAAAATTACAAATCCCAGAATTCCACAGTATTAAGACATGGCAATTAAAGAAGTGTTGAGCTGCATTATTTTTGCAGTGCAAATGCAGCCATAAATGAATAAATCTAAATCTAAAATCTAAATCTTAATCAAAAGAAATTAAACTCTCATCAGTCTATCATCAACAAGGTACACAAATGCAGTCCCAGTCATTGGAAATCCAGTGTAGACTAATGGAAAAATACAATTTAATCCATGAATCAAGAACACAACTTCAAATTAGAAGCTCTTCAAACAATCACTATAGGAATACAATTTCAGGGAAGTTAAGTACAAACAGTAGAACACAGAGGCACATTGCACAAAAATTCTTAACAACTCACCACTCTTTCTAAAAAAAACCTAGCAAACTCTTTCTCCCTGTTCACCATGATGTGTTAAGGAAAGGCTCAACACTTCAAAGAGGCCTGAAATGTATTCCATCTTCCCTGGAAACCCATCTACTCCATTTGATATACTATATAGGTCTATGGCTATCTACTGGTACGGTAACTGAGGATGGAAAGGCCTCCCCTCCAGATATGTTTATTAGGACCCAAGTGGAAACACAAAATTTATTTATGTTTCATATGCTCTTTATACACATACCATGAAGGTAATTTATCCACAATATTTTAAATTAATTTTGTGTATGAAACAAAGTTTGTGTATATTGAACAATCTGAAAGCAAAGGTGTAACTGTCTCAGCCACCCATGTGGACAATTTTGGATTTTGGAGCTTTTCAGCTTTTTGGATAAGAGATATACAAGCTGTAATTGTTCAAGGGAAGGTGTCTGTGTGACTGCATCTTGTTCTGATGGAGAATTGCTACTCCTGGAACTTCTGAGAGCAGTCGCTCCTTTTACTTCTTAGGGAGGATGGTCCAGAATTGACCCAGGATCCATACAAATGAGTGTCTACAGCACACATAATTCCTTCCCTTGATTGGGGCTGGATGGGATGGCTGGATCAAAAGACACTTTATGGCTCACAGTACTCCAGGACAGAGGTAAAGCAGCACAAATTAAATGCATCTTTATTCTGTGTAAATTGGGATACAGGGTATATGACAGAAAGGGAAGGAAAATATGTTGATTTTTCATTGCAAAGATGCTGAATTTGTAAATTTGTAGAGATGCTGGTGTTTCCACCACATTTTTGTACCTTCGTGTCTCCTAGAACACCCCTAAAGCCAAAGAATCAGGAAGTCCAAAAATAAAAAGTTAAGGGAGAAGGTGTTCACTGTGGGATAGTATCTGGGGCAAATTTTCACAAAGGATCTAGGGATTGGGTTTGGCAGGGTGGAACTGGGCTGGTAAGAGGGGCTTTGAAGAGTGGGTAATTATCACCTAGGAAACAGAATTCTAGGGATAACTTCACTTTTTGATACAGAGTTGAGCTGATCAGGCAAAACTTTGACTAGAGATTCTTAGTAGTCTCACATTGTACTAAATGAATGTAATTAGCAATCTTATATTTATAGTTCTTTCTCTTCTCATACATCAGTAAATTAGTTGTTCAGGTCTTCAGCAGACCACCTGGTATGTGAACCATTGGCCTCCTAGTCATTAGCATAAATTCTAAAGGTAGACCCTAATATTATGAATAGTTATTACAATGAAATTAAGGCATAACATAGCAAAAGAGCACATGAGCACTCAAAGGAATTGTTTCACAGCTTTTTGCTTATTTTCCAACAGTGCACATTATCTTTGCCTGTGTAATTTTGTGAAATAAATAACTTACCATAGAATTTTGCAGGTAATTTGTGTTGACCTACCAGCTGTGAATAACCATTTAGTGCCTATGGTGTGGGAGTGGGTTTTTTCCTCTTACTGAGCATCTGTAGCAGCAATAAGCATAAGCGGTCATTATCTACAGTAACAATGGTGAGATGCTTTAAAAAGTGTAACTGGGAGCATAAACACAAACCAATCATCCTGAGATTAATTACCGAAGTTAGATATATAGATAGATAAATATGGAAAGTATATTCTCCTACTTATATCACTGAAATATTGTATGCTATATATGGTCTTTGTTGAACCATGTAAATTAAGACTTATACGAATATTCTACATGGAAATTTCAAAACCTCATATTTTACCCTATAGTTGGGCACCCCTTAAAAGGATTAAACTGAATAGTTACTTAGATGTGTTGGACTTGGACCGAAGAAATTCTCATTGTAACCTACAACATTTTGTTGGTTGCCCAATTAATTAAGCAAATATGACTGAGTTAGAGACAGACTTAACCCTGTCGTCATATTTGTTCATTTTAAATGCACTCCATCCCATTTCTGAGTTAATTGGCATTAATATTAATGTTTACATTCACATGAAATACAGATTCAAATTTGTACTGAATGTCATATTCTTATAAAATACGCATGTCTAAACATTTTTTCTCAATGTGGACATTTTCAAATATATTTTATTCCATATACTGTACACACTTTTGGTTCATTTCTTTGAGTCAAGACATCACAAGCTTCAGGGAAGTACAAAAACTAGAGGATATTGATTTTCAGACTGCATATCAGCCTAAGGTGTGTGAGTAAGGTTGCTTAGCTTTGAAATATGAACTGTATAAAATCTACAATTACCAATAACCTGAATCCATATGACCGGGAAGATTATACCAAACAAAGAGTTTGGCCATGCCCAATGAAATGTTTGACTTTTTCATCCCAACGGGAGATTCTTATACCATTTCTTACTTTCAAAGAAGTTACTGGGCAGCATAGTTTTAGGATGTGCTTGGGGTGGAATCCACTGCTCAGAATCCAAAACTCTCTTGGGCATGCAAATCTAGTCATGCAGTTCTTTGGATCCAAGTTACAAAGTGGGTTAATTGTGAAATGACAGTGAACTGTAATTCACTGTTTTATAGCTGTTCAGTTTGGGGAGCATTCTAAAGTGCATAAATGGCAGGTTTTCTAATTGGGTTCACCCAACCACACACTTAGCTGTGATATATGAGGCTTTAACTTTTAATCTGCTTCCAAATTTAAAAAATAAAAATAAAGGAGAAGGTCCTTTTTATTGCTTATTGGTTGCTTTCCCTTTTATTTGTGTCAAAATTTTACTTTTTGCTGGAGGCTATTGTGAGATTGTTGATACTCATCTAACTATGAGATAGAGGGTGGCAGCAAGGGGAAACCAAAAGAACACTAATATAGGAGTTAAATAGACACAGCTTTATTGATAGCAGCTATTTGAACTTAGTTCAGGGTACTGGGCCCAGGTACAGGTTGATCCGCCTGTCAACTGATGGTCCCATTCACCATCCCTACTGCTGGGAAGTGAATGGAAGTGAAAGGAATCTGTATGGTCAAAAGCCACTGCCCCTTGAGTTCCTCAGGAGCCTTTGTAATAAACTTCCAAACCAACGCTGCCCACTGCATCAATTTTTGTCTGGATGGTAAGACTGTCTTCCAGGGGCTCTTGCTAGAAAGAGATGTCATTAAAACTGGTCAAGAAAGAAAGCCAGACATGTATGTCCTTTTCCATAGTCCTAGTTAACCAGATGCCACAGCCCTCAAAAAGTGGCACAGAAGGCCAACCCTAGGGATATCAGCTGGGAAACAAACTTTAGACACCCAGTGAATAACTGGAACACCTTCAGCATGCACTTTCTGTGTGATATGGTCTCACCATTTAAAGTACTAGAGAATCTCAACATTCTCATTTGGCAGATAAAACATTAAAAATTCAGAAGCATTATGTCCAGGAGACCAGTTGAGTGGTAAGTTCCTTAGTTTTATCCTGTGCCAATGAAAATCTGATTTTATCCACAAGACCACTGAAAGTCACTAAATTGTCCACAGGGGTCAGACTACTGGCTGGGCCGGCTTTCTCAAAATCACATAAATATTGTATTGTATGGTAGTAGTTGCTCCTATCTTTAGTGGTCCAAGAGGCAGAAACCCTTAATATGCAGCAAAAGTAGCCAGAAGACTGATGAGATATTGTATTTGGCCCTTCCCCATCTCATATAACTAAGCACATGGGTAAATGGTACATATTTTACAGAATAAGGATGATCATTGAGGTAATGAATCAACACGATGCCTCGGGATGTAGTTGTACAGCCACTTCCCCCCCCCCCCCCCCCCCAGATTTTCTTTTCACAGGAAGAAAAGTACTATCTTCAAAAAGAAGCTTAGTGAAGAATTACACCCCTAAGTAGGACCAGAGTGAACATTTCTGCCTTCATTCACAACCTGAGAAGTCATGCTCACAAAACTGTTCCCTGTTTGACTGGTCATTCATAATATGCACAGGGTGCCCACACTAACCATGGAGCACCCTGAAAGAGGAAATGGTGGCTTTCTCTTTGCCAGTCCACAGTGAACAAATACGCTACAGGGTAAGTCTTTTTTGTATATTACTACCTAGAATTCAGGGCTAAAATAATGGTAAATATCTCTGATAAAACTTTCCACCCAGGAATGTGTGGGCACAGGACATTTTAATTTTTTAAAAATAAAAAGTTGAAAAACTTTTTTAAAATCCAAGGGTCAGATGTTTGGCCCTCTGAGGTTCTCCAGTAGCCCAATATCGCCACTCCCCACACTTGTGCACCTCTCCGTCATTACTATAGAGATTTAGATTGTTCTGTATTAACAAGTATTTGTATGAAGTGTCCATCTTGAAAACCAGAGTGAAGAGCTTGTTTCTACACATTTTTGACAATATTATTTGAAGTGATCCTTAGATGTAGTGCATTATTATTATTTTTAGGACACTATAGTGTTCATGATAAATAAATTATTTGAAACAAATGAATACAATCCTGTGGTCTTGGCTGAGTGCAGAGAAATGTTCGATATACTTAATTCCAGTGTATATAAAGGGCAACAATGTGCATTCTTATGTTCATAACTTGTTAACCAAATTTACTAGATGAATTTACATGTTTGGATTCATTTCATGCCATACGACAGTACTTGTTATTCCCTTTAAAAGTTTGTGAACAACATTATAATTTTAACTTTTGCAACTATTTCTTCCTGGTACATTGAGCTGTTGAGGAAACATGGTGCCTTTACAAAATAATATATTACAATCACCACTGAGCTACTTTATATCACACTTCCATATTTCATTGGGAAAGCATCCTTCCTCCATATTTTCATTTTATCCTTGTCAAAGAGAGGACAAAAAGAGTGCACACAAGCATTATAAGATTTTGGAAGAGAGGTGATGATGATTCTATAATGTCTATCTAGGGAAGCTACAACTACCCACGTATCTCTGTTTCTGAAACAAAACAACTTGGATATCAACTCCTGCTACAAAATAGCTAAAATTGTGCCTATTCCTGGGATACATATTGTCCATATATTGCAGAGTACAGTATAGAATGTTTTTGGCAATTTTTTTAACAGGATCCAGATTCACATTTATGGTAAAATGTAAAGATACCATGTGAAAAATACTTAATGGAGGATATACTTGTCTCTCATTAGATTTTCTAAAGTATAACTGAAATGGGGTATAATTTGGAATACTCAGAAAATTGAAGATACATATAAAGGAGTGGTTTGATATACTCAGGCTTAACTCAGGTTAAAATAAATTAGTTTAAAGGCACAGATAAGAAGGGAGTGGAAACATTGGGGCCAATGTTTCTGAAGGAAATGGAGTCACAAGAAATTCAGGATGGAATTTTGGGTTTGGAGAGTTATGATGATGTCCCAGAAGAAGACAACTTAACTATATTTGAATAAATGTTTGTAGATTGTTGTACCATACAGTGGACCCTTGTTATATGATGGGGTTTGGTTCCATGATCCCCCGTGTATAACAAAATCCATGTATGCTCAAGTCCCATTAAATATAATGACATAGCAAAATGGTGTCCCTTATAGAAAAATGGAAAATCAAGGTTTGATATTTGAAATTTAAACTTTTTTTGAACATTTTCAAACTGTGTATGCTTGAATCCGTGTATAAAAAATCCGTGTATAACAAGGGCCGACTGTACTTAATAAAAATAAGCCATTCCCTGAAAATAAGCCATAGTGTGTCTTCTTGAGGAAAAATAAATAGAAAACAGTGTCTTATTTTTGGGGAAACATAATATATATGGACACTGTTGAATTTCATGGCAGGATAAAAAAGGCTTCTCTAAGACGTGGCATCTTTCTGTACAAATGACACAGGCCAATAGCTCTGGGGTGGGATTGGCCATTCCGGATGCTGATCCAGTAGTTCCAGACCAAACCTAGCCCCAAAGGCCCTTAACACAGTTTAAAAGGACTGGCTGTTTATGGTGGAGTTTTCTGGAAACTCCACCTTGACAGCTGGCAGATCACACAGCCCTAACGTCTCTTACCTGCCACTGCTGTTGCATATGCTCTGAAGGTCCCACTGCAGCCTGTGACATTGGAAACCGGTGCCTGGCCACATGTCAAGCCTTTTCCATGGTTATGGGCTACAGTAAGGGCCTTCAGAGTGGGCACAAAGACAGTGGCAACTAAAGGATTTGTGGTGGCAGTGGGGTAGCAAGCAGGCATGTGAACACTTATCCATCATAGCACCAGCCCAGGTCTGGAACCAGTTCAGAATCATGGACAGTATACCATTGTAAGCTTGAGGGAAGGGAACCGTCTAATTAAAAATAATAATTGTAAGCCACTCTGATAGCCCTTAGGGCTCAAGAGTGGGGTAATAATAATAATAATAATAATAATAATAATAATAATGGGGTTAACCCGTGGAATCCTGCCCCTCTATATAGAACTTTGGTGTATCTTACCAATCGTAGTACCAAGAACAAGGCATTCACCTTTTCTTTTCTTTTCTTTTCTTTAATGAGGATAATAATTTTTATTTATTAGGTTGGATCCATACTGACTTACTTGCACTCTCCTCCCTTTCAAATCAATGTAAAAAATCAATCATGACAACCTTCACTCCCATTGGGTTTAAAGGGACATAAGGGCTGTTAACGTAGTTTAGATCCAACCAATACAGAGTTAGTTGATTTTATATAATTTCTGAAACCGTAAAAACAATGAAAATAAACTGAAGTAAGAGCAATCCAGTAAACATTCTTCTGCTAATGAGAAAAAGAAAATGTGTTCATTGCCCAATATTTTTAAAATACCTTCTGGGAATACTTCAAAAGAGTGAAATTATTTTCAATGGAATTTGCACTTCTGACATTTTGCAAATTGGTCCTGACATTTGGCCTTTGCTGCTAAGCTACTTTACAGGAATATATGGGGAAAGAAATCACTCCTTATTATACCTTTAATTTGCCATTATTTAGTAAATAAATTAAGTGGTTTGTAGCTGAAGCATTAGCTTCCAGAAAATTAGATAATTAAAAATGCCATGGTGTAGTGCATAGGATAGTTTGCAAACCAGTACTAAATGTTTCTATGCTTGCTTGCTTGCTTTTTTTTCTTTAAAAAAAACAGGGGAAGAAGAACATGCTTGAAGTTACTAATACGAATATAATTATACTTTGTCCTACTTTTCAGTGCCAGTGCATCTAAATAAATCAGAGGCACAAACTGTACTCTGGACCAACTCAAATTATAAAGTATAAAGGTGTTTGAGATCCCTGAGGTTTGTAATCTTGCCTTAATGAGAAATTGTTGGATTATACGTATAAAAATGAGAGTCATCCATTAGGTTTTCTTAGCTCCAGCAATAAACAATAAGTATCCAGAAAAGCAGGAGCTCCTTGTTTGAATTGATTCAAAGCTGGTGTTGACCTTTTTCTTTCCTTTGCTTACTACCCAACCCCATCCCTGGCCATTTACCCCTCTTGTTTTCTCCTTCTGGCTCCCTCCTCCTTTCTCATCTTCTCCTTTCAGCTATGTTGATTCTATGAGTTTGCTACATCTGGCAAAATTTATGTCCATTTAAATGCTTTCTCTTTATTTATTTCCAGTACAGTCTTAATAACTGAAATCAATTAATTTACTATTCATGTCTACAAATTATTTTTCCCTCTCCATTTTATTTACACAGGCTTTTTAGAAATAATGTGCTTCCATTTCTCTGATCCTAAAATCATATTTAAGGCACAATCCTACATCCATTTATCCTATAGTAAAATTTACTGAATTTAATGGCCAAAATCCAATTGCTAATCCCAACAAGAGTAGACCATTTCAGTTTTAAGGTGACCATAGTAGTTCATGTGATGGTAACCTTCCAAGTAGACTATCACAATGCACAATATTTGAAGCGGCCCTTCAAGGCAATTTGAAAACTGCAGCTAGTGAAAAATACAGCAACTAGGTTAGAATCATAGAATCATAAATGCAGAAAAGACCGCAAAGGCCATCTCATCCAGCTCCCTGCCATATAGGAATATATAGTTGAAACATGCCCAAAAACTGGCTGTCCAACCTCTGTTTGAAGACTTCCAAGGACAGGAAGCTAAACAATCCCCAGAAAGATCCATTCCACTGTCAAACTGTTCTTTACCACCAATAATTTCTTCCTAATGCCAGTAGGGTCACTAGGGACTTTAGAGTAAAGCCATGCGGGAGAAAGAGACAGAAATGGGCCCTTTTGGCCCCATACCAAAGCCCCACTTCCTGCACCAGGTGACATCCTGGCGCAGGACACCGCTGCCTAATGTTAAGATGGTATCTCTTTTATTGTAATCTCAATCCATTGGTCCATATTCTGGTCTCTGGAGCAGCAGAAAGCAAGCTTACTCCATTGTCTACATGGCATCTCTAAAAGTATTTGAAGATGGCTATTACCTCTTCGTCTTATCCTCTCCAAGCTGTTGACTCATGTGTTGCTTCTGGTCTACAAAGACCCTAGATGCTTTTCACATGCATTATTATCAAGCCAGGTGCCACCTAGCCTATATGTGTGTATTTCATATTTCCTACTTAAAGGGAATATCTTACATTTAGTCCTACTGAAATTCATTTTGTCAGTTTTGGCCCAGCTCTTCAGTCTGACAAGATCATGTTGAATTCTGATCCTGTCCACTGGGGTATTAACTACACATCACAATCTGATGTAATTTGGAATTTGATAAGCATGCCTTCTATGCCATCACCCAAGTCATTTATAAAGAGGTTGTCATCACATTAAGTACTGTAGCCTGGGCCAACAGGCATAGAGCAGAACCCTGAAGCACCACACTACTCAGTTCTCTCTAGGATGAAAATCAACCATAGTAATCACAGTACTCCTTTCTAAGTGTGCACTGATTGATAGTTTAATTATTTATTCTAGACTACTTCCTTATATCGATGACAGGCTGACTGGATGATAGTTGCATGGATCCCCTTATTTACCCTTTTTAAAGTTAGGGACAACATTTTCCTTCTACCAGTTTACTGAGTGGGTGGCAAAAAGGATCCCAACAATTATCATCCAGATAATTAAACAGAGAGTCTGTGCACATTTAGAAGGTAATGCCATAATCACAAAAAGTCAATGTGGATTTCTGAAAAACAAGTCATGCCAGACTAATCTGATCCCTTATTTTGATAAAATTACCAACTTGGTAGATGAAGGGAATCCTGTGGGTATTGCATATCTTGATTTCAGTAAGGCCTTTGACAAGGTTCCCCATGACATTGTTGCAAACAATCTAGTAAAATGTGGGTTAGACAATGCTGCTGTTAAATGGATTTGTGATTGGTTGACTGGCCAAACCCAAAGTGGCTCACCAATGCCTCCTCTTCATTCTGGAGAGAAGTGACTAGTGGGGTGCCACAGGGTTCTGTCCTGGGCCCAGTGCTATTCAATATCTTTATCAATGACTTAGATGAAAGAATAGAGAGCAAGCCTATGAAATTTTCAGATGACACCAAATTAGGAGGAATTCTCAAAATACCCCAGAGAACAGGATGATAATTCAAAATTACCTTAATAGATTAGAATGCTGTGCCAAAGCTAACAAAATTATTTTCAACACAGAGAAATGTAAGGCACTGGTTATGGTGAATAACCTAGAAACCATGCCTGATGAGGAAAGGAAGCTGGGTATTTTAGCATGGAGAAAGGAAGGTTGATATGATAGCCTTGTTTAAATATTTGAAGGGATGTCATATTGAGGAGGGAACAATATTAGTCCCTTGTTTTCTGCTGCTCCAGAGAATAGGATGCAGAAAAAAGGATGTAAGCGACAGGAAAAGTTATTCCACCTCAACATTAAGAAGAACTTCCTGACAGTAAGAGCTGTTTGACAGTGGAACACACTCCCTCAGAGTGTGATGGAATCTCCTTCCATGGAGGTCTTTAAACAGAGGCTTAATAGCCATCTGTCAGGGATGCTCTGATTGTGAATTCCTGCATGGCAAAGGGTTGGACTGGATGGCCCTTGTGGTCTCTTCAAGCTCCATGATACTATGATTCTATGAATATTTTCATACCTGGCTGCATTGCTGCTAAAACATCCTCCAAACATCCCTAAAAAGTGGAGGAAGCGTCTGTGTGTGAAAGCCATGCACGCTTCCTGAATCGTCATGTTATCATACTGCAATTGCCACCTATCTAACTGGGATGCCACTGGGTTGAAGCCTCACTCAGTCAGCACTTTTTTGAAGTCAGGGAGCTGAGCGAGGTTGGCCAGCTGAGCGAGGCTTCAACCCAGAATGCATCTAGGAAGCAGCAGTCCAGCTAGATAGGCAGCAATTTAGGTAAGATAACCTTCAGGCTGGAAGAGATAAGATGGCTTATTTGTTAATGGGGTAAGCTCCTCAGTCCAAGAAGGCCCTGGGACTATAACACTTGAGCAGAGACGTCAAGGACCAGGGATCTAGGAGGTGTCTCACTCATGGGGTCACCATGAGTTGAAGTCAACTTAAGGACAGTTAATAACAATGATTGTAAGTATGCTTTTGCCTAATAGAAGTGAAGGAAGAGGGTGCTGGTTAAAAAATAAAACCATCTTTGTTGTTGCAGATAAGAAGAAAATTATAGTAATACAGAAAGTTGCTTGAAAAAGAGTTTGTGCTTTCCACTGCACATGGAATTTGCATGTGGGAAATTTTCAGCAATGTGGGGGGAGGAGTACACTTTCAAATGAATTTCAGATTCCTCAAGGCAGCTATTGACAGCATTTATTAGGTTACAGTTAATTGCAGCCCACAAAATGAAAATGTGTTTGTTTCAGCTAATCTCTTGGTATGTAGGCCAGTTCTGTTCCCTTTTTGGTCCTTTGTCTTTGCTGTTGTCTGTCAAACAGTGTCAGAGTCCATTCTGCTGACCTGTTTCCAGATGGTCTCCGGCTTGGCAGATTTGATATGCCACGTCACATAAAAAGCTAGTAAAACTGAAGTGGCATTCACTCCATACAATGCTTTGATTATCAGCGCTCATACAGAGAATGTCACCACACCTTCCTGCCAAGCATTTAGTGCCCATTGCTCCCACCATCTACAGCCAGTACAGAACAGTTTGAACATTTTGTCCCTCATGCCACACTGGCTATTGCCTGTGAATTTAAAGACTATTTCTCGGAAAGAAACTCTTCACCCAGAATGATATGGGCTTGAGGTGATATGTTTAAAGGGCAAGAGAATTTTTTTCCCTTTTGCTTGGTTTTAAAGGGGAAGAATTAAAAACATGAAGATCTGGCTTTTGAGAGACTGGTAAAACAAAATCTGTATTGCTGGGAATGCCCAGAAAAGAAAATGCTGTGAATTTTGGTTAGAGAAACCAAAGCAAAACAGACTTTCTCTGAGGTATATTTTAGATCAGTGATTCCTAAACTCTGGTTCTCCAGGTGTTTTGGACTTCAAGACCCTCAGCCATCTTGGCCAATAGTGTAGGATTCTGGGAGCTGGAGTTCAAACACCTGGGAAGACAAAGTTTGGAATTGCTTAGCTTTTATATCCGTCTATTGGATTCAACCTACAACACTCATGTACCTTTAAAGATGTGCAAATATGCAATCAGGGACAATTAGGGAAGGTTTTCTTCTGGTTTGTGATATTTTTGAATCTTTCTTTTAATCTATAGTTTAATTCTCCTGAATTCTTCTCTAAAGACAAATCTGAATATGGATTGCATTCCACTGTTGTACAAACATATAGCCATCTAATCAATATTTCCATTCACTTTATTCCCCTCCACTGAAATCCACATATCTTCTTATACCTCTCTTCAGAAGATGGGATGCATTACATGAAAATGAAATATGAGGGGAGCAGTGGCCTTAACTTAGGCCCAGTACAGACTGGCGTAAAGCACCAGCCTGGGGCCAATTTTAGGGCTTGGGAGACTGGAGTGTGCACACGCTCCCAAGCCCTACCGCGCTGTCTAGGCACCATTTTGTGTGCACGTGTTCATATGATGCACACACTGATGACGTGCCACATGTGCCGCATCCAAATGGCATGGTGCATGAGGTACATCATAGTGTCACTCCAGGGCACTAATGGTGCCTCTGTTGCAGCCAAAAAAGGAGCCACATTTCACAGTTCCTTTTTCTGAGTGCATCTTTGCTGCGACATGTGGTCGCTGCAGCAACAATGTGGAGGAGAAAAGGATGGCCTCTGTCCATCCCTTTACCCCCATCTGTCCAGGCCCTTAGACAGAGAGAACTGGGCAAGTGGGAACTCTGCTGGTGCCATATAACAATGCCTGATTTTGGGTGATTTCTCCCCCCCCCCCCCCCCCCCCGTTTTTAGAAGGATGTTACTCTCTAGCTGAGGCTTTCTGAATCTGCAGAGAGATTGAAGGAGAAACAAAGAAGGCACAAGCTGTCTCTGATTTACTTGGAAATACCTAGTTAATAGGGAAGTTAAATAGTTCTGTCTTTCCTTCTTGCCAGTGAGGACAAATACTTTCTTTACAGTTCTTGTCCAGTACTCACACATGCTGAAGTATTCTGCAAAATCATTTTCCATGGTTTAAATATTTGAAAGAGTGTCATACTGAAGAAGGAGCAGACTTGTTTTTTGCTGCTCCAAGGACTAGGGCATGGTGAACTGGATTCAAACTACAGGAAAAGAGAGTCGACCTAAACATTAGGAAGGAATTCCTGATAGTAAGCAGAATACAATGTCTCAGAGTGTAGTGGCATCTCCTTCTGTGAATTTTTTTTAAAAAAGAGGCTGGAAGGTAATCTGCTGGGAGTGATTTGACTGTGTCACCCTGAATGGCAGAATGGGGTTAGACTAGATAGCCTTTGTGTTGTATTCCAGTTCTGTGATTCTATGTTTCTAACATTACTGTTCTCTATGCAAAAAAGAAAAAAGTGATCTTGCACAACAAAAATCTTGCAAAAAAAAAATCTGCACAGAAAACCTAGCACAGAAAATAGCAATCATGAACAAGAAAAGTATGTACAAGATTTTGTGCAAGATTTTGTGCTGGGGAGTTTGTACATGATTTTTGTAGTGCATGATCTTTGGGGAAAATGGGGGAAAAGTTATTTTAAACTATAGCACTATCTAACTATTTGGGTAGAAGTATAAATGGAGCTATTTTTTAAAAAAGTAACTTTTCAGTCTCTGAGTTAGCAATGGATTTAAATATGCATTTCAAAGACTGTTTTTCTTCAACACACACACACACACACACACACATGTTAACATGTTTTCATAGCTGACAACTTTCACTACTTTTTTTTTTTAGTATCACAACTTTCAGATATTTGAAAACTCTTGTGGATAAACAAGTTCTAAGGATACTCATTCCTTACAGGAAATCCCGATAGGAATTAGCAAATAAATTCCTTGAGCAGTCATATACCCACAGTAATGTCACTTTTAACAACAATAGCAACTCATATATCTAGATGGAGGAGTGAAAAGTTTCATGGTAAAAACCCACAGGAAAGACCAAGGCTGCATCCACACTGCAGAAATAATCCAGGTTGGCTCAATGCTAT
The DNA here is from genome assembly GCF_019175285.1 of Sceloporus undulatus. Taxonomy (NCBI): domain Eukaryota; kingdom Metazoa; phylum Chordata; class Lepidosauria; order Squamata; family Phrynosomatidae; genus Sceloporus; species Sceloporus undulatus. The sequence goes on along the minus strand of NC_056522.1, from coordinate 130,158,367 downwards.
GGAAATTCTATGTAATTCTGGGGTTTGTAATTTTAAGATATGTAGCCTTCTCTGACAGAGAGTTCTGTTGCTACAAGAACCTACAGTTCCCAGAATTCCATAGCATTGAGCCATGACTATTAAAGTGGTGCCAACCTGGATTATTTCTGCAGTGTGGATGCAGTCCCATAAAATCAAATTCCTTGAGTACTGCTATGCCCAGTTAGGCAGGAGTTCACCAAAAAAAAAAATCCATTTAGAATTAAGGAAAGAATTAAGAGATGACCTAAATACCCTAAAGACACCAGGTCCATTAGATCTTGGAAGCTAAACAGTATCTGCCCTGGTTTATTATTATTATTATTATTATTATTATTATTATTATTATTATTTATATACTGCTTCTCCAAACGATCGAAGGCTTCCACTAAAAATCCATAAAATGCAGTAACAGCATGTTTCATTATATCCCAAACCCTCCCTAGCCCTCCCATCCACAATAAAATACAATTAAATTATTGGACAGTTATTAAAACAATTATTAAAATCAGGGGAGAAGTATTAGGGCAATTGTTAAATGAATAAATGCAAGGTTACTGAGAGTTCATCTTAATCTGGAAAGATCAGCTGGAAGAGATATGCCTTGACTGCCTTTTTGAAGCAATCAAGACTAGTAATACTTTGAATCTATTCCGGCAGGCTATTCCATAATTTGGGAGTTGCTGAAGCCAGCAGTAAGTTTTTATTTCAAGATCTCAATGTGTGGGGCAGATTATATGGGAGAAGATGATCCTGTAGGTAGGCTGGACCTAAGCCATAAAGGGCTTTAAAGGTTATAACCAACACCTTGTATTGTGCCCGGAAATTAATAGGCAGCCAGTAAAGAAACTTTAATATAGGTTTAATGTGGTCACCTCTAGATCTTCCAGTAACAACCCTGGCTGCCATATTTTGGATTTGTTGGAGTTTCCAGACTAGATACAAGGGTAGCCCAATGTAGAGCACATTGCAGAAGTCAAGTCATGGAAGGGGCATAGTTGGTGTATCATCCAAAGCTGATAACAGGCAATCCTGGCTATCGCATCTATCTGAGCTGACATCTGGAGTGACGGATCCAGGAGTACCCCCAAACTACAAACACAGTCCTTTAGGGGAAGTGTGATTCCATCCAGGACTGGTTGATGAACCTCCAAACCCAAATTAGGACCTCCAGCTATGAGCATCTCCGCCTTATCTGGATTCAGTTTCAGTCTGTTTTTCCTCATCCTGCTGCAAGACATTCATTCAGAGGGGACATGCCTTGCTTAGTTGACGCTATGGTCAGGAGCATGGAGAGATATAATTGGGTATCATCGACGTACTGATAGCACCCTGCCCCATGACTCCCAGATGATCTCCCCCAGCAGTTTCATGTAGATACTAAATAGCATTGGAAACAGGATGTACTTCGATGAGAGACTGACGGGGAATCTCAGGTGCTATAGCTATACTTCAGGAGAAGGAACTGGCAAAACCACCTCTGAGTTTTTTGTTTTGTTTTGTTTTTGCCTAAGAACCCCTATGAAATTCATGGGGTTGCCAAATGTCTACAGGCAACTTGAAGCTAACACATGGGACAGGAAATTGAGGAGGCAAAAGTTTTATAGTAAAGACCAAGCCATGTTTTACCTTAACAATAGCAATTGCATGTACATTTCTATACCACTTATGAGTGAACTCAGCATTCTCTAAGCAGTTTACAGTCTGTAAGCTAACTGCCTCCAATAAGCTGAGTACTCATTTTACCAACCTACAAAAGGATGGAAGGCTGAGTAAACCTTGGAGCCCTGGGATCGAACTCACAACTTTATGGCTGCAGTACCAACACTGTGCCACCAGGGCTCCTTCTCATGGAGACATCATCCTTTGCACAATAAAAGTGCATCATGACACAGAAACCCACAGAAGAGCAGCTTCCAGGGAGATGTTCTGTTTCAAACGCACCTAATTCATTGTAAAATTTACATTACTACAAAACAATACAGATAAACATTACTGCTGTTGACTTGTACTAAATACTGTCAACAGACAGCTAGTTGGTAAAGCACCAGTACCTTTTAAAGAAGCATTATTCACTTCAGCTGTGTGTTTTAATATGCAGAGGAAATTCTGCAAAACCAAATCTGTGGATGAAAGCTAAGCACACTTGCTTTCAGTGCTCTTAATATAATCAACATCACTTTCACTTGCTTTTTTTTAAATGCATGCAAATATGATAATAGCTCACTATGGCTGTATTTATTAAAATCCACTGCCATTAAGTACTCATTTGCTGCTCAGGAAGAATAAAAGATGTCCATGATACTACTTATTGAGTCCTGCATAGAAACATTAGGAGAGAAGTGATGTGCTTAAAATTAAAAGGAGTGGGAAATTAAACAGATTCACAAGAGTGATAGCCCAACTACAGGACTGAAAGCAAATATTTAATTTTTAATTAAATCTTTTGCTTAATTTTTATTAACATTTTCGAATACTCGGTATTCGAGTGCCCCCCGCCCTCTTTTCCTCCTTCCATAATTCATCTTATCACACAACATAGAGATATACATAGCAGAGAAAGAGCAAACAGAAAAGAAACATCAAAAGGTCCAATAAGGAAAGAGAAGGAAAGGAAAAAGTAGGAAAGGAAAATGTAGGAAAGGAAAGATGAAAAAAACAAACTTGGGAGGCACAGAATGTAAAAGCATAATGTCAAGGGTGGACTATACACAAAGCATGTTAATAGCCTGACACTCTTATTTTACCATGCCCTCTAAAGCCAGAAGGCTGTTTGAGCTTTCCCTTTTAGTTGTATACTCAATGTCGCCTTAAAACTAGACAGTTGTCTATCCACTGTTTAGTTTCCCCTGCAAGCATTCTTAGCCACAAGAATTACACTGCAAAGCCTGGTGTCCTTTCTAAAATTGCTTAGAGATGTTTTCATGTTTCTTTCTTTGATTTATTGAGAGAATGTCCATGCTGTCCTTCACTAGAAATCCTATGGGCAGCATGCAACAAAATAATATAAATGACATGCACATGACAGAAATGAAAATAAAAGGGAAGCAACTGAAATCAACACAAGGCCATAACACTCAGAAGAACAAATAAACCTATAATCAAGATGGCCTATAAGACAGGGTGAGATTCTCAGGCAAAGAAAAATGTCTTTGTCTAGCACCAAGATGACATCAGTGTTTGTGCCAGGTGATCCTCACAGGCATTTCACAGATGAAACTATATGAATGAGAATGGGACTGTTCTCAAATTCCAGCCCAAGAGTCGTGGTTCAGTTGCTTTCAACCTTTTCTTCCTTTTATATGCTGCAATTTAAATTTTCACACTGAAGGTAATATAGATATAACACGGTAAAGACCCCTGACTGTCCAGGGGGTTACTTCAATGGCCTCTAAGTCTTTCTTATAGAATTTGGATAAAATGTTGCAAAAATGCACTAATTACACTAATACACACACACACACACACACACACACACACACACACACACACACGGTAGTAACTAATTACACAGACCACTTTTCTGATAGTGCCCCATACCAGTGGTTACACTTTTTCCTGAAGTGGCAAGAGTAGGCAGAAAAAATCTGCCAGCTGCAAGCATCTTACTTCTCCAGTCCAGTACTTCACAGCCACTTTATCTGTACCTTTTTTCTCCTGCCATCATCTCTCATACTCACATACTTACATCTGCATTGAGCATGACTAGGTTTCCGAAAACTACCACCAGTGAGCAGCCTCTCTCTCCAATGTTATATTTCTTTCATGCTCACAATACTTGTGGTCTTTTTCTTCCTGTTCTCACTGTTGACTCTACCTTCACCAATGTGAACCCATCAATCTTCTTGTGACAGATATATATTATTCTACTACTTGATGAGCTGCTATCCTGTTAGTGACATACACTTGTGTAAGTATGGCTTGTGCATATGTATGATTCTTTTGGATAGGGCGCAGAGACCTATTCTTTAACTGTTTGTGACCCATCCAAAATAATCCCAGCAACTGTTAAACCCCAAGAGTGGCTGCTGTTATGACGGCTGCTGCTGCTTACTGATAGAGAGGAGAAGAGGTTAGGCAATTCAGACAATGAAGATGTAGATGTTTTGGGTTCACAGAGGAAGGAAAATATAGGTGCAGTCCATCAGTGACTGCACCTTCATTTCTTCCCCCTCCAATCCAAGACTAGCAGTTTCTTCATAATCTGAATTGTGTTCTCCCTCTCTTCCCAGGACAGCACACATAATTGTGCAGCTATAGTGTGCTACACTCCGTCTACTAGGGTTGGGATCCTTAACTACTCAATAATCTTTCTCAGGATCACTCCTGACATTAGGCAAAGTGAAGCAATCACTTCAGGTAGCAGGTTTAGATCACGCGGAGGAGAGAACATACCCCTGGCTGTTCCATTTCAGTCAATGGATTGTATATTCTACACAACCAATCCTCCATATTTTAATTTACCCTGCTTCCCTCAAGTGAGGTGGAGGATACTGTCCCACCATCAGTGTTAAACTACATTTCATTCATGATCTGCATAAACATTTACAGAATGTAGTGGTGGTTGTAGTTGTACTACTGATCATTCTTCAAGGTGTGTTGGTAGATAGTTTTCAACCTAATAAAGTACTTTTAATGGTTTTTCTTCTTCTATTGTATCATTATTCATAAACAGAAAAAGACACATATCCTATTAGATGACCAAGAAAAAATAGAGTGCACACAGCTGGTAGTACCATCTGTGTACATCAGCTTCCATCCAAAACAATCTTTCCCTAAGAGTTTCCAGTTGTTGATAATGTGAAGAAATACAATTGTGATTCCATATCATGAAACAGAAAGTAAAAGAGGCAAATTTGGCTCCATCAAATGGCCTTTTATTGACAAGAATGGCAATTATTGTCAGCAGATATGCCTTATATATTCCTGGTTTCTGCCTGCAACATATAAAACCTGGCTACATAACAAGATCAAAATGAAGCAACTTTTTGCCAGATATGCACAGCCATTTGTGCCTCTATTGAGCCATCTGCAGACCACTCCATATGTGAGTTGTTTTAGTTTGACCAGATTTAGACTGAAGATCCACAAGAAACACATTTTGAAAGAACAATCAAGAATAAAATCATCACCCATTTTCTCCCATTAGATGATAAGCTGTTGTCATTGCTGGAGCAGATGCTTCCAACAGCAAGCCAGTCATAACTTGGAGAGTATTAAGTGCCAATGGAAATTATGATCAAACATGGTTTGAGAATCTGATTCAACTCAAACAGAAAATTGTTTATTCCATGGCTGTCACTTCTAAAACCTCCAAATGTAATCTACAGTATAGGCCTCCAGAGTTTGCAACTGTCAGGATTTTAGCTCCATCCATGCTTGCTAACCATATATTATACATATAATACTGGATGATGGGCTTTGTTAACCAAGTGCTGACGCTGGGTGGAAATAATGTTTATCTTTCCTGAGGACAGATAATGAACAAGTGTTGGAGAAGGAAAAATGTGCTTTGAACTGTCAAAGTCAGTTCATTGGGAAAGCTTGGTACAGAGAGGAAAGTACAGGTAATCATGGGAACAGAAATGTTTGGGGTTAAGGACAAATGAAGGGTAAGCATACAAAACCACTTAAATTGCTATATGCTTTTAGCATTTTCTGTAACCAAAATTGCTTCTGTCCTGAAATGATTGTTATGCTGTGAACTATTTTAGTTTTCTGAATAAAGCTTTCTGAACTGCTGGAGTGTGTGTTTCTCAACTGGCGTCAGCCAGTACAAGACAGCAGCCTACCAAGCTGAGTGAAAGCCAGATATGGCAGCACATCACATACGCTGTGGCTAGTAATCATAGTTACAATGTTGTGGCAGAACTATTGTGGGATAGTGCAATGAATAATATAGTCAAATACTGATTTTGGATTTCAGGAAAGCTGATTTTAACGAGTTTAGGGAAATATTGAGTGGAATCCCATGGCTTCGACAGCTAAAGGGAAAAGACACCCAGCAAGAGTGGGAGTTCTTGAAGAAGGAGTAGCAAAAAACACAGTCACAAACAATCCTGTGAAAGAAGAAAAATGGGAAACATCTAAAAAGGCATTGTGGTTGCACATTAAACTTAAGGAGGAAGTGAAAAGGGGGGGGGGAGATATATATAATGAATGAAAAGAAGGATGAATCACCAGTCACAAAATGCCCGATCCCAAAAGAGATGCGTAGAGCACTCCTAGAAGCAGGGATGGACCCAGGCTGTATTCAAGCGGGAAATTTAGCAGCAAGAACCTTCTGATAAGATCAGGAAGTTGTCAGAATTAAGATTTAAACCAGGTAGAAGTCAGCCGGTTTTAATAGCCAAGCGATAAGCTCCCTAGACAAATGCAGATCTGCAAGGCCAGATGAACTGCCTCCCAGAGTAGAGAAGAAACTTGCTGATGTATCCTATGAACCACTTGCCATGTTTTTTGAGAAATCTTGGAGAACGGGTGAAATTCTAGAGGACTGGAGATGAATAAACATTGTTCCTCTCTGCAAAAAAGAAAACTTCGACTAGTCAACCTGACCTTAATACCAGGAAAAATATTAGAATGGATTATACAAGAGTCTGTTTGCTATTGTATTGATAACAATTTAGTGATCAGTATGACATCATTGGTTTGTCAAGAATAAATCCTGCCCAACTAATCTAGCATCCTTTTCTGATCAGAGAGTGCTCTTTTCTGTGCAGAAAATGCTTTGGGGATTTATTCTGCATAAAATTGACAAATGCTTGATTTTCACAGAAACCAATATTTTCTGTCTAGAAAATAGCATTTTCTGCACTGAAACTAGTATTTCCACACTGAGCTATTATTTTCCATATAGAAAATATCCTTCCTGTGCAGAAAAGGCTTATTTCTAATTGCATGCACATTTTGCAAATTATAAGTCCTGAACTATAAAGATTCCCATCAGTCTAGGATTCTTCTCATCAGTTTCCCAACACTCAAAAACATGTTTTTAACCTTTTAAAAATATTTTTGAATATTTTTTGTTGTTTGAATATTGTTTGTTTGAGTGCTGTAGATGTCATTTATTTAGATTTCAGCAAAACGTTTGATAAAACCCCCCATAATATTTTGATTAGCAAGCTGATTAACCTATCATAACATTTTCTTGGCAAGATTTGTTCAGATGGAGTTTGTCTTTGCCTTCCTCTGGGTCTGAGAGAGTGTGACTTGCCCAAGGCCACTCATTGGGTTTCATGGATGTGTGGGTGTTATAAACTCTGGTTCCCAGGCTTTTAGTCCAATGCTCACACCACTACAACATGCTGGATCTCACACATCTGTTATATAAGATGACAAGAAGAATGAGAACTGTCTGTCTAATTTTGGTTTTTCACGATCTATACAGCAAACAGTGATGCAAATCATTTTTAAAACAAAAATCATTTTAAAGCCAAATAACAAAACATTCAAGATGTTTTCTCTTTGCTAAGTGAGATTTTAAAAGCATTTTTGAGAAAAGTTTGCCAATTTTTATGCATGAAAAACATTATGCTGGTATTCTGTTGAGTATTTATGATATTGTAAGCCAGACATATGATCTTGTAATTTTTTTGTATTCATGTTTATTGCCATTAATAACTGAATGTGCCCTGAAAAAAACGTACCTCTTAAGGCAGGCAACAGCTTCACTGAATGGTTTCCAAGTGGTTGCAGATTGAGATGCTGGGAAATGACAGTTGCAGCACTCTCCCAGTCTGAGGCCATGTTGAGATAGGCAACTTGGGACACCTCTCACGGTCTCACTGTATGACTGTGAGAGCACCACAGCCATAATTTCCTAGCATCCTGATCTGCAGTACCTTGAAAAATCTTCATTTGGGATGCTTCCCAGTCTAAGAGATTTTGTGGGGAAGAATCAACAGAACTATCTACAAGTTACTGGTTTTGAACAAAATGCAAGGGATTTTGCAGGAGGAGGAGGAGAAAGTAGTGACCCTTACTTTCTTATGCAAGGGTCAAAACTCTCAGAATGTGAGTTTTTCTTCATGTTTTTCCCCCCACACATGGGATGCAAAATCATTGCATGAATGTTAACCTTTGTAAAACAAAGGGAATTAAATACATCTACATTCATAAAACGTGATACAGTCTGTATGGCTTTCTTAAACAGGGAGGGGGATTTGTTAGTTTTATATGTCTGAAGTTTAAAATAGGTGTGCCCATGTGAGTGTGTGAGTGGGGAAGTGGGGGGGGGGGGAAGATAGAGACACAATATTGATATTTATTTAAACCTGAAAATGTTTGACCAAGTATGCACAATCTGGGAGGATAATCAAGTTAAAAAGAAAAATCACTTCTAGCAATTTTATCAACCAGCAAGGGGCAAGACATAAAGAAACCTAATAGTTGTTCTCGTGACACTTACAAGGTGAACAACCTGACACCTTGATAAACTCATACAGCATTACAGATATTTAGTGTTTCCCTTACCTTAGTAACAGCTGCCTTTAAATGTTTAGACTTTTTTTTGTATAAAGACAGATTTAGGTGGATGCCACTAGGCTGAAGAAGGGGATTTACTTGCCTTTCTTCCCCAAGGTATTCTCTAAAGCCAAAGGAAAATGTTAAACAAATAGTCAAGAGACCCTCCTGAAGGGACTGAGCTGTGGTTCAGGGAAAGGAGGGAATCAAAAATAAGGTGCAGGTAGCTTGCATAAATAGAGCATATCCACAAGTGGAAAGCAGATCCTCAATTCAACCAAACTATTTGCTTATAATAATGTTTTACCCTGAATAAATGAGAGTTTGCAACATCAGAGAGAAGAATATAGGATTTTGTTGTTGATGGTTTATATAAAATTATATTATTAAAATTTATCCTGAATAAATGAGTTTCTGTGATATCAGAGAAGGATATAGGATTTTGCTGTTGATGGTTTATTAAAATATAGTCTCAAAATTTATGCCCCAAAATTGACCCCAAACTCCCTGGTTGACTTATTTACAAGCCAGTATGGTAATGTGATAGCAGCTCTTACAGATTTCCCCATGTGGTAGGGAAAGAGTTTCTGTTTCTCTTGAGCCAATCAGAAAGAGTCCTGGGTGACTGATTGCTGTTAAACAAACAAAGACCCTCTCCCACCCACGCTGTCTGCCGCTGTCTGGGGAGTCATGATTGAAACCAAAGTTGAACTGCTGAAGCAAAAAGCCTCAGTTAGAGTCCCTTTTGCTGTGTGTACACATGCACTCACTTCGACTTATCCCATTATTTAATAGGGGCATTAACATTTGATAAAGATCTTACCTCCTTAACTTGATCTTGACAAAGAGCCTTTGGTGTTCGTGGGTATGTCTACATGGGCCAAAGTAACCAGTTTCCCTTGACCTTTGTCACAACCTGACTTTACAACACAAGGCCAAAATTTTAATTTGACTGAGGACTGTCTTTACAATGTAACACCAGTTCTGCATCAAATTCAGGCCATCCCTGCTTAAATTGCATTAAAAAGACTTATCTTTTGCTACAGATTTTCTAGGAAAATCCAGGACAGTCTGGAGCAATGCCAATTGCTGTTCAAACCTCATCCTGCTGTGCCACTTGGTGCAACCACTGCTGGTGCAAGTTGCTCCCTCTAAGGTCATATCTGGCCATGCTATTGATGCTGTGCACTTCATTATTATTATTATTATTATTATTATTATTATTATTTACTTCAGAAAGTTACTTCTGCCAGTAGTGGTGGCACTCAGAGGAACAGAAGGATTCTGTGTAAACAGACACCTGGCATCACTGCAGAATGCAAAGGTAATGGAGGGAATTCAGGGAAGCTCTATGGGATGGAGTATTCTGGCTAGTGTAGATAAAACAATACAGTCAGACCTCCATATCCTAATAATAATAATAATAATAAAAACAACAACAACAACAACATTTATTTCTTACCTGGCTCTCCCCACAGATCAAGGCAGGGGACAACAACAAACCAATAAATATGCATCAGTTAAGAACACGACATCAGTTAAAACATATATCAGTTTAAAGAACAAACGAGACAGATACATATTAAAACAATCTATGTTTGAAATTCATCGTTTAAAATTTACAGTTTTTAAAAAAATCATCTGGATAGACCTGCCAGAAGAGATTAGTCTTCAATGCTGCTTTAAATTGGGGCAGCATATTGTGCAGAAAGCATATTATGCATGGATCCAAGCATCTACAATTTAAATATATATTTAAAGATGTGTAATTTCCCAAAAGCAAACCTTGATTTTGTTGTTTTATATAAGGGGCACCATTTCTATGCCATTGTATTTAATAGGATTTGAGCATCCACTGATTTTTGTTCCCGAGGTGGTGGTGGTCCTGGAACAAAATCCCAGAGGATACCGAGGGCTCACTGTAGTGTGAAGGGGGTGATAGGCAGATCTGGATTCAAGGCTGCCAATGACAGCTCAAGAAGACTGTGAAGAAGGCGGGGTAAAGGAAAAACAGAATATATTAAAAGAGAGAGCCTTGCCTCTGAGGAGATTCAGACAGAAGCTGAGAGAGAGAGTTGAGAGAGAGAGATGAGAGAGGCAGCAGGGAGTGGATGTGTCTGGATGCTGTTGAATGAAGGAAGGAAAGGAGGTCCTTTAATATTTAGCTGGAATTTTGTTATCTGTTTGGAATTAAGCACTGGAATTCATTTCAAAGCACAACATAGGCCCGGTACACACTGCCAATAAGCGGATAAGCCCTTCTACAGTATCAGAGGGAGAGTGAGGCCTGCCAGCTCCATTGGGCCTGGCCTGGACTAAGAAGCAGAGCCCTCCTTCCAGTCCATCTGCCTTTGTCCAGGCCTCAGAGGGAGAGAAGAAGTGCTGGACCTCATCCCCTTCCCTACTACCATTCCCTTCTCCTTTTGTGTCATGTCTTTTTAGATTGTAAGCCTGAGGGCAGGGAACCCTCTAATAAAAAATAATAATTGTAAGCCTCTCTGATAGCCTTTAGGGCTGAAGGACGGGGTATAAGTAATAATAAATAATAGGGTTAGGGACTGTGCGGCAACATAATGGTTGTGTAACAATGGCGACGCCCTGTATACATGGGTGCCACCATTGTTACGTAAGTGCTGTGCAGTGTCCGCACATTGCTGTGTGGCACTTACGTAATGAGTGCGCCAGTGGCACACTCGTTACGCCGCCCCTGCGGCTTTAAAAGAACTGCTTTTCACAGGTTCTTTTTCCGCCAGAGGGAAGCCATATGGTTTGGCGGCTACAGCTTCACTCTAGAGGAAAAACAGGTGCTGGTAGGCCGCCATTTTTCAGCAGTCTTACTGCACCATAGTCTGCATCATATAATAAAGTTGAACTCCTTGTTAATTTATTAATCCTGTCTCCAGCTAGCTTTCTTCACCCTGAATTCAAGGGGTGGTTATGCTTACCATTGACAAAAGCATTTTTAAAGAAATGGGTCCACACTGAGGTCACCTGGAAGACCAGGTCACAAATCTAAAAATGAATTTTAAAAGAGGTCTGAAGGGTAGGGTGAGAGTGGAAGACTATCAAGGTTAGGAACCGTGGGGCCAGCCTTGGATGGACCAATCCCACAAATAGTGTGAAGGAGAACAAAAGGTTCACCATTTATTTTCCCACCCCTCTCCCCCCAAAAACCTTTCTTGTACTTATCCTGTGAAGGCTTCCTGGCTGATGTGATGTGTAAGATGCAAACCTTTGAGAGTATTAAAAACAAAACAAAACAAAATGAATGAAGAAGAAATCCAGAAGTTAGCTAAGGTGCGTTACAGACCGCCCCTTTGCGGTGGTCTGCCGGCGCTGCTGTTTGCTCCGCGAGGGAGCCGCAGCAGCCAAACCGTGCGGCTCCCGCACAGAGCAAAAAAGAAGCTCCAAAATGGAGCTTTTTCCTGCGGTACGGTTATGATGCCGCGAAGCGCCAATGGCGCACTCGCGACGTCATAAGCGCCGTGCGACGTGCAGATAATAATAATAATAATTTGTTTTATTTATATACCGCTATTCCAAAGATCATAGTGGTGAACAGCAAGTAAACTAATTAGCAAGTAAGCTAATTTGCCCCAACAGTCTGGGTACTCATTTTAGCAACAGATGCACAGCGTCCGCTGTGTCAATATGGCAGCGGCTGTGTGGAACGGCCGCCACCATTTTGTACGGACTCAGTCCGTACTAGGGTTGGAGGGTGTGGAAGCACCGCCCCTTCCTAACCCTAGTACGTACTGACTACGTACTTTTTGGCGGTTTGTAACCCGCCTCAGTTAGGCAAACATATTTAGGGTGGTTGGTGGTGGTGATGGCGATATTGTCAAACACTTCTTCAAACCTTCTTGTTTGCTATGCAGCACAGACTGGCCATGCAAGGTGGCTTGGGGGCTTTATAGTAAGTCAGGAGGGAGGCTTTGAGTGTGGCATGGAAGAGAATGTTAACCCCTTATCTGCACGCATGAAAAGCAGTTGTGTGTGGATGGCCCTACCTAAATTCCAGCCAAAGTAACTTTTCTGAGTTCTAATGTGAACTCTTTGAATTCTAGATCTCTTTTCTTTTTCTGTATTACTGATACCTATGTGTTAAGATTTTAATACAACACTCCATTTACATGGCATTCATTAAAATGAGAAGGACAAGAGTGAGAAGAAGGAGTCAGGCAAGGTACTAATTGCTTGTGCTGGAAATATTCACACCTGAGTTTCACAAAGAATATTACAGAAGATTTGTGAGGGTGATTGAAAATTAACTGGCTCACACTAAATCAAAAACTTACCTAAGGCATGAGTAATGTGCCCTTTATGACAACAGAACAAATTTCAATTTTACAGTGGGGGAGGGAATACGCTCACATATTCTAGGTTTCTTGTATGCTGTACTATGCTACTGTGAGATAAAGTATACTTCTTCCACTGAACATACAACATTTGATTATATTACCCAAATGGGATTGATCCAGGTTGCTTAATATAGGGACATTTTGTCTACAGGAGCATTAGTGCTGTTTAGCTGAAATGGGTGTGTGTGTGATAAAACCCACATTCATCCCTGAAGATCACTGCTACAAGTATACTGATATCTCACATGTTTATGAGACCCTGAGTCCACTGAAGTCCACCTTCTGAATAAAGATTTATTGTTGTTTTGCTCCAAGCTTGGCATTTGGTGGGACTATATATCCCCATGAGGCCAGAAGCTGTGGAATATTTTAAAAAGACATCTTGTAAAGCCAACAAGAAAGAAACATCATTGGATGAAGTTCTTCAAATTGTTAAGGACAGGTGAAGTAATGTAAAATGTGATAGAAACAGAATTAGAATCCTGTACAGAACTGTTCAGTGGCTTGTTCACAACAATTGTAATCGTCAATGGAAAGAAATAGAAGAAAACAAAATGATAAAACAAGAGACATCTTCCACAAGATGTTAAAGTTCAATGGTAAAATTAACTCTGAACTTATCTGGTAACTCTGAACATATCAAAACATTTATGATTGTTTATTCAGCTACTTAGGCTTCCTTGTTGGAGTATGGTGATACTGCTGATTTACATCAGACTATGGAGGTTTATCATATTGTCTTTAGAAAAGAGTGTGGGGAGGGAGAAAGCTTCCGCATTGTCTATACTGTAACACTGATCATTTTTGGAATATGCCCTTGCGGGCATTATTTTATATATGACAAACAGTGTGTGCATTAGTTTACACATAAAGACTCTGGAGTGAGGCAATGATAACTTCAGTTCTTCAAAGCAACTCTTTTAATGATAACAGATTTGAACCTCAATCCTTTTGTTTGTCCCAGTTACAGTAGAACCATTGAATCAATTGGATTTACCTACATGTTAACTCATCACTGAATAACTGATTGGACAAGTCTACTCTCATTGAGACTAACCACCACAATTCTATCCATTTATTGACTGTTTAAGTTCAGTAAAATTTCTCGCACTGTTGGCAGTTTGGTATACTGACAATTCTGATGCTGCTTTTATGTTGTGTCACATTCTATTATTTTAGCATTTGATGTGTGTTGTTGTTGTTTTTAGTTCTAACTTTCACTGTAAGTTTCTCAAATACACACACACACACACACTGTTACTGGTGCCCTAAGTATAGTAATTAACTTCTTCTGACATCAATGAAACCATCATTTTATTTTATTACTGTATTTTTTCTTAATTAGAACTTTGTGATGGCAGAAGAAGGATTTTTTAAATACCAGCCTTTGGGGTATCTAAAATGTTAGAACTTAGGAATGTGACTTATAAAAAAAATCCTCCCTGATCATAAACACTGTTTCCCCAATGCAAAGCTTAAGAAAATAAGTGAAATTGTTTTGTTTCTTGTAGATTCTGTTCTTTTGTGTGGGTCCTATGTGGAAGTGGAAGATCAAATTTCTCTACAGCCTACACACACACACACACACACTATCTATTCCAGACAACTGGGGTAGTTCCCAAAACAGTATATCAGCTAGCACTAAGGACAACAGAAGAAAGAGGAAATGGGCAAAAATTGCTTCTTTTCAAGTCAAGTTAACGTTTGCTTCTTACCTTCTACTAGATCAAACTTTCTTCTGTGATTAGGGACCCTTCTTTTCACAGCAAGATTCAAGCCTCATAATGTGTTGTTATAACTGGTACACCCATTATCTGGGCAACACAGCTAAGGGGTATAGTCCCCTCTACAGATAAATAAACAGTTAATGATGTGTTTTGTTAAGGAGTCTTCTGCACCAGCCCCACTCTCACATCAGTCACACTACCAAAAATAAAATGGGAATATACTGCTCTCAAGGCAGCCATCATCATACCTCCTCTTATTAATGTGACTGGGGCTACTGCTCTCATTGCACTCTCTTCTTAACTCTCCCCTTAACTTCACCTCCCTGCCTTATGCCCAACCCAGCATGCCATTAAACTTTTTATCTTATTTTCTACCACTTTTTTGCACTATTTTGGAGCACTGTAACTGAAGTCAAAAGAAAGAAAGGCATGGGAAAAAGTAAATGTACAAAAGGTAATCTGGAGTTGCAAGGAGGCGGCAGTTAGGAGGAGGAGGAGACACAGATACTTGATTCACAATCATGTAACTGCTCCGGGAGTGAGGTTTCACAACTGAGGACTTGCTCATTTGCCAGGCCATCGATGGGTTTTCCTCATCAGTGAAAAGGGACAGGTTGAGGATGCCACAACTATGGATCAGAGGCAGCATTGTGAAATAACAATGGCCAATGCCACTTCTGTCCTGGTGTAATTGTGGATTAAAAGCTATGTATTAATGTCCTAAATTATATTTATTGAGGGTCAGTCTCACAGAGGAGTCAGAAAGAGAATGGCCAGTTGAACAGAAGCTTGCAGGTTCAAGATGCTTCCCCAGGGAAAGGTGATAAGGCAGCCAGTTGAGAAAAGAAGAGAGAAAAGACCGATGGGGCTGAAGTGCCTGCTGCACCTAGGGAAAGTTCTGATTGTAGACTTGGCCATGCAGGTCTAGACTTCCAGTCTTTCCCATGAACATCCAGGGCTCAGACTTAATTGTTTTAGTGAGTAGAATATGAAATGTGTAGATAGCTAGGTTAGAGAAATAAGTTAGAACTAGGCTGTCATAACTTTGTAACTTTTAGGTAACCACCTGAAGGAAAGGGGTATTCATGTTGAGATACCCTTTTGCTATGTAGAATGCTTGATCAAAATAAAACTTTCTTTTAAAGATCTCCTTTTTTATCATGCTCTTTCATGTACATTTTGCTTGGCGTTTATTCATATTTGCATAGGATTTTCATCTCTCCAGGAGGAGAGAGGAGGAAAACCAGAGTCAGAAGTGGAAAAATGCAAGTCACATTATTGGTTCAGATGGGTTAAAATCAGTGAGTAGTGGAAGCTCAGCTAGATGATCTCAAGAGGATCCCATCTTGCATGGCATGCACAATGAAAAAATTAGCATAATACTGAGTTCTGGCTCTCTAGGATTCTACAAACTCAAAAGGGCAAGATATTAGAAACCACACTTTTGCTTGATTACTAGTGTCTTCTCAATTTGAGTCAGTTATCTCAATTGCTTGTTCGCCAGGAGTGGGTATCAAGGGGCAGATGGGATAAAAAGCAGAATGGGAGATTGAAAAAATAGAGAGAGGACAAGAGAGAAGGGGAGGGAACAAGGAAAACTGTTCATTTAATTATCCAAATACATAGCACTATGTGAGCCAAGTTATTGTGGCTCATTTCAAATAATAATATTATTTGTTGTTGTTAGCTCCCCTTGAGTCTATTTCAACTCATGGTGACCCTATGTATGAGACGTCTCCAACCCCCTTCACCCATCCTCCACTGCTCTGCTTAGGTCTTTTAGATTCAGGCATGTGACCACCCTGATTGAGCCCATCTATCTGGCATACAGTTTTCCTCTGTTTCTACTGCCTTCAACTTTTCCTAGCATTATTGTCTTTGCCTATGATTCATGCCTTCTCATAATGTGGCCAAAGTCTGACAGCCTCAATTTAATTATCTTGACTTTCAGGGAGAGTTCAGGCTTGATCTGTTCAAGGACCTATTTGTTTGCCTTTTTGGTTGTCCATGGTATTTTCATCACTCTTCTCCAGCATCACATCTCAAATTATTTCCTTTTTTCCACTTTCTTCACTGCCCATCTCTCACATGTGTGATAGGGAACACAATAGCTTGGATGATTCTACGTTTAGTGCTCTATGGTATATCTTTACTCTTAGGATCTTATCTAGTTCTTTCATTGATCCACTTTTTATTTCTTGACTGCAGTCTGCTTTCTGATCAATGTTTGATCAAAGGTACAGGACATCTTTAACTATTTCAATTTCAGTAATATTAATATTGCAATAATATCATACAGGATTATATATTATAGCATGGAATGTTGTGGGAAATGAGGGCAGAATTATCCAGAGAAGAAATTTGCCTCTAAATGAAATTTTACATCACTCCTCAAATTTCCAGTATTGTAGTAATTTAAAATTTCAGCTGAGAATTTAGAAATAGAGTTTAGGCATCCAAAAAGGGGGCAGAGAAAGTTATCAATACCGCAAATATAAGGAGTCTTGATGTGTACATTTTAAAAAAATGTATCACGCTCTGCAATGCTAAAATTTGAGGACTGAAGGAAAATGTCATTGGGGGGAGGCAGGAATCTCACTTGGAGGGGCAATGTCCTATTTCTGCCACCCCACAGCTGTACCAGTCCAGAAGATTATCAGAAAATGAAGCAAAGCTACTGATCTTACTCACAATACATATATTATGATCCCTAGAAACACTCCAAAGACTTTTATTCTATACTGGTCTCCTGGGGGTGGGGAGAGATATCCAAAAGAAGATATCCAAAAGGGGCCTGGATGCATGAGGGCATTAGTTTCCTACTAAGAAAATGAATTTCTGCCCAGACTCATTCCATATGAAGACTCACGTTTTTTTTCATTTCCAAGTCCAGATGTTCTCTCCATCCCAGGATCCAAAAAGTTTTCTCTCCTTCCAATCACTTCCTGCTGTCTTCCCCTCCATAAAATCACAGAGATTAGTTAGCCTAACAACAAAGCATGTAAAGCATTTTCTTCAGTCCTAACATTTCTTCTTTTGAGGAAGCAGGCCTTCCTGTTTTCCTGAATGTGTCAAAGGAAGAGGCGCACACTCTAATAAGTTCCAAATAATTTTAATGACCTGATTCACCAGATCATTTTAAAAAAGCACGTCAGTGCTAATTGGGATCTAGTGAGCTATGGGACATTACTTGGGAGAAAAAAAAACAGTTAATTAACCTCTTGAGGAGTTAATTTGTGACTTAATTCCAAGATCTAGTTTCCACTATCCTTCTATTCTTTTCCTAAGCTAACACTGGAGTGGTCACTGGCCATTGATCAATCTCAAGCAAACAACAAATACCTGAAGTAATCTCACATGTTACAGTTAAATGTCAACAATGTGTTGGCTGCACTACACATTTCCGTGTTCATTGATTTTGCAGTATTCATTTTCCTTTTACAGTCTTCTCTCAGATACAATGTCACCTATTAAGCAAATTAACTATATACTATCAGAGGATTCAGCACTGGGGAGATGGAAACTGTGTGCCTTTCTACTCTAGGTATGACTAGAAGAAAGGTAAGAAAATTCTGTTTAAAAAGGGGAGGCTTGGGTTTTGATAATAAATGATAGCTTATTTTCTTTTAAGAGCATGAACATTTCCAGATAACTCTCCAAATTATTTGATGATGAAAAGGAAACAAGAAGAAAAATACCACAATGGCCCAATCCACTAGGTACTGTAGTTCCCTTTACAAAAACGAATAGTGTCTACAGTGGCAGCTGGTGGCTTCTATTTCAGCGGAGTAGTGAATGCACTCTGATTTGTGTCTGAACTTTAAAGAAGCTATCCAAGGTGAATCCTAAAAGCAATGTAAGATCAATACCTTGGATTGCTTCCCCCCACCCCCCAATCATTCTTAGGATTATATCATTTGGGATTAGGCAATGATATTCTTTTCTAATGCCGATTGTCTCAATATCTGGGATTATCAATCTCAATTTTTATCTAGAGTTGCCCTATATACAATCTAGCAAACAAACCAAAACAGCATAAAGAGGAGGGACTATTTAACTCTCCCAAACCCCAATGTTGGTTCCTGTTCCCATCCTCTGCAGATACCATCCCAGTGTTACTTTTCCTTTCTTTCTCTTTAGAACATGGTTTCAAGTAATCAGGAACCATACTGTGATTGTGGTGATGTTATGAGGCAGCACAGCCAGTTGGACTTGGTGATATAATAGCTCTACACACTCATTTCAACACCACAGCTGGAATCATTACCCTCACTCTTAATGGGGACTAAGGAGAAAGCTATTCTGCAAATACTTATATCTCTGTTTAAAGATCCTTATTGTCTAAATGAAAGGAACTTTTGTATCTCGTGGGGAGGGGTTCTTACAAACATATACACATGGAACTTTTGTGCAAGAATGCTATTTTTAGTGCAAAAGACATCAATCTAGCACCAAAGTATAGCAAGAATGAGACAAGATTATTGTTTTCTGCACAGTAAGATTGCTGCAAGATTGCCACTTTCTGCACAGAAAACATCTTCCTAGGATGGGGGGGTGGGACTCATGTAGCTATTTTTTGTGTCCTGTTTTATTTTTTCCTGCAAAATTTTGTTTCTGTATGATTGCTATTTTTTTGTGCTGGAAACAGCAATCTAGCAGAAAAGCACACATGGCTGTGTGGAAATAGTAATATTTTTGTGCAAAATTCCACAGTTTTCATATGAAAAAATACATGCATTTCTGCACAGAATGAATTCCTGAAATATGTTGAGGTATACAAATATGGGGGTAAGAACTGAGCAGAAATGTTCATTTTCTTCACACTGAAGAGAAAACTGGAAATTATCCATTCTCACTTGTG
Organism: Sceloporus undulatus; assembly: GCF_019175285.1. Taxonomy (NCBI): domain Eukaryota; kingdom Metazoa; phylum Chordata; class Lepidosauria; order Squamata; family Phrynosomatidae; genus Sceloporus; species Sceloporus undulatus. The sequence continues at coordinate 130,138,934 of NC_056522.1, read as the reverse complement.
AGGATAAAATAGTCCAATATTGACATCCTTAGACATTATTTTACATTTTATTACAATTAATCTTGTATATCATGTTCTAATCAGATATTAAATGTCATACTATGCCAGTTCTTGAACATTCAGGGTCCTGTTCCCCCCCCCCTTTACTTCCAAACAAGATATGTTGAAAAGGTCAGTGATAGCAGCTTATCAGAATTACCAAAGGCCAATTTAATTCTTTTTTTCAGTCAAATGATCTTAAAGAAGAATGTTATTTGAAGCTTTATAACCATTTGTAATCTTTCAACCATTCACAATGATTATCAGTTGCTTTTCAAACTGCAAATGCTGCTGTGTTAAGCAGGAATGGCAAAGTTTCTGATCCAAAGCTGTAAGACATACTATGAATTCTATCTCATGTTTTTGTGAGTGATAAAAATAAGATGAAAATTTGTCCTTGATTCATAAATCATAATCCAGTGACAGTAGCCCTAGGAAAGCAAAGGCTGGGTGAAACTTTGATAATATAGGTTGAGTGCCTTCATTTGGAATTCCAAAATCTGAAGTATTCCAAAATCAAAAACTTTTTGAGCTACAACACAAGTAGTGCAATACATACTTATACTGTATTTGTGAAGCTGAAAAGAGGCACAGCTGGAGAGAGATGTGAGGAACTGAGGAATTGTGAGAATCACAGACTTCAGATTCTCAGTTTCTTTCAAGTCTCATTATGTATAGAAAAATCAGGTATTCCAAAATCAGTGGGGGTTTTCCCAAAAATATGGAGCGCTTCTGGTCCCAAGCATTTTAGATAAGGGATACTCAACCTGTACTCCTTAATATAGCTATACAATTATCATGATATCATTGAATGTAAACAATATGCATGTTATCATGCCTACAAATCTACATAAAAATGTAAGTTTGGTCAATTGGATAATAACCATTTTTTTTTCTGCCCATGGCACTAGGTTCTGCTATATCGCTAAGACTTATATTATGAAAACAAGACTGCCTAGCTGTTACTGTTTGGAGTTGGTTTGATCACAGAAAGAAAAGAAAAATACATGGCTAATTTTGTGTGGATTCATTACAACAGATGTATATGCAGAGGAGAGTCATTTTGTGTGCGTTCATCTCAACAATTTGCAAAATTGTGGTTTAACCTATTACCTACAGGTGACTCTGTGTTTAACTTCTAGGACATTTATCTGATATAGCCCAGACCGATGAGGATTATTTTGCTTAAGATATGAATGAAACCAAGTTTGACAGATTGTGTCTGTGGACCATAAAATCTATTTCATACCAAGTACCATTTAAAATCTGTTTCACACTAAGTACCATGTTTTAAAAAAAGCTTTTTTTAAAGTGTTAATTAATCCCAAATTTTCAGGAAAACATTTAGAATATCAGCATACATCTAAATATCAAGCATGGTCAATATGGTTCCATAAATGTGCATTCTAGAACAGCAACAACAAAATTAGAAATATCTTTGTTCATGTAGTGTCAAAAGTACTATCAAAGTATATCAAAGATAGTATCAAAGGTACTAACAAAGTAGACCGTGATAACTCAGGTCCAAACCTATAGCCTTCCTTTTGGCCTCAGTAGATAATACACCAAATCTGGTGACTCTGTTCAAGCATATGGATTTGTATAATACAATAGACTGATATGCTGTTCAAATGGTAGAATAGATACTATGGCTCTCCCTCAGAAAGGAGTGAGGTTTTATATTTTAAGTGTAGAGTCAGTGAATGTCACATTCTAAATGTGTAACAGATACTTGTTTGTATAGTCATTACAATTAAAAAACCCAACAAAATTAGAAACCAAATGCTCTGAGTATAATACGTGTAAAGAATTCTATAGCATTTGGGATGAGTGATTTGTTTACTGGCTAATGAGATAGTGGGAAAGTTCAACCAACCACTTATATTTAAAAGTCATTACAGTATATCACACATTTTAAAATGCTAACAGTTTTTGAAATTGATCTATACAATGCAAAACCAATAATTCATAGATGATTATAATGTGTTTTTAACTGACTAAATTAGGAATTCAGCCAAGTATTTCCAAAGTGCCATCAAAGTATTACTGAGGGAAAGGAGATTACTTTGAAATTCTATTGCAATCTATTGTCTTTCCCAATCTATAGCCTTGGAGACTACTGTGTTCCATAGCATACCACTATCATGTTCTGTGCAATTTTACACAGTTTAGTAGAAAACCATAGCTGGAATCTTCTCTGTTCACTGTGTTGCTATATAACCACAATAGTTATGTAGCCAAGGACTATACCACATGAGAAAAGAAAGGCAAAGGATTGGGAAAGTAGCAGTTTTCTCTGTGCTACCCCACACACCCTTGTAGCATTTCCATTCTCTCTCTAAGGGAAGACGATCATCAAAGCATGCTTTTTTCTGAAGGACGAACAGAAGCAAAATTGAAGTGGAATTGCAGCATGGCTTCATGGGAAAAACCCCCTTCCGGATTGGGGGGGGGGCAGGACCAAAGGAGACATGCACATCACACAAAACAACAGTGTGAAGTTGTCTAGGAGTAGGGTTTGTGACTTTGCTAGTTCACCGAATTTATTCAGATTTTTAAATTTTATTGTTTACAAAAGGTAAAACACAATTTACTCAATTGTGGACTGACACGTGATTTCGTTCGGACTGCCAGCGATCGCGTGTGGTAACCTTTTGTGCAATAACATGAATACGCATGATTGCGTGCAGGATGACACTAGATTATACTTCCAATTTCAATCGTGTGATATCCTCCTATGTCTTTACCTTCTTTCTCCCTGCCCCAAGAGGTTTATTTTGGCTCATAGGAAGGCAGGAAAAAAAGAGAGAGGTGATGGATGCAGTCACTTAGATAGCTCCTTCAATTCTTGATCAGCTTTTGAATCAAAAGCTTCATTTGATTTATGCTTCATTTGGAATGCTTGCAAAAGCACAAATTCTCAGTCCCTTTCAGGGCAATAAGGGAATGCCCATTGTCTATATATCCCAGGAAGAAGTTATTATTTATTCACGGTACTTGTAAAGAGAGCTAGGAGTTTCCATATTTAAGGTACTGCCACAAATCTAGGTTGTATACCAGGCTCCACAATGAAGCAAAGAATAGTGACACCATAAGAAGAAATTAAAAGGTAAGATCCCTTTCACCAATAAGTATGTGCCCAACCAAAATCATAAAAACTGTGAAATTCAAGTATATTTCACTTGAATCACTACAGTTTTGAAAATCAGATTTTGTGTGTGAGCATGTGGGGGAAGGGGATATTCAGTCCAAAACTACCAGCAATAAAGCTCAGTCATTGGCTTTATTGTCTAAAACCGTGTTTTGAAAATTGCATTCTAACATTTTAAGATGTCTACATCTAGCACAGGGGTAGGCAGCCTTTTTGAGCCGGGGGCCGGGTTGCTGTCCCTCAGACAACTGGGGGGCCGAAGCCAAAAAATAAATAATTAAATATTTTTTTAAAAAATTAAATAAATAAATAAACCGGGACAAATGTAGGACAACATTTTCAAATGGTGGACACTTTTTTTAAAAAAGTGGAGGACACACAAAAAAATTTGCTGATTTTTTAAAAAATGTTAACATAAATGCATGTTTCTGAGGCGTCTATAGACAATTGCGCCTCTTGCCCCTGCACGCGAGAGGCCAAAGGCCCCGGAGGCAATCAGCGGCAGGACCGGGCTGGGGCCGGTCCCAAGGCCTCGCCGGGCTGCAGGTTGCCTACCCCTGATCTAGCATATGTAGCATATTTTGTACATCTAGCATATGTAGCAATCACTAGCATATTTTACATATTCAGATAAATCTGAGTAAGGAAGATCAATACTTTTCTCTCTTTTCTTCACTTGTGAATAGTTTGTGTGCCAACCCCAATATCTGGTTCATAAATTGGCCCACTTTATATTGTACTAGTTGATAATCAGTCTACTTCAATTTGTATCCTAAATCTGATTTGAAATATGGAAATCTGAAGGTTCATGCCAACAATCAACTAATATGGGAGATCCATTAATGGAAATAGACGTTTATTCTGTTTGTCATAACATTTGTAGGCATAGTAACCTCTTAGGATGCAATTGCCCCTCCCCAATTTTCCACAAAAAGGTTTGGATTTTTTTTGTGCTACGAAACTTTACATTTTGATTTTCCTTAAACAACAAAAATGTTTGTCTATTTGTTTCTTAGAGAAACTGTATGAGATTTTCAAGGTCACTTGTCCATGCTAAGGCTATCAAGTCTATTTTCAAAAAGCAGCATCCAGCTTTGTGCGGGATCTGTATTTCCAATATAGGACCCGAACAGACAGGCCAAAGTAAAGCTGCTTTGGGTCACCTTGGAGGTATGCTGTTTAAATGACACATGCATCTGGGGAGACCAGAAGCTGCGCCAAAGCAGCATTCTAGTCCTTAGACTGGAGCATTGCTTTGGCGTGGCTTCCAGACTCTTAGGACGCATGCATCATTTAAACAGCATACCTCCAAAGTGACCCAAAGCAGCTTTATTTTGGCCTGTCAGTTCAGGCCCATGGTTAAAAACAGCAAGATAAAGTAAAAGCAAAAGAAAAGAACATGCTTATCTCGCTAGGATCCCTGTATTCCATTCCTCAGAGTGACCATAAATAATATATTTGGAAAGTTTCTATAAGATTCATGCAATAGTTCCTGTGAAATGGAGATCCTCAGATTTGAGATGGGGGGAGGGAATCAGGATTTGTTTTTCACTTTCCGATGTCTCTGTTGCTTTTGTGGGGTGGGGGAAAGCACAGGTGAGAGAAAAAATTTTTAAACTGTGTAAGTCATAGAGGTATTCTGAGCCAGGAAAGAGGGCTATGTAAAAGGGTTAAGAAGTTATGGTGCATGAAAACCAATCAAAACATTTTTAAATGGTCAAGTAGAAGCTAGGTACTTTTTTCACTGGAAAACACTCTCTTACAATTTCTCCCCCAAAATACCATGGTTCTGCTTCCCAAGTGAAATATTGCTTTGGGAGCGGTAGACAGACCTATCAATCACTCAGTCATATTTGGTTCCTCCCTTTATCTCCCTCACCTAGATATATCCACAGAAATGACACCTCAAGATGTTTCTCTCTGTTTTCTCCAAACAATCATGAGAAGGATCATCTGGTGCCTAGCTTCAGTTTTGTCAGCTTGAGAAGGAAGGCTGCATCACTTCATGAAGCTCCAGAAAGGGGGCAGAATACAACTTACACTTTATCTAAATCCACACTGGCAATGTATAGGTCACATTTATATGTTTTCAATTATTTTGCAGGAAAATGATGATACTGTCTGATACATAATTCAAAAAAGGGACTAGCAATCAGTATTACTGTTATATATCCATAACCAAGCGTTATGTGCCCATATCTGCTCCATATTCACGATCCCTGTGTAGTCATGATTGTGGCACTATTGTCAGTATCAAAAACCTTCCTCCCAAACCTATTTTATCAGGCATCAGCTGCACTGAGAGAAAGAAGTCAGTTCCACTAGTCATTGTTGCCAGTCCCCTTCTACCAGGAAGCAAGGCTGCAAAAATCAAAAGTAGGGTCCCTGTTGCAATTCCTCTCTGCAGTCTCACTTGATGGCAGGAAGGAGTAAAATTGTCATCCACCCATGTCCCAATCACCAATGAAACAAACCTCCTCTCAATGCAGCTGATGCCTGGTAAATTGGCTGGTGTGTGTGTGTGTGTGTGTGTGTGTGTGTGTGTGTGTGTGTGTAGACAGAGAATACTATCTAGTTAGGCATACATAACCAAGTAGGTGGTGTAGAATTCTGGCCAAGGTTATAAACTTTGACGAGAGGGTCATCCTTCAAGGTGAAAACTATATAATGACCCTTTCCTTTCACAGCACTAATAAGCATTATTTTAAGAACACAGGATAAGAAAAGAAAAAATACTGTTCAGTGTAACACTGTATATGTTTACTTAGAATTAAACATCACTGACTTCAGTTGAACTTATTCCTGAATAAGTTCCTGGATTTCAGCTTTAAAGAGACAGTGGGCCCTGTTGCATGAGAAAAGAAAGCCAAAATGGACCAGGAGAGTAGTGCCTTTCTCCACGCTTCTCTGCATGCCATCATAGCACTTCTGTTCTCTTCCTGAGGGAGACAGTAGTAAAAGCATGCTTTTGTCATGCTAGAAAACGCAATTTGACAAAAGGCATATTTTTACCACTACCCCCCCCCCCCTTGTGAAAAGAACAGAAGTGCTACTACAGCATGAAGAGAGGCATGGAGAAAGCTGCTACTCTCCCATTCTTTTTGGCTTCCTTTTCTTATGCAATAAGTCTCATTGTCTGTTCTTAATTCTCTTGTGCATAGATTAAAATGATCACATCACCTATCCTTTCAGCTGTAACCACTACACCACACAGCACACAAATACATACACTGCATTTCATAAATTGTCAACCTTGATTTGTTGAGGAATGTTGAAATTCATTAGAAAGAAAGTTGTATCTTGAAGTGATACAGTGAAGCAAAGGAAAAACATAGATTTTTTTTTTCCCATACAGAAAATTGGGCAAAGCAGTATAGCTCTGGGACTCAATAATTTGCCCAGCTTGATATTTTAGAAATTGTATAAAAAGAGCATCACACTTCCTTGTGGATCTTCAAGAGAAGAAATGTTATTAATTCATCATCCCTCTATTACCAAGTAATACAATTTCAGAGTTAGTCCTTGATACCATATACGAATGGTCATTGTAGGTTTTATTTGTTTACAGTAAGATCATTACTTTAAAAATCATGGGAATCTTTAAAAACTGTCAGATAGAAATATTATAAAGAATTTACACACAGAGAAAAACCTTTATGTAAACTCATAAAAGAGGCTATTTTAAAGAGGTTTATCGAAAGAGCCATAATGTGGAGAAAAAGAATATTGCAAAAAAGATATAAAACCTTTTGAGCTTGATGGATTTCCATCATTTAACAATCTATGCAAATCACAATGGGAGTTAGAGTGGCCCTATTCAGAAGCTAACCTTATATTCAATGGAAGCATAGATAGGGAGTCTGATCCTCTTGGTGGGTCACACATTTTGTCCTCCATGCTTTTAACTGAATGAACAGAAGTAGTTCTGTCTGCATGCAAACTGTATTGATTCATTCCACTCTAACTTTCAAGGCTGTGCAAGGTGACTGATGGCATGAACACAATATAGATCTATTAATAAAATCACGATAAATAAAAAGAATGATAAATAATACTATTTTCAATAAAACACAATTTCATAATGCCTATCAGCAACAGATGGTTTGAATGTTTTAGCTTAAAAGCTGCAACGTTAAAATGTTTTATCAAAGTGACTACAGATAAGGTCACTCAGGTTTCTAAAGTGGAAATTTCACAGGGTAAGGAGCCACTAGTAAGAAGATCCTGTGTTTAGGGCTCAGCAAAACTACTGACTTTGACTGTGGGCCAACAGATATAACCTCTGAAAATGACCTTTTAAAAAGGCTGTTTGTTTGTTTTTATTAAAAAACAACTGCAGAAAGGATGTAAAGATTAAAGTAAACATTTTGCACCAGGGCTAGCAACTGGTGCGTCAGATACAGGGTTGATGTAGTATGATCCAAGTGCCACAAGTGACCAGTGTGCCCTTTTTCTATAGTCTGAAAATGAAATGCTGCTCTACTATGAAATTTCTTGTACCTGTTCTCCTGAAGCATAAGTATGAAAATTTTTCTTCTAAATTTGCCTTACATGACATTATAATACATACACAAGCACACACACATACACATTATGACTGAGGCTGCTGCTAGACTGCATGATTAATGCAGTTTGATGCCTCTTTAACTGTCTTGGCTCCATTCAATGGAATCCTGGGGTTTGTAGATTACTATGGCACCAGAACTCTCTAGCAAAAAAGGCTAAATATCTCAAAAAACTAGAAATCCCAGAATTACATAGCATTGGACCATGGCTGTTACAGTGGTGGATTAATTATTTAATGTAGATGCAGCCAAAGACCTAGAAAGAGCGATTATCTACCATAGTTGGTAAATGGCACAAGCATTTGGATTTCCAAATTTCATACTGGATTCAAGATTAAAGTAAAATTGAACTACCTCTAAATCAGTCCAGGTCAGCCATTTTTCAAACTTCGGAACAGTCACAGTCATTATTTTTATTATTATTCCAGTGCTTCGGTTGAGTGGAGTTACAGATCCTACAAGGAGCAGTTAAATCTCTTCTTGATGAGATGAGGTATTGAGACTATATTTTGTCATTATACCACTGCACATGATTTAAAATAC
>NC_056522.1:130103271-130125636 GCF_019175285.1 Sceloporus undulatus | reverse complement strand
AAATGAACGTTTTAAACCAACCATTGCCCCACAGAAAACCTCACACAGATTTCGAGCTTTCAAGGGTTGTTCCAGACCCACCTCAAAATGATGGTGTTAGTTTACAAATCTTTCCCTCCTTAACAGTGTATTTTAATGGCCAGCTGCTCTTTAATATCACATAAAGAGGCACTTCTTTGATTACTTCCATGCATTGAGATAGGTAAGTAATAAAAAACAGTCTCTTGTGGTGCCTTGATTCTAGGACACCTCTCTAAGGGCTTTACCTGCTGCTGATGCTTATGAGTAATTCAGTGGCTTCTACCTTTTTATTCAGGTTTAGTGATCCTGCTTTAGCTATTTACTAGTGATGCTACACATATTTCTCTTGAGACAGTTTCAAGTGAGAACTTGTAGCAACCCAATTCAAATGAAAGGTAATCTATTAAAACTCTCAAATCAGAGATTGGAAACTTACACAGAGGATCATCCTACCGATGTTCAGTTATGGATTCAGACTCTTGATATATTCATTTATCATAAAGGTAATTCTTTACACTACAATTAATCTACAATTTGGATCAAAATCCAATCCAGTGAAGAATCCACCTTCCAAAAGTGTCTCCAGTCATGCCCCCCTGAAATTGTTGTTGTATGTCTTCAAGACATTTCTGGCTTATGGAGACCCTAAGATGACCATATCATATTTTTTCTTGGCAAGATTTGTTCAGAGAGGGCTTGCTATTGCTGTCCCCTGAGGCTGAGAGAGTGTGACTTGCCCAAAGTCACCCAAGGGGTTTCCATGGCTGAGCAGGGATTTGAACCCGTCTCCAGAGCCATAGTACAACACACAAACCACTGTATCACCCTTGCCCTCAATTGTTTCCCCATTAAATGTTTCACACACAAAAATCACGGTTCTCATGTACTCGGAGTGCTTCCAAACATCACAAAGGCTCTGCCATTCAAATTCATCATTCTCCATCTCAGGAGAGTGAAGGAACTGGAGGAAGAGCGGCAGAGCCACAGGCTGGCTAGGGGGCAAAATCGGGGTGTAGTGTCTCCACGACACATGCCCCAGCTCTGGCTCCAGGGTTCCATGGCACCGTGCACCACTTCACACAGTGCATGGCGTCATGGCGCTTCTCCAGGGCTGTGTCCATACTATGCAACCCCAAAGGAGTGCTACCAAGCCACGGCAATGCGGCTATGGCACCCTTTCCAGGGCGCAAAAGGGAACCACTTTTTAAGGCTCCTTTTGGCACTTTGGAAAAGCCGGATCGGGGTCGTGGTGTGCTTTTGCTGCAGCCCTGAACCAGCTAGGAAATTGTCCTTGTTTGTACAGCCCCTTGTCTTGTATGCTATTAAATTTGGTGAAGTTCATGCAACACGAATCTATTCATGAAGCTTTAGTCCCATTTTGTTTAGTGGGATTTTTGTCCCCTTAAATTATGGTTTACAGTACAATCCCATCTACTCAAGAAGCAAATCTACCCTCAAAATATGTCTACTCAAGAAACAATTGTACTGAGCTGAAAGCACTTAATCCGAAATGTATATGTACAGGATTGCATCTTGTAGGCTAAGTAGCACTTAGTTCTGAGTAGAAAATGCAGTGGGCCTTTGGTATCCACTGAGGTTTGGTTCCAAGACCACTCATGGATACCAAAATCCGTGAATACTCAAGTCCCACTCTATACAATGGGATAGTAAAATAGTGTTCTTTATATAAATGGCAAAATCAAGGTTTGTATTTGGGGATTTAAAAAAAAAAAACATTTCCAAGGTGTGGATGGTTGAATCTGTGAGTGCAGAATCCATGGATTTAGAAATCAACTGTATTGGACTGTGCTTTCAATTTTTCTCTGCTACTGTCTTTGTCAGTTATGCATAGAGAGTGAGAAGCAGCAGTTGCCATGTTCTTTAATGACTCTGTCCAGTTATCTCCCTTTTCCCTTTCTTGCTATTTCTGGTTGTTAGCCAGTGTGATTTATTCTTAGCTTGATGAAATTTATTACTCTTGTTGAAAGACGGTCATAAATCTTTCAATTAAGGAAAGCTGGTCCTGATTTTTTACAGTTTAGGAGAAGCTAATGGGGAGCTGCCTGGGAAGTGTGGCCTAATATCCAGAAGGCCTGTTATACATGAAGACTAACAGTGTAGTCCTAACTCAAAGATGCACTTATGTGGCAGACAGAATTAGGCACAAGCCATTTCTTCCAGCAAAAATTCAGAATGAGTTAGAAGTTTGTGGGGGAAAATAAATGAAATAAATAAAATATTTAGTTAAATTATAAGTCAAAATTGAATTTGCATATTTTTATAACAAAATAATTAGGGATCCTTCTGAAAGTGTAAACTAAATGGAAATTTGTCTAAAAGAACTTGAAACTGTGGCACATTTTAATTTTTACAAATTGCTCTATTTAAACATCATGACAAGTCTAATCTTAAGGAAGAGACAAAAAAGGGTCTGGTCATTAGGGATGTATAAATCAGTTTCACTTACTTCTACATTTGAACCTTTTAATTTCAAATTCTTTGCAACTTCTTTAGGAATAAATGTGTAGATTTTGATAATTTGGTTTATATCCAAACAAGGAAATATGCAACCATCTGAGCTGGCTAAATTCAGTAGGCATAGCTGTCCCTAGCATGAAGAAGACCTTTATATGCCTGCCATGCAGCTTTGAAGATAATGTATCTGTATAAGAAAAGAGGTGGAAACCTTAATTGAGAACAAACATATTTAAATTCACAGATTCAAAGCCAGTCTTTTAAAAGTTAAGACCTCTACCAGAATAGTAAATATTTTAGTTTTGCTGATTTTTTTCACATACACATTTCCCTCACAACTCTCAAGTTTTTTCCTTCACTCTTACAAAGATGTTTTCTAATTTTTAAAAGTTCTAGTCAAAAAATGCAAGCAAAATTCTCACCCATTGCTACTTGTATTTTTTTCATAATACTATTGGGTCACTTCTCCCTCCATTCCTTCCTTCCAGTTCAATCCCACCTTACTGTTCAGGTACACCAGTAAGGAGAAGAGAAAAAAGCATTTACCAAAACAGAAACTTCTGCTTAAGAAAGGTGGCAGGGGAACACAGTTTTTAGGAGCTGGGGCTGAAAGAGACTCTCCTGGTGATGGTAATGACTAACAGATACACTGTGGTAAAATTTCCAAGCCATTGGACTGGGCAAAGGAAAAAGAAAAAGAAAAAAGAAGTGAAACATTCTGACTTCTCCCATTTGCATGAAAACACTGAGGAGATTATCACACTGTTCCTAAATAATGGGATAGAAGCAGGATTGCAACTGTAATCTTTGGATTTTATTGCACACATTGTGTGGGTAGGCAGTAGATATCCTGTAGTCAACCCATGCTTCTGCTGCTGCTTTTAATAAATGTGAAAATCCCATGAATAGCTATCAATCCCACAATTAACCTGTTATTGAAGTATGTGCAATAGAAAGTTCTGGGGTAATTCAAAGAAAAGTGGATTTAAATAGGTTTCACTGCGCACACACCCCAACTTCCCAATGAAAGCAAGACTTCTTATGAGGAGGCAGGAGAAAGGGAATTAAAACCAGTTTCACTGCACAGACGCCACTCACAATGAAGGCAGGCTACTTACTTAATCTCAGGGCCCATACAGACAGGCCAAAATAAAGCTGCTTCAGGTCACTTTGGAGGTATGCTGTTTAAATGCTGCATGCCTCCTAAGAGGCCAGAAGCTGTGCCAAAGCCACGCTCCAGTCCTGCTTTTGTCATATCAAGTTTGAAATATTCCATCATGCTCAACATTAAAATGTACCCAGCTCCACTTTGGTTCAAAGCTATCTGGTAATAGATGCACCACAACTATTTTTCTATCCTAGCACTCATTCATTGGATATCAGCTTAGCTTCACCTCTATGTCTTTTCTCATCCCTATTCTTCTCTTTCTGTCTTCTCCATCAGTCAACTTCTCTACTGGCCATACTCTTTTTCCACCCACTCCTAAAGCTCATGTAGTTTTCCCTTTTCACAAACTTTTTTCCTCCTCCTCCCCTTCCCCCTGTTCATGGAACAGATATGATTGATGGCATCAAGAGGCAAAGCCTCCTCAGTGTACACCTTGACACTGTGGAATTCTCTACATAAACTAGGTAGGTATCCTTATTTCAGGGAAAAGACTTTCAGGAGTAAGCACATATTTGTTTTATGAGATGGGTATGTTTTCTGTAATGTCTTTGTTTTATCTGCTGCACCTGTGCTTTTATTGCACTGTTGTTGTTTCAGATTTTGAATGCATTTTATGATTGGTTTAATTGCTCTTAGCTGTCCTGAGAGGTGCATAAGCACCTGAAAGGTGAAATATATATTTTAAATGTGTGTGTGTGTGTGTGTGAATGAATGAACTTAATATACCTCTTAAAAGCATATTAAGTGTTAAAAGCAGCTGCTATGACCTTGGGTAGCTGCTCTATGATACTAAGAGTACAACAGGAAAACAACATGTCTTTCTTTTCTCACTACAGTCCACACACCTTGAAAATAATCTGCATCCTGAAAACAGTAAATTACAAGACATCAGAAAGCATAGCACATAGATAGTCAGACATTTCATGTGTTTAATTTACTTCTTAACAATGGTGATTGGAAGAGATATAGAAAAGGTGTGATGAGGAGAACTCTGTCCATTTTGAAAGCTTGGGAAACTTCACCCCCTCCATGGCTAAACAGCTTTGGATCTTGCTTCCCAGCTTTCACCACTGTGTGCACTCAAACAGCAAACAGAGATCTTCAGCACTCACCACCTGCTGGCTTCAGCACTGCACTGGAGACCAATAGCTGCACCTCACAAACTGGAACTTCTGGAACCTCAGGCACTTCTAGGTTCTTCTGGGCACATCTGGGCCCATAACCCTTGTCAGCGCAACTGCTGGGGTCCATCAACCACTGTCAGCAACTCAAACGAGTCCTGGGGTTAACTCAGACCCTTGGAGCACAGCTGGCAAATTTCCAGAAGTCGAAGCGTGGCTCCGAAGTCCAAGTTGGGATGACAGCAACTGGATGTCTTCCAGGAACTGCAGCAATGCAGGAACCTCCAGAGACACACAGCAAACTGATGCTATAGCTTCTTCTGATAAACCACCAGAGAAACTAAGTCTCCCAAAGTGCTCTTTATTCACAGTGCTATTATACAAAACTAGATCTCTAAAACTCCAAACCATACCAATCCAACTCCTTCTACAAACCCACAAGCTATCCCTTGCAACCCCTGGGTTTATATAGTCTCCAGACCATGTGGTCTCCCAAACCCAGTGAGTTCAGGTGTGTAACCATGTCATGTGTCTCCTGTGCAATCCAGACACATGTTTCATCATCCATGGCTACCTGCACTTGGACACTGGAGTGTCCTTGAGCCAATGAGCTTCAGCTGTGCTGATCAGCCTTGCCACTCAGCTGAATGCTCATGGCCAAACACATACACATTAAGCATTTCCCTGTGTGCTGTGTTTTAACCCTTCAGATCCCTGACATCTTCCTCCTTCCATTTTAAATTTGGAGACATAATATCAAATTTTCCAATTGCCAAAGAGCAAACAATTCAGCATCCTGAAAAATATGAACCATTTTCAAGTGAAATAAAATCAGATTTTAAAAAAAATCTAAAAGAGAACTATGAAAGAATTAATTTTACTTTTATATTTAGGTAGTTCATATTAATTGTAATTTCTTAGTGACTACAGAACAGAATAAAGAGAAAAAGAATGGGGTTTGGTGTCAGGACCTCCCAAGGATACCAAAATCCATAGATGTTCAGGTCCCATTAAATAAAATGGCATAGTGAAATAGTGTCCCTTACATAAAATGGCAAAATGAAGGTTTAATTTCAATTTTTAAAATTATTTTCAAGCCGTGGCTGGTTGAATCCATGGATAAAATAATATATGTCCATATGGTGGCCTGACAGCATCACCCTATTTATTCCACATATGTGCAGAACATATCATATGCAGAGCAGATTTAGACATGGAGGCAAGTGGAGTGAAGATCAGAAGGAAGAACATTAATAACCTAAGGTATGCAGACACAATATTATTAGCAGACGCTAATAAGGAGCAAGAGTAATTACTGAAGAAGGTTAAGGAGGAAAGCACCAAGGTAGGCCTAATGGTGACATTAAGAAAACAAAAATAATGATCACGAAAGATCTTCAAGAATTCATCCTAGATAATGAGAAAATTGAAATAATTAAAGAGTTCTCATACTTCAGATGAAATATTGACCATTGCAGTCAAGAAATCAGAAGAAGACTAGTGCTGGAAAGGGCAGCTATGAAAGAACTAGACAGAATTCTAAAATGCAAATATTTAACTCTGAATACTAAAGTGAGGATTGTCTAACCCATTGTATTCCCCATCCACGTGTGATGTGAGAGTTAAAGAAAGCTGTTAAAAACTAATTTGAGATGTGGTGCTGGAGAAGAGTGCTGAGGATACCATGGACAGCCAAGAAGACAACAAATGGGTTCTAGAACAGATCAAGCCTGAACTCTCTCTGGAAGCTAGGATGACTAAATTGAGACTGTCATACATTAGTCACATCATGGCATGATTCAGTAGAAAAGACAATGGTAGAGGTAGAGGGCAGTAGAAAGATAGGAAGACCACACGCCAGATGGTTGGACCGAATAAGGGAAGCCACGGGCCTAAGACCACAGGACTTGCTAAGCAGTTGAGTACAGAAGATATTGGAGATATCTTATCAATAGGGATACCATTAGTTGAAGTCTATCCAAGGTTAATAACAACAACAAGAAGTGATTGCATATAACTGAAACATCAACTATTGTATTTTTTCCATTAAATGAATGTACATTCTTCATATTCATTTTTTAAAAAAGGAAATACCTGCTTTCAAATCCCCTATTTATGGTGTATTTATGGTGATGCCAAGAATTTTATAGGACTTTTATAGGCAAAATACCACTTACAGGTGGTTTATCATTGTCTTCAGGGATGATTAAAAGAAAATAGTTTAATAATATAAACAAATAAATTCTAGTCAAGTGGAAGAGTACACTTGTTCTATTCATAGTCAGAGAAGATAAATAGGACAATTCTAATTACAGGCCAGTCAATCTAATAATGATTTATCCACCCACCCACACACAGACACACACACACAAGCTTTTTTTAAAAAAAACCCAGCAAAGACTATCGGCCAACAAAGATGTAGAGCACAGAAATACCGTATTTTCCAGCGTACAAGACGACTTTTTGACCCTCTAAAATGGGGTCAAAAGTTGGGGGCCATCTTGTACGCCGGTAACAAGAGAGCCCCAGGAACCCAGCGCACTTACCTGGTTGTCCTGCCAGCTTCCAAAGGCCTCCGGAGCCCTTTGGAAGCCGGCGCGCGGGTGCCTCCCTGGATGCTGCCTTCCAAAGGCCTCCGGAGCCCTTTGGAAGCTAGCGCGAGGGTGCCTCCCTGGATGCCGGCTTCCAAAGGCCTCTGGCACCCTTTAGAAGCCAGCATTTGTGGGCATCAGGCCCCCTAAACTTGGCCTATAGTAGGCCAGGGCACTGCTTGCATGCAAGGCAGGCTTTGCAGGCCTCAGCAAAGGCCTGGGGAGCTGGCTTACATAGCAGCTAGTCCCCCCTAGTGGTCGAAGCATAAATAACCGGAAAATAAAAATAAAAAAATAAGATAGGTAGGTAGGTAAATAAATAAATAAATAAATAAATAAGCAAGCAAGCAAGCCAAGATTAGAGAACAAGTTGGGGTAAATGCAGTGATGTTTTTTAATTTTTTATTTTGTGTGCGTTGGAAGAGGGGTGGTCTTATACAGCGAGTATATCCCAAACTCTATACTTTTACTGGAAAATTTGGGGGTCATCTTATACGCCCAGTCGTCTTATACACCAGAAAATACGGTAACATATTAAACTAACTTCTATTACAAAGTACAAATTTCATTCTAAACAAATATTCTCATCTTTAATACAGTGATGCATAATCTTTATACAATTAGTGTAACATCACTGTCAAGTACCCCTACAGACATACAAATATCTGTATAAATCTGTTATTTCAAATGAGGGATGGACAATTACTCTGTTTCCAGTTCATGCTAACTTTGCATGTATTCAATCATACCTCAGTTCTACACAGTTTCCACATCAGTCTGAGTGTCTAAAAATTGAACAAACATTTGCACTGATTCTCATATACACTCTCTTTTAACTTGCTCATTTGTATGTACTTTTCCTAATCTCCACATTGTTGTACACAGCATAAATATATACAGATTTTTATAAAACTTTTTTGAGTTGAAAGAACATTGCAAAATTTAGAGACCCATAACCCAGATTATTACTGCCTTCAATCTGCATGTTGTGTGAATCAAATAAAATTCTCCTTAAACCCATTTTAAGCAGAGACTTCTAGGAAACCATGTTGTTGTTGTTGTTGTTGTTGTTGTTGTGTCTTCAAATAGTTTCTGACTTATGGTGACCCTGTCATGGGGTTTTCTTGGCAAGTTTCTTCAGCGGGGGTTTGCCACAGCCATCCTGTGAGGCTGAGAGAGTGTGATTTCCCCAAAGTCAGCCAGTGGGTTTCCATGGCTGGAACAGGATTTGAATCCTGTTCTCCAGAGTCATAGTCCAACACTCAAACCACTACACCACAGTGGCTTCAAACCAGAGAGGGACAAAAATCCAGTGTCTTTCCCTTAGAAAGTACAAAGAACTGTGTATCTGGGTACACACACATTTTCATGTTTTGGATCATGACCAGCATCCCAACCCCTTCTGGTCAGCATTACAGAAGCAAAAATAAATAAATAAATAAATAAATAACAACTTCTACCAGATTCCTTCAAGTTCACTGCAGTTTCCTTTTGATGGGCCTTAAGTTATTGATGAACTATGACAGCAAATCTTCACCACGTTATTGCTCAAATCTCTTACATGTGTTCCTTTAACCAAAATCCTCCCCTTAGACCCACACGTCGCACCAAATGTGATGCAACAAACAGCCAATCATATCAAATCAAGCAAGCAGCAATGTGCGGCAGGCAAAAAGGTCTACTCCAAATGACAATCAGAAACAAACCTCTGAATTCCTACTCAGTCCCATAAAAGAGAACTAGCCTTCAGGTCATATGTCTGAGTAAGATGGATGACTTTGCCACACTGAAGCAAAGAGGCTTTGTAACATGTTATCTGGCCTTTAAAGCCCTAAATGTCTTGGGCCCGGGTTACTTGAGGGAACGCCTCTCCCTGCATAATCCACCCCGCACTCTCAGAACAACAGGTACATTATTACTCAATCATCCTAAAGTGAGATTGGTGACTACCCATCAAAGAGCTTTTACAGCAGTAGTGCCTTCTCTTTGGAATGCTCTACCAGAAGAGATCCACCTTTAAAAAGGCATTAAAAACCGACCTCTTCCTACAAGCTTATCCTCCCAATTCCTTGTAATAAAAGTCTTCCCCTACTGACTACGATGTATATATACCTGGGATTTTAATATTTTTGAACTGTATGTTTTTAGATAATTGACACTGGATCGTAACTCATATTAATGTGTGTCAAATTGTCTTAATGTGCCATTTTATTTTTATTGTACCTATTTTATATGCTGTACACTGCTTTGATCTTAGGAAAAGTGGTCTATAAATAAACAATTTATTATTATTTATTATTAGACAGACTTGGGGATGAAAGCTGTCGTGAGAGCAGAAAGTCTCACGAGACTCTCAGATTTCCGCATGGTTTCTTTCTCCCCCTGGTCCATCAGTCTGAGGAATAGGTTTCAATATAACTTTTAACATACTGTGAAGTAACATACTGCTACTGCGTGTAGACACAGGAAAAAATCGGCAAGCCCTGTTCTTTTATTGCTTATCTCAGAATCCCATTGGCATTCTAGCTCTGTCTAGCAACGGTCGCCCGCCTCGCCGGGCAGACCGTTTTGCCGCTAGACGCGGCTGGACTACAAGCCCCAGAGTGCTCTGGGGCTTGCCCGGCTCCCTATTGGTGCGCGGGGGCGGAAGGGGCGGCCCTTCCGCTCCACGATGCTCTGGGAGACGGTTTCATTGGTGCGGGGCTTCCGGTCCTCCAAGGCTGCCCATTGGTGGGCTGGGCCTTGGAGGCGGGGCCCCGCACAGCACACAGGAAGGGAGGGGCCTAGGCCTATATAAGGCCGTGTTGCTGGCCCTTTCCCTCAGTCGGTTGCTTGGCTTCGAGCAGAGTGGAGCCAAGCTGTGGAAGGGAGCAAGTCTTGGTGCTTCTCCCGCCCGCCCGCCCCTGTTGTTAGTTGGTTTTTAGTCACAACTTGGCAGCAGCATAGGCCAGGATCTGCACGTTGTGGTACCAGGGCTATGGAGCTCTGGTTTGGGAGTCAATAGGTACCCGGGGGCGAATAGGGCAGGCGTTTGGCCATTGCGTGGGCCAGAAGGCAGGAGCGCCTCCCGGTGACTAGGGGCTTTGTGAATTGGTGAACACAAGACAAGGTTTGCGGTCAAGTTGTGTTCCTTAGCCCCTAGGTCATCCCAAGCACCGGGTGGGTGCCCGGTTTGGATAATCAGACTACATCGGGTGGTTTGATTGCACAGATCCTGACCTTATGCTTTGTGCCAACCCTACCAATTGTTTGCAAATAAACTTGTGGCCTTACTTCCAACATGTTGTACTGTGGTTATTTGACAGCAACATCTGAGGCAAAGTTATGTATCAGGTTGTAAGAATTTCTCCCATTCCTGCACAGAAATTGGCAAGCATTTTTGTGTGCACTTCCCCCATGAACGTTTTTGGTACATATTTTTTCTTACGTTTAGCTTTTTGTGCTCATTTCCCCCCAATTCCTAAGGACAATTATCGGCATTTTTTAAGTTCCAAGTGTGCACATTTGTAGTCATATTCATTTTTAAAATGTATACTGAATTTGGTGTGCATTTCCCCTTTCTTATGAGGAAATTTTTGAGGCAAGATGGGGCTGTATTCCATTGCCAGACCTCGAGTGTGTGCAATAGATAGAAATGTGAACTCCACAAATTTCCTTCCCATCTCTAACTGCATGTCAGCTGTGATATATTGCTAAGTAATGATGGCTTATGTGTCAGATATTGTCAGATATTCATTTCACTTGCATGCCAACTGTCAGCTACTGCCAAATGTTGGTGGCGTCTGCAGAATCTTTGGATGTCAAATATAAAATATTTGCCAAATTTTTGCATACCCAGCTAATATTTGACATGTATTTCCTCTCTGTGTCTACCACTGGCACATAAAAATACCTGTCTCAAGTGACTGCACATATTCCTTGAATGGTAGAACAGCTTTCCCCAATATTGTTGCCTTCAGATATGTTGGAAGACAACTCCTATCACTCCCAGGCAGCATGTCCAGAACAGATGATATAGAAAAAATTTGGAACCTGAAGTGAAACTGGGGCATTATAAGTCAAACTATCCCCACTTGCCCACAAATGTCACCTTGGCTTATATGGCTTGGCACCAGCCTTCTTATCTGCCAGTTCTCCTGCTACTTCCTTCCCACACATTCTCCAAATTATCAAGTTGTGAGGAGGTGGAAGATAGCAGATGAGACTAAAGCCATGAACTCTTAATGCAGTGCTGTCATGAACCTTGGAAAGTATAGCATGTTCTTGTTTCTTTCACTTATGCTAACTCATTTATCAGGAGCATTGGGGTGGGAGACCCTACTTTCAGTATACCTGAGTTGAATCCTGTCCTTTTTTCACTCAGCAATGAAGCCTTTTGAACATACTTTGATGTCTATGGCAAATACATTTTTTTAAAAAAATGGTTTCAGACTCTCAGCTTTATTGTATTTGCAACATGTTGCACTGCATTCCATTTTAATCTTGTTAGGTCTGTATTTGCTCTGAATTTCACCATCATACATTTGTATATGTTCTTCTATTCCAACTATTATTTTTTGCCATTCCAAAATAAGAGGGAATGGCCGCTCCAATTGGGCAATATTTTTTTTTCATTTTCTCCAGAACTAAGCATATGCTGTTCAAAAATTAGGGGGTGGAAAAAGAAAATGGGAAGCCCTCACGTCTGGCTAGATATTATAACCATGAGGAGTATGGTCAAACTCAGTCCCAAAATGAAAAATGCTTTCTAAATAAATGGATGACAGATCCTTGGATATGAGGTTACATTTATCAGTGCATACTAGGATGAAGAAAAAAAAAACTAGAATGGCTGGAATTCCAGTAGCTGTCCTTTGCCTCAGGCAAAACATAGGTTCCTCTAAAAGATCACAGTTCTCATATAAGCAATGCCGTGGATTAAATTTTAAATTATACACTAGGTAAAAATAAATCAAAATAAAATAAAATTATGACAAAGATCCTATTGGCCCACTGGCAGAATATAAAATCTCTGCTGATGCGTACCTACACAGGAGCTAGAGCCAAGAGATGGCTGCTTTGTTTGGGTTTCTTCAGGTTTGCATGGGCAGCCAGGTCCTTCTCTGGCCACCCTTTGGAAAAGAGAAAAAGAGAGATTGCAAACTGGTAGGTTACCAATGGCATAGTGGCCTCTGCAGTTTGGGTTGTCTTCGGACTCATGGAAAACTTTGAAAGGATTTTGGGTAACCAGGCTTTACTGAATGATAATGCTTCCCAACCTCTAGTGATTACCCAGCCTATTGTTAATCCAGGTTGGATACTGTCTACATCTGATCAAACTCCTACAGATGACCCCCCCCCAGTTCCTTGAAGATGTCATAAATCATCCATTTAGATTCTCAGTACTGTTTGTCTGCCACTTAGTAGTAGCTAGTTTGGGGAAGGGGGATGAAGGCATTCACCAAACAAATAAGAAATCTGTCTTCCCCAGTCCCTAAATTTCTAATAGTGGAGGGAGTCAGACAGTTACACCTATTTTCTCTGTCCCCATTTCCTTGTTATCTTTGCCTGTCTCTTTTCTTTGGATGTCTGAACTGTGTTTCTAAATTCCCAACAGAATTTTTAAGTTACTGTGATACTACATATATGGAGAATGAAGGAAAATGTAAATGGGGAAGAAGATACAATTCCTATTTTGAGGGACAATATCCTCATACCCTCTTCATAGCTACACTTAGTTATCAAATGAACAATGGCCTAAGCTGCCAGCTCTCCGGGAATGCTGCCAGCAGACACTTGACAGTAGCCGATAACAGAGCCTTAGCACAGTGGAAGTGAAAGTAAAGCAGACCTTGCAAGGAACCAGTCTGAGAGCAGTCCGAGAAAACAAGCCGAGTTCAGAATTCCAGAAGTCCAAACGTTCCAAGAGTCAAGCCGAAGTCAGGATACCAAGAAACAACATTGGTCAAACAGTCCAAGGTCAAAACAGCCAAGAGATAACAAAGTCCGGTCCAAGGTCAAGGTAACAAAGAATCCAGATACTAGTGCTAGCAGCAATCACGCCGAGAGATCATGCAATAAACTCTAGCAACCAGCATTAGTCTCTCTCCCACTTAAGTAAGGGAAACTCTCCCTCGTGCCACCTGAGGCTGGTTGGCTAATTGCCTCTCGGCAATTCTCTGTGATCTGCGCCTGCAAGCACTCTCAGCTCTTCTCTCTTTGAAAGAAGGCACCTGCATGCAAGCTTCGTCCCCAGAGTCCCCACTAGGCAGTGGTACCATAGAAGGTCTCTCTTCGGCACTAGGACCTGGTTGAACCTCCTCCTCTGGGGCTGGAGGATCATAGCTGGGACCTGGCAGGGCAGAAACAGCACCTGGTGTTGCCTCAATCAGCCCTTGCTCTGGAGGAGGCTCATCCTCCTCCTCATCCTCCGAGAGCTGATCTTGGCTGGCCATGACACAGCAGATATAGGAAGGGTTTTTTTTTTAAAGAAAAAGGTAATGTTCTACATGTTTTTGTTGACTGCAACCATTTTCTCTGAGTATCATGGAGTACTCTATGAAATATTCATTTTTATTATTATTTATTTTTTGAAAAGGAGTTCTGTCAATAAAGGTACGGGTCTATAGCATTTTTCTTTAAGGTTTTGTATATCTGAGCATAAAAACTGTCAGAAAGTTGAATAGAATTTATACCTCTCCCATTCCTGAAACAGACTTCATGTCATGTTTGCATTGCCTGATGTATATAGAAAAAACAACAATGAACATGTTCTCTTGCTTTTAAAACTTGAAAACCATTTTGTCTGGCAAATTGTTCCAGAAATTATTTACCTCCTAACAAGATCAAAAGCTATGAACATGTGTTCTAGAGCTTTTAGGAGCCATGTCAGAACAAATTGATAATTCCAAGTTCCAATTTATTCATCATCTAAGGTGTCCAGCATAATCAACTCATTCTTAAGATGTGTCATTTTCCAACTCAAATCCCTAACAGCTTTGTAGTTTGAGCTTAATAAATTGCTCCTTTCACCTTCGAAGTAAGATGAATTTAAATCAAAGTCACAGTTCTGCCTTGTATTATTTGACATCATTGTGTTTAGAACTACCAGCATGTTTTATAAAACGATGGCATAAAGAAAGTTTGTGATGATTTAGTTCAAAAGCTTAACATTACATTGCTTTATTTAAATTCCTGCAGTTCTGCAGAAGACATCGTTATTTTTGTAGGAAAATATATTCAGAATAATAAAGGATAGCAGATTCAAAGCATGCATAACTGATACAGAATAGGTGAGAGAACACATCTAGGGTAATATGAGAGTTCATGTCATTCAGAGTTGGGTTCAAACAAAGGGAGATGGGAGACTCTTAGTTAAAAGTATGGTAAAACCCATTACCGTCCCTGCTAACCAATAAGATCTCAGAGATTCAATAATAATAATAAGTAAAAATCTGTGTCTTTACACAACAAAGCCAACTTCCATTGCCCTCCCTGTTATTCCTCCCTTCCATAGCCTTTTAGAGTATGAGCTGAGGTGGTGTTGGTGAAACGGTCTCCTAAGGGAAGACTTCTCCCCATCACCTGCTATGCCCCTCTTCTTATCCTGCCTCTGTTGAAGTGCTATGGATGAATTAGAGTTAATGAAGTCTATTGGTTTTCATGTCAGTGGAGCATTTAATCTGTTCCAGATTTTAGTCTAAGCTTTAAATAATCAGTTCAGTTCATCTTTATTGCGGTCATAGACCAGCACAAGTAAGAAGGGGACACAGCATAAAAGAAGGTAATAGTAAAAACAAGGTAAAAACATGGTAATAACAAGGTAAAAACATAGGTTAAGAATAGTATTTAAAATATCATTTTAAAATCCAGTGTGGTGGGACAAGATCAGTACTAGCCTATTGCGGAGATCATTGCCTGTAAAATTTTAACTGCAGCTGCACAGAATCTGACAACATTATATATTATATCTGAATTGGTCTCTGAAAGCAGTGAAGAAGTGTAAAATTGACTGGTGTGTCCCTGAGGCCTATACAGTAGAGGTGAAATAAGGCTGAGGCAGATGTCCCTGTAGTATGAGCACTATAGTAGTACATGCTCTGCTGTCTGTGTCACAGGGACTTTGGGGTTGTACAGACGGGCATCAAAGGCCAGCATGGGGGCGAAGTTGGGGCATGGTGTCTGCATGATGCACACCCTGACTCCACCCCCATGCCAGTGTGATGCTGCATGCCCCACCACACTGCAGGTGGCATCACAGTGCTCCTTTGGTGCTGCATCTAGATGATGCAGTGCCAAAGGAGCACCAAACAGCCACAGCATTTCTGGCAAAAAGGAGCCACTTTTTGCAGCTTCTTTTTGCACCACAGAAAGGCCAGATCAGGGCCATAACATGAAGTTTCTGTGGCTCTGATCCAACACTGGAGCCTTCCCCATTCTCAGTTGCTCTACAAGTTTCTTGATCTCTCACTCAGTCACCAGAGCCCACCTTGGGAGATTCTCTATGTTTTGGCTTGCAGATCCACTTTTGACATAAGTGTCCTTATAAAGTGCTTGGAAGTGTTCCTCCCAGATCCCGGTGGGAATATGGCATTCCACTGTAGTTGGAGCATTGCTTTGGGAACTTGATGTAATATGCCAAAATAAAGCTGAGTTGTTGGTTTTGGCTTCCAGTTAATATCAGGTTATTCCTAAGACTTTGAAGGCCATCTGAGGCCATTACCTCACTTATTGTTTAGTTTAACTGGGGGATCCATTTGGCTTGCTGATAAGTTTTTCCTTATGGCATTAAAGAGGGTTGATAGCAGTCTTTGGTGTGTGTCTCCTGAGTGAAGTTGCTTAGTTGTAGCTGAATTGGGAGATGATCACTTTCAAACCTAGGCATGACTTTTAGGTCTTTAGCATAGTGGAGAAGAGCCATGGAAACGATTGTGTAGTTGATAGCACTTATTCTGGACCCAGAGAGATAAGAGAATTCAGCTTTTCCAACCACCATTTAGGATACAAAGGTTGAGTCTGAAGACTGAGTGGCCATCCAGACAGCCCCGAAGGGCGGCATGGAGCCGGCCCTGTTTCAGCCAGATCAGGGCCACAGTAACCGAACACTGCAGCCCCAATCCAGCCTTTCCTGGGTGCAAAAAGTGTCTCCTTTTTGTGCCCTGGAAAGAGTGCCATAGCTGCGGTGCTTCTTCAGTGCTGCATCATATGGATACAGTGCTGGAGGAGTGCCATGATGCCGCACACCATGTGGAATGGCGTGTGGCATCATGGCGCCCTGGGGGTGGAGTCGGGCATGCACATGTGGACGCAATGCCCTGACTCCATCCCCAGACCTGCCCAAAGTGCTGGTCTGTACAGGACCTGATTGAGCCAAACATAGGCCTGCAAAATTTGATTTCTTGTCTTTTATGTAGCAGATGAGATGGGTTCCATCATCTTCAGGGTTAGGAGGATGGCATTTGTGCTGAGTGTATAGAGCTTGATGGTTGGGGCCCAGTCATTCAAATCTCCTCCGAAGACTACAAATGCATTTGGATTCTGGAATATGAGGTTAGCAATGTATGTTTCTAGTTCAGCCCACAGGTTACTGATTTGAGGTTTCTTCTTCATTAAGGGCATGTAGACATTTATTATCAGCAGAGTACAGTGGTTAAATTGGGTTAACACTGCCATGGCATATGTTTTAAATGTGAGAAGAGGCTTTGTTATGGCACATAGGATGGTGGAAACTAGGATTCCCAAGCCTCTTCTTGCTCTTCCATGCTTCCCAGGCTCTGCTGCCATCAAAAATGTATGAAAGCTGTTTAGTTCCAGATCTTTGATTGCCCATGTTTCTTGTATCAGAAGAATATCATATTGAACAAGGAAGTCAATAAAGCAGAGATCTCTGTTAGATATGTACCACCCAGTGATGTTCCATGTCATGGGGGCAACCTTATGCTGGTCAGTCAATTGTCAAGCATTTGCACTGCAGTCAGCTGACTGGATGGGTAATTTCCCCAGAGGCAGTTGGTTGAGATTGTCCAATTGCTCAGACAGCTGTACCAATGTCTTTCTCTCTGGTTGGTGATGTAGAACATCACATTCCCACTCCCCCTGCTCTATCTGTTCTGATAGGGGGACTGGGTGCATCAGTGCAGTGTGGACAACAAAATGAGGACCAGAGGCAAGCAAGGATCCCATTGAATTGGTGGTGGAGCATCCTTTGGCTTGACCTGTGAGGTAGGAGATGAGATAAGTGGTGGTGAGGGCTGTCATTTCTGTTAGCGTGGTTTACACAGCATTTGAGACCCCTGTAACCTAATTGTTGATGAAGATGTATCATCATTGCAGGTCATTTTTAACATGGGAATCACTCCTCCTTACCCAGGATCATACTGTGTGTGTGTGTGTGTGTGTGTGTGTGTGTGTGTGAACACCTTCTCTCTTCCAAGTCAGCATTCTCTGAAGATGCCAGCCACAGATGTGAAATGTCAGGAATAAACTCTTCTAGAACATGGCCACATAGCCCCCCAAAAAACCACAAAAAACTTTCTCCATCTTGTCTGCAATATCATTTGGTCTCTGCAAAATAAGTGTCAAAATTTTTGCAAACAAAAGGCAGACTTCATATAAGGGCTGCACATTGCTCTTGCTAGTTAGTTCTGGGAATTTAGCTCCTTTATCTTTCTTTTCTTTATTTTCTCTCTGTTCCCATGAGTAGTTTATATTTGGACTTTGAGAAAATGGGGAGGCTGTTTTTCTGAATGAATTAGGGAGTGGAGAAAGATCTATAGTAGTGATTTGTTACTCACTGAGTGTGTTGTTTCTGTCACCTCAAACAGTGAGTGAATCCTCATGTTTTTCTGCTTTAAAGGATTCCTCGTTCTCAGTCTTGTTTTGAGGGGCATTTTAAGTTGTTTGGAGACGATAAGGCCAGATAATGTTGGGAGGCTAGTTCAGCAGCTACAAGTCCATCGCCATCTTGCCCTACCTCTTAAATGATCTATCCAAGGCACTGAACCTGTTTGGAGGCTAACGTTCAGTAATTTGGATGGCTGTTTTGAAGTATGGATTGGAACCCAGAACTTATTTGCTACCCCACTGACATGGAAACCAAAAGCCACAACTCATGAGAGCACAGCATTTTGATAGTCAAAAATAAGAGATAGTGATTTCTGACCCTGCTTTCCTGTTGAGGTTCAAAATACCTCTATCAAAATCTGTCACGGTCCACATTTAAGCAGTGGACTTGGCCAGAACAAAAAGCACATTGAGCTACAGCCAAAACAAGTATAGTTGTTCCCCCCCCCCCCTCTCTCCCCCCATATGTAGCAACAAAGAAGGGAGGAGATAGAGTGAATCAGAAATTCTGAAGGTATGCACTGAGAGGTCTAGAGGTCCACATTTGTTCAAGGAGTTTGCTTCTCATCTCCTAAATAAAATACAACTCATCAAATTCTCTACACCTCTTGGACAAGTTGATCTTTGCTGTGATGGAAAGAACATATGCCAAGGCCAGCTGAATGATATGATAAAATGAGGTAACCACTTTTGGTAGCAGAATGCTGGGGGACAACTTGGCATCAGAAATCCCCCTTAGCAATTTTATACCACACTGACTATCATGTACTCCTTTCTTGACCAGTCTTATACTCCCAGTGTTAATCTGCTACAACTGAGTTGTGATATATGATACTATTCCATCTCCATTAATTATTGAAGTAAGATCCAACTGCTAGGCTCCACTCAGATAGGCCAAAATAAAGCTGCTTCAGTTCACTTTGGAGGTATGCTGTTTAAATGATGTATGTGTCCTAAAAGTCCAGAAGCCATGCCAAAGCCCCATTCCAGTCCTTAGAATTGGAGCATGGCTTTGGCATGGCTTCCAGACTCTTAGGATGCATGCATCATTTAAACAGCATACCTCCAAAGTGAACCGAAGCAGCTTTATTTTGGTCTGTCTGTATGGGCCCTTAGTGTATTTAGTTTCTCTACAAGGAATTGTGGGGGGGGGGGCATCTTGTCCTTCACATCAGCTAGAAACAAATGTTTTGGACCGGGACTATACAGAAGAGAGTCTATTAGAAAATCTTAAAGTTCAAATAGGCTCATTGGGAAAAAGACGATTCCCAAGGTATCCAAAACAAAGGTTAACTAGAATCTTACCTTGTTTTGACTTCCACCACCCCACAGAAATGTGGCTTATATTAATCCCATTTTGAGAGAAAAATGGAATTCGAATCCAATAAATAAATAAATAAATAAATAAATAAATAAATAAATGTTTGCAAGCTTATGCAACAGGAACAGTTCAACAAAATGATAAGGTGTATTTATGAAGGATGTTTTTTTTTAATTCACCCAATTTATTGGGTTTCTTGGATTTCATTGTTTGATGTCTGGGAATCTATTGATTGCATATTGACTAAAATGTGCTGCTGGTTGCAGATATATTAGTTCTCTGGGAAGATTTTTCAGTCTAGTAAAATATTGTCAATTCTCATTTGCAGCAGTTCTTCAGAATTTTAGCAGAATTCTTTCCTAACTCTCTTTGAGCTTTGGAAATTAGATGATATCAGATGATATGCTGTTTGGGGATTTAGTTATATTATTGTTTGCAGTCCAGTCCACTGGCAAAACATGTATGTGTGTCAAGCAAGTATGCAATTTTGCCACTGTAGTACTTCTTTCTTTCAATATGCAGAAATGCTTAACTTACTAATGATTTTACTGACAGCATGTTGAAGATGCAAGCATGTGCATCTCTGCATTTGTAAAGGTTGATTAGTCTTTCAATTGGGTGAATTTTCAACTGCCTTCACAGCTGGGAGGAAAACTCTGCTTGCTACATTTACTACATTGACACTGATTAAATGGCTTGGGGATAAATAAATAAAAACCCAACATATGCAAAGCCTTGTTACATGCCTTAAGAACTAGATGAGTTGATACTATGTGCTTGATCAAAACCTCACAGATGGATAGGGGAAACTTCAGTGAATTATGCAAATAGTGCAAAAATTAGGTTGGAATTTCATGCATAACTGAAAATTTGATAAATACTGGGAATTCAAAATGGTGATAATCACTTCGCCCTGCTGTTAGAAGTAACTTCCTGTTATACAATTATTCCTCAGGTGCTTTTGGCATTTATGTTAGCCTTCATATGTTTGCTCAGATGCAAATAAGCATCTAGCATACTGTGACAAAAAGAAGAAGCCAAAAAAGGAGGGGGAGGCTGAGGCAGGCGATTCTGTTGAAGCCCTGGCCAATCTTTGGAATGAGGAAATGGCCAAGGTGGTGGAAACAATCGCTCCTGAGCGTCCCTTCTCACAGAGTGGAGCCAAACCAGCCCCCTCGTTCTCCATGGAGTTGATGGTGATGAAGCGAATGAGACAGACTAGAGTGACATTGGTGGAAGACTCAGAGTGAATCGGACCGAATACAAGCTAGAGGCTATTTGAAAGCCTACTCTGTGGCAATGCAGGCAGCAAGAAATTGTTTTTTTGCTGCCAGCATTGCATCTGCAAGGAGCTGTCCAGCAGAGCTGTTCCAGGTGCTCAAAGGTCTTTTACACACTTACCCTAAAGCAGAAAATGTAGACCACTCAGAGGCCCACTGTGAAGAATTTGCACGGCATTTTGCAGATAAAGTCACTCAGATCTCCTCCAGCTTGGATGCAGTAGTTGATACAGTGTCAGTGAATATAACCTTGGCACCTGTCTGTCCAGCATTAATGGATAATTTTCAACTTGCTCAGCCTGATGGACAGGATTCTTGGAGAGGTGAAAGTCACCACATGTGTCTTAGATCCTTACCCTTCCTGGCTGGTGGGTGAAGGAGGTAGTCAATGCCTTCCTTCAACAAGGCAAAGCCTCAACGTGCCTAAGAGGCAATTGTGAGACCTTTGTTAAAAAAAAAAGCCATCTCTGAATCCCACTGTAATGGATAATTATAGACTAGTGTCCAATTTACCATTTTTGGGCAAAGGACTGGAATGTGTTGTGGCTTCCCAGCTCCAGGGGTTTCTGGATGAAATGGATTATCTAGATCCATTTCAATCTGGTTTCAGGCTTGGATATGAAACAGAGACAACCTTGGTCACCTTGGTGGAACTGGATACGGGAAGTGTGTCCCTGTTGGTTCTCTTTGACTTCTCAGTGGCTTTCGGCCATGGTATCCTTTTGGGCTGCCTCTCTGGGATGGGACTGGGAGGCACTGTTTTTCCTTCCTGGAGGGGCGAGCTCAGAAGGTGATGGTGGGGGACTCCTGCTTGACCCCTTGGCCATTGGCTTGTGTGGTTCCTCAGATTTCTGTGTTGCTCCCTATGCTATTTAACATATACATGAAACCACTGGGAGAGGTTGCCAGGAGTTTTGGAGTGTGGTATCATCAATAAGCAGATGACACTCAACTCTACTATTCCTTCCCACCTCAATCCAAGGAGGCTGACCTGGTCCTAAACCAGTGTCTGTCATCAGTAATGGACTGGATGAAGGCAAACAAGTTGAAACTGAATCCAAACAAGACAGAGGTTTTCCTGGTCAGTCAGAAGGCAGTTCAGATAATAAGAATCCAGCACACTCCCCCTGAAGACACAGGTTTGCAATCTGGGGGTATTCTTGGACTCAGCTTTGAACCTCATGTAACTTTATCACCTTTCCACTTGTGCCCTCCATTCTGGTAGTCAAGATCTGCTGTCTCAGCCTAGGATTTTTTACTTCTCCATCCTGGATTCATCCCTTTTCACTTGCATCCCCTCATTCCTGGAATTTCCTTCCCTCACGAGCACATGTCATCACTTCTTTAACCAGCTTCAAAACGGAGGTAAAAACTATACTGTTCAGGGAAGCGTTCCCAGGCATTGCATGATTATTATTTGATGTTTTTAATTTGTTGCTTCCTTTGTATTAATATGTATTATTTTATTATTTTCTAGAATGTACGCCATAGACGGGCTTATTTTTATCTATTTTTATCTATTTTATTGATTGTATGTACAGCATTGTGTAAATTTACAGCACTGTAT
>NC_056522.1:130087940-130103261 GCF_019175285.1 Sceloporus undulatus | reverse complement strand
TAATAATAATAATAATAATAATAATAATAATAATAATAATAATAATAATAAGCTGGAGGCCCAGGCTCTGCTGCGACCAAGAGTGCTTTCACACATTTAAAACTTGTGCACCAGCTGTATCCATTCCTTGAGATGTTGGATCTGGCCACGGTGGTACATGCCTTGGTTACATCCCATTTGGACTACTGTAACGGGCTCCACATGGGACTGCCTTTGAAGAGTGTTCAGAAAATCTAGCTGGTCCAAAGAGCTACTGCCAGGCTGCTAACAAGGGCAGATTACAGAGACCATTACAGAGACCACACAATGCCCTGCTGAAACAACTTCATTGGCTGCCAGTTTATTTCTGCGCAAAATCGAGGTGCTGGTTATTATCTATAAAACCTTATATGGCTCAGATCCACGCTATTTGGCAGACCATATCTCCTGGTATGAACTGGCCCAGACTCTGAGATCCTCTGGAGAGGCCCTTGTCTCCATCCCAACAGCATCACAAACACAGTTGGTGGGGACGTGAGAGAGGGCTTTCTCGGTGGCTGCCCCTAGACTCTGGAACTCCCTGTCCCAGGAGATCAGAATGGCTCCCTCCTTGATGGCCTTCCACCGGTAGGTTAAGACCTACCTGTTCACACAGGCTTTTAAGGAATTGTTTTAAGGAGGGGCTGGGCTGTGTACCATTTCAAAAAATTTGATGCAGTTTGTGTGTGTGTGTGTGTGTGTGTGTGTGTATATATATATATATAATATTTTTAAAATGTGTTTTATTCTTTTAATAACTATCTGTTTTAATATTTTAATAATTTAATTCCTTTTTAATGTTCTTTTTCTGTTTTTAATTGTACTGTTTTTTAATGTTGTGAAGCCACACTGAGTCCCAGTTCTGGGAAAAGAGTGGGATACAAATAAATCTAATAAATAAATAAATAGGCAGAGCCCATCAAGAAGCTTAGATAACATCCTGTGTCATTTGTCAGTGAGCTTGTAACTGAATCAGATCGACTGGACAGATAAATTGTATACTAGCATTGGGAATACCTTCTAGCCAGAAAGCTGGCCCCAGATCATAGTCTGAAACAGAACATGAAAAGTTTATTTTGATGAATAAAATGCAGTATAATATTGTGCTATCACTATAATAAAATGAGCCTAAGTGTAATGGCTTGGTTTAATTATTACTTGTTTAAAAGACCAAGATTTAGCATCCATTTTAAGATATTATGTGCTCCAAATAGAGTTTATCTATGGTTCATCTTTTTTCCTTCCATTTTTCTTGTCTTACTGTTTTGCTTAAATTGTACTGCTTTAAATATTCGATATAACATGCGCAAACACCCTTTTACACTACTAGAGCTCAGCATGTTTTATCCCCAAATGTGTTGCTTTTAATGAGAAATAATTTATATTTTTATTCCATATGGCCAGGCAGCTCTCCATTAAGCATTTCATCTAAGACTGCAATCTTACATCTACTTTCCTGGAGGGATCAAGTCCCATTGGACTCAATAGGATTGACTTCTGTGTAGACATTTATAGAGTTCTGCTGAGATTATATTGATTTTAATGTGTGTGCAGGCTCTTTTGTGGAAGGTGGTAAATTAATACATTATCCTCAGCTATATTAAATAATAATGCTGAGAAACTGAGTAAAAAATTCCACTGAGGAGACTATGCAGAGCTGCCTGGAGATCAACAAACCTTCACTGAGAAATCTTGAAGAAAAAATCATTCATAGAGCTATGCATCTTATTTTGCTGTTAGAGATGTCAGTTTTAGAGATTCCAATAATGTGAACCTGACCAGAATATAATAAAAACAAACAGGGGGAAAAGCACATACATAATATATGTGTGCATAGATAAATATATACACTTCCCAGCTGGAAATCTTTCATTTTGATATATATCTGTGATATTCCTTAAGGTGTTTATTTCAAATCTGAAACAGATATACAGAATTTATGATCAAAGTGCCCAGGAGCTCCTCATGTGCCCTCTGATACTCTCTTAAAAGAAATGGTTAACAAATTTGAATCTTGAAAGATTCACCATTATGTAAATGCATTGCTGAACGTTCCTCCAAGGTTAGACAAGAGATTGAAACCATCACAACATGCGTTCAGTGGAAATAATCGTGGTGTAATTACCTTGATGGTATATTTGAAACAACAGCATAGACTTGTTGTTGTTGTAAGTACTACCACTATTATTTCGTTTTTAGGTTTCCTAAACTCTCAATAAATTCATCCAAAGTGTTGTTTGTTGATTAGCTGTAGACCTCCCTTTTCTCAGGTGGAGTGCAAGACCAAACACTGGAAGTTTCCTTGGTGCCAAAGCAGAAAGCTCAAACACCATCTCTATAGCTTCTACAGTGTTCTGTTGAATAAAACAGGACATTCTGGCAGCAGAACCTTGGAGCTGATGGCATGGCTTAGGGAGCAGTGCTTTCTTTGTCATGGAATCTCACCATCTCACCATTGCCACTATCTGAGAATTGCTTTAGCGAAGATAGAAATAAGAAATATGCAACCAGATAAATTGAGGAGGGAGATATAGAAAGATGAAAAAAGACAAAAGAACAACATCAAAGAGACATGGTAGAAGGGAGAAGACAAATGTAGTCAGAACTGGAGAGGAAGGAGAAAGGAGAAAGACAATAAGGGAGAAAAAAGCAGACTAGGAAAAAGAAAGAGGGAAGGGAAGGAAGACTTTAAACTAGTGTGTTTTGAGCAGGGAGGGAAAAGATAGGGAAGAAAATGTTAGGCAAGAGTTGTGGAAGGAAGAGGAGAAAAGTCAACAAGGGATGAAAGAGAGAGACCAGGGAATGGGGTAGAATATATATATATATAGGCAGGAGTTCAGGGGGAAGATGGAGAAAAGGGAGTTCTGGGGGAAGATGGAGAAAAAGGTGTTCACTTTCACAAATGCAGAGGAAAGTCATGTGTTCCTATAGGATCTGCATCACAGTAAATACAAGCTATTTTACAAGTGTTGATTCAGCCCAAGAAAGAAAACTGCCCTGTGGTTTCAAATAATTAGGTTAGAATAAGAAAGATAGAAACCGAAGTGGTAACATTAACAGGCAGATAGGAAAAACCACAGAACATGGAGTGACTCTTGAGGCAGCAAATACAGAGAAGAATTCCCCACACTGACTGCTCCTTGGCACTGAGCCTTTATGCCAGGTTTGAGAATTTTGGGACACAAGGAAGTGGCCAGATGAATAAAACTCCTGGAAGGTTTAAGAGAATCTAAAATAGTGGGGGCAAATGACATAGAGTAAAAATAAATATTTTCTTTTCAAACTTGAGGTTCCTTCCCTCCAACCTGGGAGAGATGAGACTTAGAACGAAGCCCTAAGATCTGTGTTCTATAACTTGGGCACCCCCACAAATATGTATGTTTAGTGGACCCTTTGTATTGATGGGCTGGTGATCTGCAGATTTGGCACTCATGGATCTTCATAACTCATATTATTCAATGGTGGCATGGATATGCTTATGTATCCACACACATGTTGCTGCCATTGAATAAAAGGGACAAAATCATCCATGATTTTTGCCATCCACCAGGGAGGAGGGAGATAACTGAATCCCTGTAGATGGGAAGGGTCCATTGAACTAGCAAGCACCTTGTCTTTTAACAGAACATGGAAAAAGTATTAGCCATGTTTGTTGTGGCAGTCTGGGAATTGTAGTCCAAGAAAATAAATTTTTGTTATTTCATTTTTCATATTTCATTTCAGCCATGAAAACTTGCCCCGTGGCCCTCCTTTCATTGGAAAAAAATTGTCAAGGATACAGGGTAGGTTTTTTTCTTTTTCTTTGTCAGAGGTGTACCTAGCTACCTCAGTGGAATTTGGGAGAGATGTTAAAATGTTTTCATTTTAGAAGATTTATCTCAATAAGTACTATTTGTACAATTATACAGTTTTTTTTCTGTTTTGCCTATCTTCTGTTTTTACGTATCCATTGCTATGCATTTGCTGTTTGTGTTCTTTAGCTGAATATACATCTATTTTTTTAAATTGTATTCCCCCACCCCGTTCTGATTTTCCACTATGATGATTGCAAGGCAGAACGGAAATAGAGAAATGTCAGAAATAAATGAAATAAAATAGCAAACCATGGCAAACTATTACTATTGGAGACAATAGTGGAGATAAGTAATACTTTTACTGTGCAAACAAAAATAGTTAAACACCCCATGTACCAAGTGAAGTAGGAAAGAATGAGACAAGAGCAATTCTATTCAGAATATGTGCCAAGAGCTGAATCTTTCAGCAGGCCTGCTATGGGTTGAAATATTGGGCTAATTGGTTATAGTTGCTTGTCATTTGCTGGCTTTCAATGTATTATACAGGTAAATAACGGTATGTGTAGTAATGTGTTAATTGGTAAAACTGTTGACCACATTCCCCTACAGTTAACAAGCAGGTAAAAAGGGAGTTGAGGCTGTGCTGTGAAGATCCAAGGTCAGTCTCTTGAGAACAGCTGGTGTGAGAGAAGAAGGTGGGCTCCCATAAGAAAGGGGAAGGACAAAAAGTCTTGCTTTTGTGTTGAATGAGAAAGTAGCTCACCCAAGATTTGAAATTGTATATGCTTCAACTGAGAGCCAGTAGTGGTTTGAGTGTTGGATTATGACTCTGTCAACAAGGGTAAAATTCCTAGCTCAGCTGTGAAACCTACTGGGTGACCTTGGTCAAGTCACATGCTCTCAGCCTCAGGGGAAGGCAATGGCAAACCTCCTCTGAACAAATTGTGCCAAGAAAAGCCCATATGACAGAGTCACCTTAGGGTCGTCATAAGTCAGAAACAACCTGGAGGCACACAACAACAACATGCTGCGACTGTGCTTTGTTAACACTTGCTGGTTATAATTTGTATGGGTTTTTCAAGATATGTGGCTGTGTTCTAGAATAATTTATTTCTGATGTTTTCCATGCATCTGTGGCTGAGATCTTCAGAGAATGGTGGCATGGAGGTGTGTGGGGTATATATATATATATATATATATATATTGTATGACCCTTGGATGAGAGAAAGTGATTTACATGTTAATCCATGTGTTGGTCTGCTGTTGAATGGCAAGGCTTCAGGGTGTCTATTTAATTAGTGATCCATTGTCTGCTAGGAAACCCCCCTGACCCCAGGTGGTGTTCATTTGCATTTGCTGGGTCTTGTTTTTGGTGTTTTTCAGGACTGGTAGCCAAACTTTGGCACGTTACACACTGCCATTTACTATGCGCTCCATGCGTCCTAGGGTTAGGAAGGGGCGTGCTAGGGTTAGGAAGGGTCTCACCTTCCTAACCGGCCCCGTTGCTAGGATGCGCAGAGCGTGTAGTAAATGACGGCACCCGTCCACACGGGCACCGCCATATTTACATCTCGGACACACAGCATCCAGACGTGGCGCGGCGAAAGTGATGCCACGAGTGTGCGTCTCGCGCCTTGCGCCGCTATTTCCGGGGGCCAAAAAGGAGTGCCATTTTGGCTCACCTTTTTAGCTGCACCGGGAAGCCCCACAGTCTGGCCGACGGGGCTTCTCGGCGTAGCTAATGACAGCGGCGGCAGACCACCCGCTTTAGGGCAGTCTGTAACGCGCCTTTGTTTATTTTAAGGGTTTCTTCTTTCCTGTTAAAGTTATCCAGGTGTTTGTGGATTTCAGTGGCTTCCCTGTGCATTCTGACCTGATAGTTGTTGGCTTGGTCCAGAATTTCAGTGTTTTCAAATAGCATTTTATGCCCAGGATGGTTTATAACGTGTTCTGCAACTGCTGATTTTTCTGACTGGTCTAGTCCGGCCACAGCTCAAAAAAGCCACAAAAACTATGGATGCCAGCCATGGAAGCCTTTGACTTCACACTTGCTGGTTAGTCCTGACAACAAACAAATATGGAGAAAACCTATAGTTTTCAGAATAAAGGTTTTCTGTGTTTTCACTACTGCAACCCGGATTTCTGAACTAAAGAGTTCCTGTATATGACAACATGAGATCTTAATTCCAAGTGTTCAGACAATTTCATGTAATATCATTGTCTGGATAAACCCAAGGGACAGTATCTAATGGTACCCTACTTTTGGTAAAAGTTGTTTCTACTAGCAAAATGGGGGGGAGGGGAGGGAGAGACCCTGTTCCTTTTGCACCACCCTAATGCACCCCAATGTCCTGTTCCAGAGCACTTGGAAACCACAGAGAGCTTGAACAGGGAGAACGATACCCCAAGCATCATGTTGGGTTTAGGGTTTTTTCGTTTTCGTTTTTGTTTTACTGGATACAATGAAAGCAAAGGTTTTACTATCTCAGCTACCCATGTGGACAATTTGGGATTTTGAAATATTTTGGATTTCAAAATTCCAGATAAGGGAAACTCAACTTGTATAACCAAAAGAAGATTTTGCATTGCTCAATGTAATTTTAAGCCATGTAAACTTTATTCTGCACTTTGCTTTAAAATTTGCATCTCTCTCTCTCTCTCTCTGGCTTTGCTTCACGAACGAAGATTCAGGAAGGACTTATCCCGCGCTGTGTACAAGCACGTTGGTGACTAAAAAGGCCAATTCGGGATAAACAGGTCCAATTGCAGAAAGCACAGCAGAAAGTCTCCTTGGGTGATGTTTCCAGGTTGCGGTTCTTTCTGCGTTGTTGTTTCTCTTCGAGGCTCATTCGGCGTGAGCTTTCGAAGAAGGCTGCAGCGTCATGGATAGTGCGTCTCCATGCCTCCCGATGCGAGACCAGGGAGGACCATTGTTGGTGATCTATCTGGCCAAGCCTGAGATGTTGTTTCAGGGAATCCTTGTATCTCTTCTTTGGGGCACCCCTCTTACGCTGACCCGTGGCGAATTCACCGTAGAATACTATTTTGGGGAGGCGATGGTCCTTCATCTTAGAAACGTGTCCTGCCCAGTGCAGCTGCGTCCTCAATAGCATGGCCTCAATGCTGGTGATCCCTGCTTGCTCAAGGACAGCAACATTTGTCACGTAGTCTGTCCAGTGTATATTTAGAATTGTGCATAAACAGCGCTGATGAAAGCGTTCAAGGAGTCGTAGGTGTTGGCGATAGGTGACCCATGTTTCAGACCCATAGAGGAGAATAGACAGTACAATGGCTCTATACACACTGATTTTTGTGTTTCGCCTCAAGTGTTTGTTACTCCAGACTCTTCTGTGAAGCCTTCCGAATGCGCTATATGCCTTTGCCAGTCTGTGATCGATCTCTTTATCGATCTTGGCATCTGAGGAGATTATGCTTCCCAGGTAGGTGAACTGCTGGATGGACTTAAGCACAGATGTGCCTACAGTGATGTGGGGATGGTAGTGTTCTTCCTGTGGTGCTGGCTGGTAGAGACTGACTTCCAGCCCAAAGAGCTCTGCAGCTGTTGCAAAACAAGATGTGAGGCACTGCAGAGCTGCTTCCGTATGGGCAACGAGGGCAGCATCATCAGCAAAAAGCAGCTCACGGACTAGATAGTTTAGAGTGTTAGTGCGGGCCCTCAGGCGGCTTAAGTTAAACAGGCTACCATCAGTACGATAGCGTATATAAATGCCGTCTTCTTCTTTGAGATCTGCCATAGCCCTTTAGAGCATCATGCTGAAGAAGATTGTAAATAAAGTTGGAGCAAGAACACAACCTTGTTTTACACCATTAGTTATTAGAAAGGGCTCCGAGAGAGCATCGCCATATCTGACTTGACCTTGCTGGCCTTCGTGTAGCAGGAGGATCATTTGGAGGAATTTGGGGGGGCATCCTAGTCGTTCCAGGATCTGCCACAGACCTTTTCTAATCACAGTGTCGAAGGCTTTGGTGAGGTCAACAAATGTTACATAGAGTCCTTTGTTCTGCTCTCTACATTTCTCTTGTAGTTGTCTGAGGGCGAATACCATGTCTGTAGTGCTCCTATTAGCTCTGAAGCCACATTGGCTTTCAGGAAAAAGTTCTTCTGCAATGGCAGGAACTAATCTGTTCAGCAGTATCCTTGCGAGGATTTTTCCAGCAATGGAGAGCAGTGTTATACCTCGGTAGTTCGAGCAATCCAATTTTGCTCCTTTTTTCTTGTACAGGGTGATGATGACTGCATCTCAGAGATCTGATGGCAGTTCGCCTTTTCCCCAGCAACTCACAAGGAGTTCGTGGAGTTTAGCATGTAGTGCATGACCTCCATGTTTCCAAGCTTCAGGTGGAATTCCATCAATCCCAGCAGCCTTGCTGTTTTTCATCTGCTGTATGGCCTTAACAGCTTCTTCCAAAGTGGGAGCTATGTCCAATTCTTTCTTCATCAGTTGTTGTGTCATCTGTTGAATAGCTGAATCTTGGACTACTCGGTTGGCACTAAAGAGGCTTTGGAAGTGTTCAGCCCATCGGTCCAGAATGGAAGCTTTATCTGTGATTAGTGTTTGACCATCTGAACTGTATAGGGAGCTTTGGGTCTGATATGTAGGTCCAAACACTGCTTTAAGAGCTTCATAAAATCCTCTGGAATCACTCAGATCTGCACAACGTTGTGTCTTTTCTGCTAAATTGATCCACCACTTGTTCTGAATGTTTCTGAGTTTTTGTTGGAGTTGACTACATACGAGGCGAAAGGCTGCTTTTCTTACATGGCAGGGTGGCTGGGCGAGGTGTGCCTGGTGAGCAGTTCTCTTCTTTGCCAACAGCTCCTAGATCTCTTGGTTGTTTTCATCAAACCAGTCTTGGTTTTTCTTGAGGGAGAACCCTAAGGATTCTTCCGCAGACTGCAGGATGCTGTTTTTGATATGTTGCCAAAGCACTGTAGGAGAAGAGTCTATAGAGTGGTCTTCAAGTTTTGTTTGCAAATTTGCCTGAAAGTTGTCTCTCATGACAGCTTGTTGAAGATTGTTGACTTGGAGTCTCCTCTTTAGGATGCCACCCCTCTTAGGTTTAAACTTAAAATGAAGATTTAGTTTACATCTTACGAGGCGATGATCTGTTTGACATTCTGCATCACTCGGGTATGACAGACATCACGAATATTTCTCTAGCGCACTAGGATGTAGTCAATGAGGTGTCAGTGTTCGGATCTGGGGTGCATCCAGGTTGGCTTCAGGCTGTCTTTCTGCTGAAAGATTGTGTTTGTAATCGTCAGCTGCTGTTCTGCACAAAATTCTAGCAGGAGAC
The DNA here is from genome assembly GCF_019175285.1 of Sceloporus undulatus. Taxonomy (NCBI): domain Eukaryota; kingdom Metazoa; phylum Chordata; class Lepidosauria; order Squamata; family Phrynosomatidae; genus Sceloporus; species Sceloporus undulatus. The sequence continues at coordinate 130,094,130 of NC_056522.1, read as the reverse complement.
GTCCGTTATCGTTAACTTTAAACTTTATTCTGCACTTTGCTTTTAAATTTGCATATATTGCAAGCATTTTAACTTCATGGTGTATTCTTGATGGCTCACATGCCTGCCTGAAATTTTGGGAAGATTGTTTAGATATTCAAGGTAATGCAAAATCTGTTTGTCCCTATTTATTTTTTTACTGGGACAAATTACATTAAATGTAAAGAACCTTTTTATGTGTTATAGGCTTTCTGCCCTAATACTGTCCTTTGTCATCTACATTTGTCCATGGTTCATTAAATAACCTTATTAGATGGGGTGCCAATATTCTTTCCATTAGGTCACTTCTGTCATTTCGTTTTAATATGGTGACCTCCCAAAGCAAAGGTAAGGCTTGGTTTTAAAACTTTATTTTAACCCTGAAAGTTTTTTTCCCCCTCAGCTGAACAAAACACAAGTGTGAAAACAAGTCACAGCCTCCCCACATGTTGTTGTGTATCAAAAGGACTATATCTAAGAGCCAAGAGAAGGCAAGTATCTGGTAGTAAAACATTTGTTTGCTTCATATTTTAAAGAATAGGGGCTTCCAAAATTCACATCTGTATTCATACATTTTACAAAAAAGAACTTGGTTTAATTTTATTTTAGTGACTGAATGTTGAAGACAACAAAATTTAGAAATTTCCACACCCAAGCAAATGACTTTTTATATTTAGATTTTAAATGTATTGTAATTTGCTGGAGTAGGCTCTGTTTCTTTAAAAGAAATGTCAGGAAAGTACAACATGGCAGGAACGTTCAACAAAAAAATCATGAAAGAGATTAAAAGAATTTGAGATTAGAAACATAGCTCACACATTGAATGTTATGTTAGAGCCAGATGGAGCCAAGTATGGGGTGAAACAGACAGGCAGGAAAAAGTGACTTGAAACTGCCTTTGCCGAAGCTGCATTGAAACACCACCAACCACACTGCCTGCTCCCAAGGCGGTTGGAGTGCATATGTCATAATCCTTTAGAGCCACCCTGTCATCAGTGCATTTATACATACATGTGAAAGTGTGCACTTTCTGGAAGAAGCGGAAAAATCTGGCTCATTTTTAGTCCTGCTTTTCTCCATGTAGCGCAGCTTGGGTGCTCCTTCTGGCAGGCTTCAAGGCATGCATCTCTAAATGCCCAACCTCAAGGCTGGCTGGAAACCTGCTTATTTTGACCATCTGTCTCCTGGACCATCCCACCCTGACAGAAATGTCATTCTCCTTTGCTCCAATTTCTGGCAGATTGATCTTCCTTATGCAGCTGATGCCCAGTAAAGTAGATTGGGGTAGTTATGATCATAGCAATAGTGTCACAATTGTGCTTAAATAGTGATCATGAACACAAACATTATGATTAAGCAGTGATCATTAATTCAGAACGGTTACATATAAGTAACTGTTCCATAGCCATGATTGCTACTTAGCCACAATTGTTACCCTATTGTCACAATTATACCTCCTCTCCCCACAATCTATTTTACTGGATATACTTAACTTTTACTTGGGTAACTTAACTCAGGGTCCATCCAGACTGATTTAGAAAGTCCTCCATTTTGTTCTTTCCAATTTTATTTTGGAAATCCATATATGTTTTGTTAATCTCAGAATATTTCTGTCAACTCTGGATACAATCTAAGGCCCGTTACAGACCACCTAAAAGCGGCGGTCTGCTGGCGCTGCTGGTTGCTCCACGAGGGAGCTGCAGCAGCCAAACCGCGCGACTCCCGCACGGAACAAATAAGCCCCAAAATGGCGCTTCTTCCCGCGGCGTGGTTATGACGCTGCGAGGCACCAATCGCGCACTTGCAATGTCATAAGCGCCGTGCAACGTGCGGACGCTATGTGTCCAACACGTAATAATGGCGGCACCTGTGTGTATAGGGCGCCGCCATTATTACGCCCCTGTCACGTGATGGGGTGAAGCCGTTGTGGACGCTAGGTCCCCAGCCAACCTCTATCACGTGATGGGGGCGCCTCAAGAGCCCGTGTGTAACGGGCCAAAGACTGTTTATTCCGGGTCCCCAGATCAGTTTATTTTAACCCACTATAGAAGCAGAGAGGACAGGAACAAAATTGGAGACTTTTCAATCAGTCTGGAAGTGTCCTTAATTCATACTTAGTTAAATACGCTCAATAAAATATTAACTCAGGTGCAGTAGCTGATGTAAACTACTGCACAAATAGCTGATGTAGACTCCTGGCCATTGTTTCCTTATGGCCTGTTCTGCAGAGCTGGTCAGTGAGGGAATGAATCTGCTCTGGATTGTTGTACAAACTTTACAAAAGCTAACCAAGGTGGTGATTTCTGTTCTCCAAATGGATACAAGATATTGGGTAGCTCCTTCAAAACTCAGAATAGATTTGCTCTAAAATTCAGAATGAATTTATCCCTTCACTAACATCAGAATCAAGCACTCCCACTGACTTATTGTGCTGATTAGTGTGTCTGTAAACAATTATTTATAGAACTCAAGCAGTTACAAAGTTTGGTTTGAAACTCAAATTCACCCTGCCTTATTGAGCTACTACTCCAAAAGCTAAGAGCAGCGTTTGTTTTTTAAAAAAGAGAGAGATAAATCGATGAACTGAGTAATTGACATTTAATTCATTGTACCCCGCAAATCTGATGCCTGTATTCGTTTTCAACACTCTGTTTAGACCACTGAGTAGGACAGCAATGATCCTTGTGAGTTTACCTCCAGCTACACTGAACCCACAGTTAGTACTGGAATTTTCATCAGTGGAAAGCAAAGAAATTCTGTGAGTGTGCCACTCACAGAAAGGATCCTTCCATAAGCAAACATGGTCATTCTATGACCTAGTTCTCCCACCATGAATGAAAGCACTGTTCCTTGAACACTAGGTGTAGCTCATAGTATCTCTTTAAAGTCATGACTTAAATCCACATTCAGAATTCTGTAATCATTCAATGGATCATTTACAATGCACCCTCCCCTTATGCGGTGATCCGTTCCAGTGGTAAATGCTGGGGAAAATATGGGAAGGCAAGTACTTTCAGTTGGAATGTCTTAAATATACACTGTTAAGGGAAACAATTTTTACTACAAAAAATGATATCATAAACCAAGCCATTAGAACATCCACAGAAATTGGTTTACATCTCCTATTGTTAAAGGCAAGTAAAGCATTGAATCACAACAACTTAACTGCATTACTTTGCTTGGCAGCCAAGTTACAATTGGGTTGAAAAGAGTCTGGTATTGAGCTCCGGTAGGTAAACTAACTGACAAGTTTAGGAGTACAAGAATGACAAATAGTTGATAATTGTAATACAATATGTCTTTCATTTATTAATTATAATTATGCACTCTTTGTTGCTGCCTGTAACTCATGTTGTTTTATGTAATGATGTCCTGTACACAAATAGAAGACAGTTCCATATATGGAACTTGTCATTACACATCTAATGCATCATTACAAAGAAAGACATATAAGTTCATAAATGTCATTTTTGACAATATATAGTAATGTGGATATGTTCCAAATGTGTACTCTCTTTTTTTTTTTTTGCTTTAACCATGCATCCTATGCAACCCATGTTTTTGTTATTGTTTGTTTACTGTTCTATTTTTTAAAAAAGCAATTATTACTTTATCTATTTATTTTTATTTTAATTCTGCAAGGTTACATTTTTTCACTTCTACAAACAACGGTATTGTTTTATTTTTTCATGTATTTTTTCTATTAAAATTAGAATTTTTGAAGGAAAGGTAAGGAAAAACTAGATTCTTCGGGAAGGGTAAGACTTTTGTGTGGAGGCTCAGTTTGTTCTGAGGTTTTATATAAATGGACTGGCTTCTGAAATACACTCATAAGATTATTTTGTTTCATGTTCTTGGCTGTATTTTAAGCTTTATTTCAAAACACTATTCCATCTTAACGAATTTGGGCTGTATTTTGTAGTTCCAACACTTCTGAATATAATTCTGTTCTTAAAGCCGTATGCCATGTTTGATCAGCACAATTCTGTCCCAGAAAAGGGATTGTCGTCATCAGCTAGCATCAAACATCCTTGCAACTGCTTGCAACCTTTGCTCCTTTGATACCGCATTATTTTCACCAAACAACATGCTTACCTGTCACACTTTAAATTTTTATGTCAAATCATTTCTCATATGTTCAATAACTTTACCTAAGATTACATGACTCATGTTGCAGTAGGGTATAGAATTAAACAGTCAAGCAGGAAACCTATAACCCTAATGTATGCATATATATATATATATATATATATATATATATATATATATATATATATGTAGCTTATCCTTCTATCTTCAGTTGAGTTTACTCATAGGTCAGTCTTATAGCATGACTTGCCATAGGAATGGAACTTCTCACCACAAAATTCCTTATGCTTATTTAGATACATATCTAGCCTGCCTCTCCTCTACAGACTTCAAGGCATTTCACATGGCTCTGCCAATGAATTAAGAAACATATAGCTTTTAATGATGAACACTGAATGCAGGTGGGGATGTAAGATGTGCTTTTTCCAAGAAACATGGAAAAGTGACACAAATAGTTGATAAATCACCTTTAAAGAGAGAATAAATTCATTTTATTAATTACATTTACACACACAAATGTTCTAGCTATCAAAATCCATATGCAAATGCAATTGAATAGATTCACTCACCTCTCCTGTTGTTGCTTCATAAAGCTTCAGTCCTATAGCCCCATGGTGAGGGGAAAACCCCCTCCATTAAATGAGATTATATTAGGCATAGAGTTCAGTCATCCTTTCAGACAGGGAGGAACTCCATGTATGATGACTGCATTGATTCAAAACTATTTTAATATATAGAGAGTCATAGATTCCTGGGGCTTCTTTGCTCTGTCAGTTGTTAGTAACTGGCATCTTTTGGACTAGCTGCCATGATATTATGTCACTAGGCTTCACAGAAGATTGAGGTTTTTGCCTCCTTCATATACTTTGTTGTATAGAAAAAACAAAATTGTGTTCCTTCCCCCACATTATATTATTTGCCTTTCTGAAGTACAATATGACTGGCGCCTCACATTGCAAAGGAAATAGATTTAATTTCCTTTTACCCCATTCAGTATAATAGACTAGATTCAGACTCCAGAACAAGAGAATGAAGAAGATATTCCATACTTATAGTCTCATCCTGTGCCATTTTTATTTGCACATGGCATACATATCTCTATGTAAATGTAGGGCATTCATTCTCCCTTGCTCCTTCCCTTTTACCTTCTTAGACACTAGGAATGGAAACAGAGTTCAAAAATACATGGTTTGTAAAAGTTTTTATCTTGAGTTCTTGTGCCAGCAGGTCTTTGCAAGCTGATAAAGGCTGGGACTATTGCCTCAGATGCTGCTGCCAAATAACCACAGGAGACCAAGCTGGAAGAAAGGCCACAACTTTATTAATAGCAAACAATTGGTAGGGTTGACACAAAGCATGAGGTCAGGATCTGCGAAATCAAACAACCCCATGTTTGTCTGATTAGCAAAAGATGACCTAGGGGCTAAGGAATACCACTGGACCGCAACTGTGCCATACGTTCACATATTCGCTAAGCCCCTAGTCACCGGGAGGTGCTCTCGCGTTATGGCCCCCGCAATGGCCATACGCCTGCCCTATTCGCCCCCAGGTCCCGACTGACTCCCAAACCAGAGCTCCGTAGCCCTGGTACCACACCGTGCAGATCCTGGCCTATGCTGCCGCGCACAAGTTGTGACAAAAAGCCCAGAACCAAGCGGTGGGTGGGTGGGTGGGAGAAGCACTCCAGCGCCTCCTCCCTTCCAGCTTGGCTCCGTCCTCAACCGGAGCCAAGCGCCGACTGAGGGCCGGAGCCGGCAGCGCGGCCTTAAATAGGCCCTGGCTCCGCCCCCAGACCACGTGGTCAGGGAGACTCCTCCTCCAGGGCTACTGCCCAATGAGCTGCCCTGGAGGACCGGAACTCCCGGAGCATAGAGCCTGGCTCCTAGAGCGTCGCGGGGCAGAAGAGACACCCCTTCCGCCCCACGCACCAATAAGAAGCCGGGGCAAGCCCCAGAGGACTCTGGGGCTTGTAGTTTCACCGCCGCTTCTAGCGGCAAAGCAGCCTGCCCGTCCAGCCAGGTGGCCGCTTTTTGTGCTAATTAAATTTTAAGGTTTGTATTTTTTAACATATTTTAACTCATAA